>NC_069130.1:23545094-23878844 GCF_026914265.1 Mya arenaria
TAGAGAAATGCAGAATATTCAAGCGTCTATTCAGTAAATTAACATATTTGGCATAAACAGGATTTTCTTGATTTTCAGACTGTTTAAAGTCAATATCATATTTTTAATTCTAAGCAAACATTTGTGAGATTTTGCATAGAAAACTTTTTTTTTAAGGGGGAAAATGGGGAAAGTATGAGGGAATAAATGGGGAAAAAGCAAGGGGGAACAAGCAACACTTGAACCAACAAGAGAACAGCAAGTGGATACCAGTGTCATTTTGTCTCTTGCCGTCCTGGTCAATACAGATACACATGAATCTTATAAACATAAATTATTAAAATATAACTGGTAACAATATTGGTAATTGTACCAAGATTGAAATGAACATCTTGAACAGTTCTGTAATTGAGAAAATTAGTTTTGAGGCCACATCAAATTGATGTTTCATTCTTCAGATTTACACTTATATTTTAATGGCTGATTCTTAGAGTTTTGCCTTATTATAATTAACTAAACAAAAAAATGGTCAATCCATACGTATGACTGGCAATTTTGGTCAAACTAAAGGCCAAAAACTGTTTGATGCGCTTGGGAACTGAGATGAGGGACTTCAGACAGTGTGGTTTTGACTGGCCCAATGAGACCGGCACCCTTCGGGAATAGAATTGGCTGAATCTCTTAAAATAATTCATAATGCTTGGAACACTGCGGATCCTATGAATTTTGACCAATTTCCCCGCACCAGGGTAGGGATTTTAACAATGAATTTGCAATGGGATAAATTACCCATATGGATAAATAACCTGTGGGATAAATTACCCATGGGATAAATAGATTACCTGTGGGATAAATTATCCATTGGATTAATTACCCATGGGATAAATTACCAGTGGGACATCATAAATTACCAGTGGGATAAATAACCCTTATAAACCCCTTTTATCCTGAGGCAAACACAATCATGTGGTAATATTAGGGTATTCAATAGCACAGACAGGATAAGACTACAGGTTTTGTTTTAATAGAAAATAGCAGGGAAAATAACTGTAAGCAGGCTTGGTTTGGGAATCCAAAGAGGCAGTAAAAAAAGCAGCCGGAGGGACAGACAGCATAGCCAGGGTCCTTGTTTACCCATACCCTGGGTCATTTCGAAACCCCGGTAAGACTTCAATAATAAGTGAGTGTCAGAGATTCTGGGTGGCTATTACCATAGAAGTCCTATTGAATATGAAGCATTTTTCCTCATTCTGACAGCTTCTTTTAAAAATCTGCTTAATTGTAGTAAACACACCATGCTGTGTAAAAGTATAAAAAGGTCCATTGAAATCATGGCTGCAATATATAAATACACAACTATTGAACAACAACAAATTCTATCAGGCATGTGCGTTTAATAGGGCATTTACGGTAGTTGAAACTGAATGCCAATATGAAAGGGAAAGGAAACAAATTTGTTTTATTCCCAAATGTTATCGTTTCTCCAACATCAATAGTAACAGTGTCTTCTAATCTTGTCGAATTTTCCTAGTCAGTGTTTTTTTCGCTACATTTTGGAATTATGTTTACTTAAACTGGGAATTCAATTTTGGCTAGAAATGAGAAAGAATGCTTTAAGAAATAGACAAAAAAGATAAACGAATGTGATAAAGCTTTTTTGTTTTTTTAGGAATAAAAAAATGGTTGGGCAGTTTAATTATTTGATTACAAAAAATAAAAAAACATTATTTGATTTTTTTCAAAACATGTCATTGGGAATTTAACTTTTCAGATTTGGGAAAAAAGTAAAATTAATGTTCAAGCATTGTATGGGTATGAAGCCGAATTTTGGCCCTAAATTGGTCAGACAAAAACAACACTGCTGGTAAAAGTATTTTCCAAGCTGTTTTATATCATATTTTCAACAAGACACTACACGCTACTATTACATGGTCTAGAAAATGTCAACATTTACATAAACTCGTATTCGTCTGCGTGAATGTTCCAAACTCAATCACAGTCTGTCTTTGTGAAACAACCATCCCCACGGAATGTCTTATTGATTCGGGAAAATCGGTTGTACAAGACGGAATTGATTCAAACAGTGTTGGAACATTATTCTGGAGACAAGCCAAGACCAAAAAACAAGAGCACCCTGGACCAAACGCCACCACTCGTCTGGGATTATTTTAAGAAAAAAAAGAGGCCTTACTTAACAATTGTTTAAGCCACAATTTTACTGGTAGGCCCTGATATGCAAATGTGTATTTGTTTGTACTGAATTCTTTGAGCTTGATTGTGACCGAAGCTTATAGCTTATAGAAACATTCTCGAGTCCATTTCCTGGGAAAGAAACCAGTACAGGTATCCATTCTGAGAGGCCATGAGAAAGTACCCCTGGTGGGGATTGAACCCACAACCTCTAAAGTGAGAGGGAGGGGGGACACCTAAACCTATACCACTCGACAAGTCTCTACTAAATGTGTATTGTTCCGCAACATATGATCTAAGTTTCATTCAAATATTTTGAATGATTTTTGAGTTATTATATATAAACTTATTCACTCAACAGACAGTCCCATGTTAAATTGTGTGCATGCTGACGACGCTGACAGTGACACCAAGGATATGACAATGCCTCCATTTTCTTTCACCAAAAAAAAAGTCAAGCTTATAACATAGATTTTGATATTAAGAAAGTAAAATGGAGAGATTGTATAATCCACTGTTTCTTTTTAAAAAAAAACAACTTTTCATAAAAAATGCCTGGTAAATTTTTGTGTTATAAAAATCAATATCCAAAATGGTACCTGATTATGAATCTAAACACACATTAAAATCAAATAAAACAACCATTGCAGGAAAAAGGAATGAAATCAAGAGCATAAATGTTCGTCTATTTTTTCCATTGGAACCAGGGGCATAACTTGTAAACTATCAAAGCCAGAGTTATGGGTCTTGCTGTAAATGTTTGATTGTCTCTAGCAAACATGTACAAAGGCATGGCACCCAAGTTTTATTTGAAAACATGTATATTGAACAGTTTTAAGTCATTACTATTTTTTTTCCATTGCAACAAGGCCTTAGGGGCATAACTTGAAAATTATAATAACCAGAGTTATGGGTCTTACTGTATATGTTTGATTGTCTCTAGCAAAATGTGTACCAAGGCATGGCACCCAAGTTTCATTTGAATATATTGAACAGTTTTTGAATCATTACTATTTTTTCCTTTGCAACAAGGGGCATAACTCGACAATAAAAATAGCCAGAGTTGTGGACATTGCTGTACATGATTGATTGTCTCTACCAAAGCATGGCACCCATTAGTTTCATTTAAATATCTTGAATGGTTTTTGAGATATGGCCAAGGTTTAAGTTTTTGCACAATGACACCGAAAACAACGCCAACAAAATTTTCACAATACCCCAACCTTTTTCTACGAAAAACAGAAAAGCTTAAAATTTAACAAACCATATCTAGACAGATATATACAGTACAGTAGATATATTGCATGTAAATATCGAACATTATGACAGGATAAAGGAAAGTTGGGTTGTCCGTTTAGCGCACGCACGTCTCACCCAGGCGACCGGGGTTCGAGTCACAGCCTGGGCGCATGTGAGTTTGGTTTGTGGTCACCAAGCCAGACTAGTGGTTTCCTCTAAGTACTCCGGTTTCCCCACAACTCAACACCACACTCTCGCATAAAATCGTGCCATTGACAGTGATTAATATACTGTTGTTTAACTTGTTTCACAATCAGACATTTAAAATTAATGAAGATGAGTGAGTCACCCAAACAGAAATAAATCTTGGGACATGATGCATTTAGTTTTCCCCGATGCCCTTTTTCTGGCTAGGGCTCTCCATTTTCACATTGCTATGCATCCCTGGGACCCCATAAAATAAACTTTGATTATTCAATCATGATGCTGGACAATTATATTGGGACCCCATGAAATTACCAGAGACCCCTAATTTGACAACCATTTGGGTCCCAGAACCCCCAGCTTAAAACTCAGGGATGTGATTGACTTGGCAGGTGGAGGGCTGAAACCATTTCGGCCATGGGTTCTTGGGGGTACTTTTGGGGTCAAAAGCACACTGCCATAGAAGGAAAACTGGCTTTTTAGAAGCTCTTTTGGGGGTTCTTTTGACTTCAAATTTGAAGCAAACTGGAACATCAACACTAACAACCAAAAGCACACTTAGTAGTAACTATTTAAATCAGCTAAAAAAAATAATATATATATATTTTTTTTTGGGGGGGGGGGGGGTCCCTGGGGCCATTAGATCCGCAGAATTCCGCGAAACCACGGACAAATCACATCCCTGAAAGTAACTCTGATGACGTTCCATCTATCTAGACAAACTAACAAATAAAGGCTGGTAGCATATCTTTCATGGCAATTGTAATCATGCACATAAAGATCACATGTAAGATATTCTAAGGTCTTCGATAATCATGCAAGGCTTGCGCAGTTTACAAATCAATAGCAGAGTTTAATGCGTTCTCCTTATACAAATGTTTTCATGGTGAAATCACGAAAACAACAAAATTAATGATGTCTTGAATGAAGCAATAGAAGTCAACTATTAAAGTAACACACTTATTCAAAATCAAT
Organism: Mya arenaria; assembly: GCF_026914265.1. NCBI lineage: Eukaryota > Metazoa > Mollusca > Bivalvia > Myida > Myidae > Mya > Mya arenaria. The sequence goes on from NC_069130.1 coordinate 23,549,682, forward strand.
ACAAACACAAGTATAACAAACATCAATTTTGACTGATAAACCTTTAATTATAACTTACTAAATGATGCAATTTTGGAAAATATTAATTACTGATAACACGGTTGTAACCGTGAATTTAATAGCTGAACAGGCAAAAATTTTAAATGAATCATGAGTGCTATTAAAAAGATTTACTGTGAACTACTTACTATCATTTCATAAGGGAAATTTACTGTGTTTTCTGCACTTGTATTTCAAATTTATCTGGGTATCCTTCAAAAGAACCATTGTTTTAACATATATTCATCCTTTTTTTTTTTTGCCCTCTTAGACTAATAGTTTGGACAACTTTTTCATGTTTTGTTGAAATTTAATATTTTATGGCTAAAAGCTTTCCTAACACTTTGAGAAAAATGAGTTTTTAAGCATAAAACATCAATTTTTGAAGGTAAAATATAAAAACCTGTGATCTGATCTTTTGTCAGCAGTTTCAATCACTTCCAGACACCTACGCAAAAATTGGCTGATACCAAGACAAAAGAATGAATAGTTGTTAAAACAGTCAATCTGTGAGTGTGCAGCTTTAATTTTGAGTAAAAACTACTCTGTATTTTACTTTTTTTCCATCAAATGACAAAACTTCTGTTTCACAAATAAACTGTTTATTAATTGTGTATGCTCCCTGTGACACAACCTAGGTTTACAGTAGTTTAAGGGGAATGAACTCCTGATTTGGTGTCATATATGACTTAATTTCTGATATATATAGAAATTTCCAGAATGTCTGACCATGTTAAACTACAGTAATTCATAGTCAATTTATGCTAGATCGTTTGTGGGGTTTACATATAATTAACCGAACCATTCCAATTAGAAGTGGAAACCAGTGATATAAGGCTGAGGCTTTATGCATTTTTCTTTAACTGGTTGTAATGCTGTTGACCATAAAACATTAATGTTCGAATGGAAATATGAAAATCTGCGATCTGATCTTTTGTCAGCAGTCTTAAATCACTGGTTTGCTGATATTTACACCAAAATTGTTTCATTCCAAGAAAAAATAAAAAAGTTGTCAAAATGGTAAATCTGTGAGAGTGCAGCTTTAAGGTAAAAAAGGTTTCTTCAGAGATTTCACAGTGCTGCACTTGCTATAGAAATGAGCATTAATCATTTTGACATTTGTAAAGTCTTAACTTTGTCAAGTACAAAAATTATCACAAGACCTTTTGATGTTCATTTTGGTGGACTAATTGTCCAGATAATTTTACATGGACATATTTTTTACTATTTTTTATACGGAAAATCCATCTATTACTAGAAGGCGAATCCCATATTGAACATCTATTATTTTGGACTAGGTGGACTTAATGCTGCACTGACCTTAAAATGAGCTTCAGGCAATTTGGCAAAAAAACGACTTTGTGTTGAGATATTAATGGGCAAATCATAATAAACATCACATTTTTTTCTAAGAAGATAAGTCAAGTTACCCTTAGCGGATCATAACCAATAGCGGATCACTCTCTTGTTGAATACACGCTATAAAGTTTATTTAATTGTGTTTTTTTCTGAAAATTGGCAGTTATGTACTTTAAAGTGATTGTGAAAATCACAACAAATATTGGTTAATTCGAACTTCAAAATCATCTGTATCATACGAACGTTCGATGCAACTGTTTACGTGACCCAGTTGTTCCGCCCTCAATTTGATTGCAACATGTGCTTTTTCTGAGAACTTTTCGTCCAACTACAATGTGTAAGTGAACAATTTATACATTTTATAAAGGCCAATATATATTGGCGATTTTTTTAAACATAAAACAAACATTGCTGGATACTTAAGTTACTTTAATTATGATTAAAATATGAATTATAACACACATATCTAATTTAGTTTCAAATACGTTTGACTTTTTATTATACATAAATATGATGTACAGTACTGTACTCACTTAATATCATAAAAATGATATTTATCAGCTTTTAATTTAAAAGACGCCTGTGTTTTAATTGGTATCGAGGATTGCCACTTCCATAAGTGTATACCATGCAGTTTGTGATTGTTTTTAAAAATATCACTTGAGTTTTACAGATGAATGAAGATTGAATTTGGAGTTGACAACATTATTTATTGAGAAGAGTTGGTGGAGGTAAGTAACCATTTGAATCTGGAACAGAACATCACATTAACATAATCATATTGTGCAGAGTACACTTAAAATAAATTATTTGAAATAAATCTCAAAGTTACTTGCTCATGGTTTGTAAAATCTTTAAAGTTCAGGTGGCCGTCTGGACTAGCCAGCTGTCTTCTACTTTTTTCTTCGTTTTCCCTAATTCTGTATTTAATTGAAATGATTTTCTTTCAGGTACCACCACCACCTAATATATCTGCCATCAAAGCCAGAAGAGGAAGAGGCCATGATATCTCCACAGAAAAGGAAGCCCATGATGAACCACAGTCTTCAGCAAGCTGTTGCACATCTATCACATTAGAGAACTTGGTGATAAAGGGGTACCATGTGTACAAGATAAAACCCCCAATAACTGACCCTGTGACAAAGCTTGTTGTAGATAGGGAATATACTTACATCAAAGATAAAGATGCATGCCTTGTGTGGATTCCTGGACTTTCTGAGTTTGATATCACTTTACATGACATGGTAACCGATGATAAAAGACAGCTTAAGTTGTCAGATATAGCTGCCCTTCCAATTGGCCATGTACCATGCATTCTTTGTTTTTACAATGTATTTGATTCGGGTGGACACGTGTGTGCCATCATGACTGGTGAACCGACGCCCAGTTTCCCACCGTGGCCTGCTCCACCTGAGAGTGGTGGTGGCATTGTTATTCCATGTAAATATGTACTTACAGCAGAAGATGAAGTGAACACTATACAAATGTTAAGAGAAACACTCAAAAAGATGCCCGAATGTTTTATATGATGAAAATAGTTGTTAATTGACATTGATATACTTGTTATTGCCATGAAAATAAGGTGGACTAAAACTGATATATAAACTAATCAGTTAATTCATATGTCTTTAGAATGTATTTAGAATTTAATTGGCATTGTTTTGTTTTCAACAAATCTAGTGATAATTCGTTGCTCATTATTTCTCACCTGCAATAGAACTGCTTGATGTTATTGATCAAAGAATCTCCAAATTACAATTTTGATTGTAATAAGTACTTTATATGGGTTATGGTTTTATTTAGTTGTTCAATGTTTTATACTCAAAGTAGCTTGAATTTTGATTCAAATTGTTGCATCTTTTGCCATCAGTCTTGTTCACTCCAGTTTTCGTGATGTCTGTGTATTTTGTTCAGGTTTAAGAAATAGGTTTACCTTATACAGTACTATTTCTAACAGCTTTTAACCTGTTACCTCATATCATTGCATAGGTTAGTACCATAATATCAACACCTAGCTCAGGCTAGCTGGTCAGAATTTCTAGTCAACTTGTTATGTGTTTATATAAATTTCATTTGTTCATATTTTACTTTTTAAAAGTCTGTGATTTAATTCTTGATTATAATGTGATTTACTGTGATTTTATGATTCTGTTATCCTCAATCATTGTCAAATTATTTTTGAATGAATTTTTTTTATCTCAATCAGCATGAGTTTATTCTATGCATAGAATTAGTAAATCCTATTCATAAACAGTTCACATATTTACAAGCACATGCATACACAGTTATTATTCCTATCCATTTTGAAAATTTTATACAGTTATAAAAAGTCCAAAAGCTCTCAAAATTAACTGGACCTGAGTGTTTTCAGCTGGAAATTTGTTGAAATTATTTAACAAATCGGATATTTTTAAATACATATATGCGATCTCTACGGACTTGACCTGATACAGACCACCAAATAAGCATCCTATCATGATATCACCTATAAAATGCATAAAAGAGGGACTAAATATATTTAACAGAAAAGATAAACAAACTGATTGTCAGTTTTGACAGCTAAAATCTCGCTATAAAATGCATAAAAGAGGGACTAAATATATTTAACAGAAAAGATAAACAAACTAATTGTTGTCAGTTTTGACAGCTAAAATCTCGCTATAAAATGCATAAAAGAGGGACTAAATATATTTAACAGAAAAGATAAACAAACTGATTGTCAGTTTTGACAGCTAAAATCTCGCTTGAGAGAACCCCCAATATAGGAATGTCACGTGATCCGTTATTGGTAAATTTGGTTCGCTAATGCCTCATTTACTCGTACATGCAAACAACGGTCAGTTAATCGGTTTCTGCACTGAAATTGAATTATTTTATGTCAATCAAAAGAGGAAATATTTTTCTTTTCAACTGTAAACGTTGCAATCTCAGAATGTAAAACGTTTGTTCAATGCACAGCATTGTTTCCATACTGATCCGCTAAGGTTAACACGACTGTACATTAGAATTTAGACTGTTCTTTGTTTTTGGTTCTTCGCTTAAAAACAACATATAACACATAAAGTTCTCACAGTATGATTGTTTCTGAACACATAAAATTCTAGATATACATCTGCAACGGAATTAGTCCATATAAACACTGCTTCAATGTCTTTGACGTTTTTTTATTTTGGCAACTCTACGTAAGGGGAATATAATGAATGGCGAAAAGTTGAAAAAATTCCTTTAACACACATTATTGCGGCTACAACGGGATTGAAAATGGCAAGATATCATCAGAAATATATAGGAAACGCAATCTATTATACTGTCACTTTTGGAGATTAATTCCAAAGAACCGAAAAATGATGGGACCAATTACCACCGAAAATGTTTACATAAACACCGGCAAATAAATTTATCGAAAATGATATGAAAATAGGCATTCTTACAATTATATAATGAATGTGTTGACTTCATTATTTTTGAACATATAAAGATAAAATATACAAACCAATGTAGAATGAAACTATGTTGTCTATCAATAAAATTACGCCTTTCAAGAAAAAAACTTCGATAAATACTCTTCTTGTCAATTTTGGAGACGCAAAATGGTCCACCCGGTGTGACCTTTAATTATTATCACGAAGCTGTCTTACCAAACGTTTATTTTAAGAAATTTGCATCGTGAGTGTCAATAATTTATGCAAAAAATAATTTGACAAGTAAGCAAGTATGTATTGAACATTATCCATTCAATTTTTGTCATTTTCTAAGTAAGTTTTCACATATTTGCGAGAAAGTTGTTGTTTCAGTGGTGTGCAGGTTACATTATACCATTATAATGAATTAAAGGGAAAGGCCATACAACAGTTTCTTTCGAATTGATTAATGGAAAAGGAGATCGAATATTTGTTTGAATGGTTTAAAAATCTTGTAAGTTACTGAGCAAAAAGGATTCATTGATTTAAGATGTTGCATAACACCATTTGCTTTAAGCATTTGCTAATAGTCATTCTAAAATGCTGTCCAGCTACTTCTTTTTTTAATGATGTTTATTCTATTAGGAGATATGTCTAGTTCTAGCCATAAATTTGATGTAGACTGTTTGGGTGGGCAGACCTTTATGCACTTAAATAATGACTGTGAATTATTCTTTTGAAGCAAACATCAGTGTGAGGCATGGGGAAGTCTCACCTGGCAGAGTTCTCACTGGGCGGTATAGCAGCCTGCTGTGCAGGGGTCTTCACAAACCCTCTTGAGGTAAAAAATAAGTAAAAGTAATGATGTAAGTAAAACATGATCACACTAAATGCTATTATTCTGTCATGTTAACAGTGATTTATTTCAAAGCTCATATTAAGAAGAACTAAAGTTTACTTATGTTTATTCTTATTCTGACCTAAAGGAAGTCTTCAAAGTTTATTGAGTAGCAACATTTTTATGGTTGCTTTCATTTCATTTCCTAAATGCTAACCAACATGTAACTATATAACATAAATTGTTAGCTTGGTCACCATGACTGTTAAGATAATTTAGTAAAATTTGATAATATGAAATGTAGAAAAGACAATATTCAATAGATAAAGTACTGTCCTTCAGGTTGTGAAAACTCGTATGCAGCTACAGGGGGAACTTCAGAAGAAAGGCAATTATACTGTTCACTACAGGTTAGTACACTGAACAGTACGGGTTAGTCAACAGTTTACTCCAGATTGGTGCACTGTATACTTCATGTTGGTACACTGTAAACTACAGATTGATCCACTGTACACTACACATTAATAAATTGAATGCAACAGAATGATACACTGTACACTACCAGGGCTTGACGCTTATTCTAATACTTGGTTGCCCTTCGGGCAACCAACTAGCCATTTTCACTTGCCCGAATGGATTTTTTACTTGCCCAATTTTTTTGGGCTCATTTGTTGTTATACTTCACATCAAAACCCATTTCCAGAATCAACCTGCACATCAGGGCCTGCTGTATTTGAAATAAATCAGTTGTCATGAAATTTGTAACTTAGCACATACATTCAAATTATTAAGGATGAAATAAAATTGAATTATAATTATGTAATTTTACATTTATTTTGAAGTAAATTACAATTTATCGCAATGTAAAGTGAAATCGTAAAGTTCCAAAAACCGAGCATCCGGAAATTGGGGCAGTCCGAAAAATAGCCAAAATTACCATTCTCGCTGTGTCTGAGTCCAGGAAAATTGTTTCCGCAAGACTTGACCCAGCGTCATTTTCGTTTCTTTTCATAGCTGGTCTTTTTCTCTGATGACTTAGCCTTTTTACGTTTGAAACATTAAAAAAACTTGACAGTGTCGACTGTCAAAACGCCATTTGTGTACATTGTGAGGGCATTAACTGTAATGCTAGCTATATGGATTTGGTGCAGCTCACGCGATTGGCCAACGGATCTAGATGGAATTACTCAAGCTCTATCGGAAAATATTCGGCCATCTTCGCCATCGTAGTTTCTAATGAAAATGTCAGAGGAGCTCCGTTTGACCCGATTTTTCGAGTCAACAACCAATGAGTGCATTAGTTTCGGTTTGATAAATACTTTCCAAGAAGGAGAGTACGGACTACCAGTTTTTGCCAGAAAAGTCACCACTATGACGAGGTTTTTTTGTTACTGCCCGATCGGGCAGGTAGATTCTAAAAACTACTGCCAGCCTGCAAAAAATACTTGCCCTGGGCAGTCGGGCAGTGGTTAATGTCGAGCCCTGACTACAAGTTATTACGCTGTTCACAATAAGTTGGTACACTGTACACCACAGGTTATTACACTGTACACTACAGGTTGGTGCACTGTACACTACATGTTATTACACTGTACACTACAAGTTATTTACTGTACACTACAAGTTATTACACTGTACACTACAGATTATTGCACTGTACACTACAGGTTATTCCACTGTACACTACAGATTATTGTATTGTACACTACAGGTTTTGCCCTGTACACTACATATTATTGCACTGTACACTACAGGTTGGTGCACTCTACACTACAGGTTATTACATTGTACACTACAGGCTGGTACACTGTACACTACAGGTTATTACACTGTACACTATAGGTTGGTGCACTGTACACTACAGGTTATTACACTGTACAATACAGGTTATTGTATTGTACACTACAGATTATTGCACTGTACACTACAGGTTATTACACTGTACACTACAGGTTGGTGCACTGTACACTACAGGTTATTACACTGTACACTATAGGTTGGTGCACTGTACACTACAGGTTATTGCACTGTACACTACATATTATTGCACTGTACACTACAGGTTGGTGCACTGTACACTACAGGTTATTACACTGTACACTACAGGTTGGTGCACTCTACACTACAGGTTATTACACTGTACACTACAGGCTGGTACACTGTACACCACAGGTTATTACACTGTACACTACAGGCTGGTACACTGTACACCACAGGTTATTACACTGTACACTACAGGCTGGTACACTGTACACCACAGGTTATTACACTGTACACTACAGGCTGGTACACTGTACACCACAGGTTATTACACTGTACACTACAGGCTGGTACACTGTACACCACAGGTTATTACACTGTACACTACAGGTTGGTGCACTGTACACTACAGGTTTGCTTGCAATTTTGGGGTATCAGTATTTCAAAAAGGTATTGAGCTATTATTGTCTGTTTTATAAAAACTTTGTACCCGTTTTAGCTTTCAAGTTCAGGTAATGTCAAAGCTTTAGTGTCATAGACACTGAGCAAAAACTTTAACCTTGACCATAACTTGGTGCTCTTATTGTAATATAACATTCATTCACTCTGTCCATTTCAGAAATTCTTTCCATGCATTCATAACCATTGGTAAAACAGATGGTATACCTGCCCTGCAGAAAGGTCTTGTCCCTGCACTGTGGTTCCAGCTGTTCATGAATGGAGTGAGGTGAGTTCAGTCATCAACTTTATAGTTTCGGCCAAATAAAAATAATGTTGTGGTTATTATAACATGCTGACAAAAACAATATGGCCTTTGCCCCACCAAACGAAACAAACAATTATTCATTTACATCACACCTCTTTTCATATAAATAAACAAAGAGTATAAAGTAAAAAAAAATATCATAACAATAAACATACACATTTACTTTGAAGTAACGAGCCATTCTTATATAGAAATATGAAAGGCGAATGTTAAACAATATCTATATACCACCAATCTGGTAAGTAATGGTATAGTCAAAGCATCTTAAACTCTCTTTCATTCATTAGGCTGCTGTCGAGACTGATGCTCCTGGAATAGCCATTACATCATGACCAAGTTCCATGTCATTTTGATTGTTTTGTATCTGGCACATTTTTCATCAAAAACAATTTTAAAGGAAGGATAGCTTATACAGTTGAACCCTGTTGGCACGAACTCACTTGGCCTGGTTTTCTCATTAGCTGGAAATGGATGTAAAGGACCGAATGTTTTCTACTGAATGTAAGAATTCCTGCTTGGCTCAAATAACCTGAGGCTCAGGGTAAACTCGCTGGTCCATGGGAGTTTGAGCCAATGGAGTTGAGGCTGTAATGCTTTTCTACAAGAGAACAATAGCGTTTGTATACACTGTTCTTATGTAGAAAGGAAAACTGATTGTGTTTTTACTATTTAGATTAGGTTCCTATCAGATCATCAACAATTCTGGGATCACGAAAGACAAAGATGGGAATGTTATCTGGAGCCGTAACGTCCTGGCAGGGGCGGCAGCTGGGTGTATGGGAGCAGCTGTCGGCAGTCCCTTCTACATGGTAACCTGGTAGTGTACTGTTAGGTTTAAGCTCTTCTGTTATTGGAGGATAAGGTCAGCTTATTGTGAAATTATTGCAAAAAGTTAACCCTGATCTAAACTTCAAAAAGGTTCAGGATATTAAAATGAAACTTGGTACATATATTGCCAGAGACATATCAAGTCAAGTCAACACATTTATTCACAGCATGAAAAAATTGAGACAATACAATTCAGGGGCTCAAATTGAATATTCAAAGGCATAACATACATTTTTATCAAATATTTAAAGACCAGTTATTCCCATTTAACCAAAGTAAGAATGAATATTGCGCATTGATTCAAACAGTGTTAATGTTGTTACTATACGAATTATGTATGCAAGAATTATAAAATGGGTTAAGTACAATGGGTGAGTCACAACTTAAACTTATATACACAAATGTATAGCATGGCAGACTAACTCTTGCTTTTATCATTTAAAGTTATGCTCCTTGTTCAACTGAAAATAAAACACGAATAGACGAGCGTTGGGGTTAACTGCATGGCACTCTTGTTTGATTCTTTTTGACTTGACTTATGAAAGAATTTTGTCTGCAGTAGGAGTAAAACAATGCAGAAAAATAATTCAATAGGGCACACTATATTTTACCCAGAGCGAATTTTCCATTTATAATGTTTTATGAAAAAACTACAGACGAAACCCATTGGCTCTATTTCCTCGTTAGGTGAACTGGACGTCAAGGTCTGATTTTGTTTAAATCTGTGTAAGCATTCCCGCTTGGCTCAATATTTTTAAAGTATATTCACCAGTCCCTGGGATATCGAACCAACAGGTTTCAACTGTATGTTTAATGAAACTTTTTCTGTTTTCTTTCATTGGCTGTCCGGACTTCAATGAGATAAGGAGATATAGCACATAAAACATTTATGTTGCCTTTTCTCTCTGCTAGGTGAAAACTCAACTACAGGCACGAGCTAATGCCTCCATCGCAGTTGGAACGCAGCATCCACACGACAGCATGTTCAAGGCTTTTACCTTTGTTGTCAGGGAGCATGGTGTTATAGGTAAGTTTCGATCACATTTTAAGCTCCTCTGTTAAAAAAAAATATGTTGAGGAATTGTCATGTCATTAATTTTGTTGTCATTAGTAGAGTGGTGCAAATAATTTAAAGTGACTCTCATATTTAAATTCAATACACACACCTGTGTAATAAAGGTAAATTTTGAGTGATAAACCCTTTCCTACTTTCTAAATAATGCATTAAAATTTTATGGAAATATTAATTACAGATAACAAATTGTAACTGTATAATATTAAATAGCTGAAAATGCAAGAATATTAAAGGACTTGTGGGTTCTAAAAACAGTGATCAAAATATTGTCTCATAAGGTAGAAATACTGTGTTTTCTGCTCCTTTCTTTCAAATTAAACATGGTATCCCTGATAAGAACCAATGTCTTCGATATTTATTCATCCTTTTCGATAAATTAAAACAATTGAGGTACATCTTATTTGGGAGTAAGAGTGCATATTTAACCATGGCCATAACTTAAAAACTATTCCCTATATTCATATGAAATCTGGCAGTATCTGGATAATGGTCAGATTTGCTTTTTAGTTGTCCATAATGACAAACTTTCATGGAAGATATTAATGTTAAATATGCACCAGAACTGTGTAAGGGCATAACAGCGGCAGTATCTAGGGTCATGGTCATATCAGCCGCCCAGTTGTCCAGAATGACAAAGTTATATGGGAGATAATAATGTTAATTTTTATACACACCAGGTTTTGTGCAGGTCACAACAGCGGCAGTATCTAGGGTCATGGACAGATCAGCTGTCCGTTAGACTATAATGACAAAGTTTCATGGAAAAAGTAATGTTTATTATAATACCCAACAGGTCTATGGCGGGGCACAACAGCGGCAGTATCTAGGGTCATGGTTGGATCTGCTGTCCAGTTGTCGACCTTCAGCAGCGCCAAGGAGTATGTGATCAGCCTAAAGGTTAGTTTTCTACATCAACCAAGTTTTTCCTTCATACGCCTTTTAATTCCATTGTCCATATCCATAGCCTCATAGATACTCCTTTTAACTCCTCTATCTTTAGCCTCATAGATACGCCTTTTAACTCCTCTATCCATAGCCTCATAGATACGCCTTTTAACTCCTCTATCTTTAGCCTTATAGATACTCCTTTTTATTCTTCTATCTTTAGCCTCATAGATACGCCTTTTAACTCCTCTATCTTTAGCCTCATAGATACTCCTTTTAACTCCTCTATCCATAGCCTCTTAGATACTCCTTTTAACTCCTCTATCCATAGCCTCATAGATACTCCTTTTAACTCCTCTATCTTTAGCCTTATAGATACGCCTTTTAACTCCTCTATCCATAGCCTCATAGATACGCCTTTTAACTCCTCTATCTTTAGCCTCATAGATACGCCTTTTAACTCCTCTATCCATAGCCTCATAGATACTCCTTTTAACTCCTCTATCTTTAGCCTTATAGATACGCCTTTTAACTCCTCTATCCATAGCCTCATAGATACGCCTTTTAACTCCTCTATCCATAGCCTCATAGATACGCCTTTTAACTCCTCTATCTTTAGCCTCATAGATACTCCTTTTAACCGATCTATCCATAGCCTCATAGATACGCCTTTTAACTCCTCTATCTTTAGCCTTATAAATACTCCTTTTAACTCTTCTATCTTTAGCCTCATAGATACTCCTTTTAACTCCTCTATCCATAGCCTCATAGGTACACCTTTTAACTCCTCTATCCTTAGCCTCATAGATACGCTTTTTAACTCTTCTATCCATAGCCTCATAGGTTCACCATTTTACTCCTCTATCCATAGCCTCATAGATACTCCTTTTACTCCTCTATTCATAGCCTCATAGATACTTCTTGTACTCCTCTATCCATAGCCTCATAGATTCTCCTTTTACTCCGCTATTCATAGCCTCATAGATACGCCTTTTACTCCTCTATCCATAGCCTTGTAGATACGCCTTTTTACTCCTCTATACATAGCCTCATTGATACGCCTTTTACTCCTCTATACATAGCCTCATTGATACGCCTTTTACTCCTCTATACATAGCCTCATTGATACGCCTTTTACTCCTCTATACATAGCCTCATTGATACTCCTTTTACTCCTCTATACATAGCCTCATTGATACTCCTTTTACTCCTCTATACATAGCCTCGTAGATACGCCTTTTTACTCCTCTATACATAGCCTCATTGATACTCCTTTTACTCCTCTATCCATAGCCTCGTAGATACGCCTTTTACTCCTCTATACATAGCCTCGTAGATACACCCTTTTACTCCTCTATACATAGCCTCATTGATACTCCTTTTACTCCTCTATCCATAGCCTCGTAGATACGCCTTTTACTCCTCTATACATAGCCTCGTAGATACACCCTTTTACTCCTCTATACATAGCCTCGTAGATACACCCTTTTACTCCTCTATACATAGCCTCATTGATACTCCTTTTACTCCTCTATCCATAGCCTCGTAGATACGCCTTTTACTCCTCTATACATAGCCTGGTAGATACACCCTTTTACTCCTCTATACATAGCCTCGTAGATGCACCCTTTTACTCCTCTATACATAGCCTCGTAGATACACCCTTTTACTCCTCTATACATAGCCTCGTAGATACACCCTTTTACTCCTCTATACATAGCCTCGTAGATACACCCTTTTACTCCTCTATACATAGCCTCGTAGATACACCCTTTTACTCCTCTATCCATAGCCTCATTGATACTCCTTTTACTCCTCTAAACATAGCCTCGTAGATACGCCTTTTACTCCTCTATCCATAGCCTCATTGATACTCCTTTTACTCCTCTATACATAGCCTCATTGATACATGTTCTATGCTTCAATTATATAACAAGGGCATGTATTAGGGGGTAGTTGCCATTTCTCAATGAAGTAAATTATAAAAGGCATTGTTCAATGGGCAGTTACTTGTGACTCTGTTTAGCCTGTCAAAAGTTTAAGCATAAAACAGCTTTGATAGTATCACGGAAACTACCACAAGACTACCGGTATGTAAAAGTGTGTATGTTTATTTGTTCCCAAAACCAGAGTAGGTTTCCTCTGAGTAGTCCCGTTTTTTCCCAACATTGAAAGAACAACAGTCTTTGGCCTGTGGGGGTTCAACACAGTAACAGTATTATTCATATTCTTTCCTTTTATATTTCAGTTTTTCCAACCAAATAGTTTTTTGAACTCACTGATTGGAAGTATATGTGGTGGAGTCGTTGTTGTTGCCTGTATGACCCCATTTGATGTCGTCTCAACACGAATGTATAACCAGCCAGTGAACAAAAATGGCAAAGGAATTATGTACAAAAACTTACTAGACTGCTTCGTGAAAATCTTTACTAGTGAAGGACTTTGGGGTTTCTATAAAGGCTGGGGCCCGTCGTTTTTTAGACTGGTTCCGCATACAGTGCTTAGTCTTGTGTTCTGGGATCAGTTACGAATTCTTCATGGCAAGTGGAACGAGGATGAGAGTATATAAAGTTGATAGCTAGAAGTGTATGTTGGATTAGTTTCAAAACATTTCGAGTGCTAATAAGACACCAGGCCTCAATTTCTCGAACAATCTTTAGCTTAACACAGTATCATATTTCATTAAGACATATCAAAAAAAGAAAACATGATTTTACAAAACAAATTTAAACATTAAATCTCCATTATCTATATCATAATTCTTTTTAACGCTACACTCTCAAGGATTTATCGTTTTGTCTTTTTTTATTTTTGTCTTGGAATGAGCCAAATTTAGCATAAATGTCTGGAAACCAGTGATATAAGACTGCTCACAAAACATTAAATCACAGTTGTTCATATTTATGTTCCAAACTTAGCTGTTTTATTGCTGAAAGCTGCATACTAACACTGTTAGGAAATGCTCTTTTCATTGCAAGTTATTTATATGACTGAATAGAAGGCATTGATACCAATATCTGCTCTGAGACAAAAATTGAAAATAGACAAAACTGTCAATCAGTGAGACTGCAGCTTTAATAATCTGAATTTTGTTTAAAGAAAACCATTGCACAGTTCATACCAAAACAAAAAGAGTGTTCTAATTAAGTTTGATCGATTGTTTGCGAAATTGGGGCCATGTCATTCATACGGGTTCCTGTTTTGAGATGATTTGTTAAAGTTCTATTCTTAATCAGAGTTTACTATTACAGAAAGTATATATAATTAGAGATTTTTAGATATTACAAATACACAAACCAGGGACCATTTATGATGTTTCAAATGGTGCTATTGTCAATTAATCAGCCAAATGGTGCATCTGCAGGAATTATAAGGTTAAACTTCAGTCTTTGAAAGGCAGCTTTATCCATCATCAGACTTCATGCTTGAAATATTGTAAGACCCAATTGATTATGTGTTCAGCAACTTTTCCCTTTTCTACAACACCCTGCCTTTTTTAATATCTGTTTTAAACTGTAATTAACATGATTAACATCAGACTTTGTGCTTAAGATATTTTATGGCCATGCCGAATTGATTGTGTGTTTAGTGTAATTGGTATGTAGGATTTCAGCCTAAATTCTTAAATCTCATTTAAGCAAAGAAATAATAATCACTTCCAGAGCTTAATATTAAAAAAGAACATTAGGGCAGTATTAAATATAATTCCTATCCTTAGCCTTAGATATGCCTCAGTGATTCCATTCAGCCGATTGGCCAGTTATTTTTATAGTCCAATCAAAACATTCATATCCTTAGATATGCCTCAGTGATTACATTCCATCTATTGGCCAGCTATTTTTACTGTCCAATCAAAACACTTAGATTCTACTCTTAAATTTTTTATCAGTTGGTTATTGAATATGAACCGTAGATAAATTAAGAGCATATACAGGGAGATGGTCAATTTGCAAATGTATTTGATGATTTCTCCACTATTTTCATTCCTAAAACCTGCAGTAAATTGTAATATGAGGGAACAAAGAATTGATTTTATATGGCCTTACAATTATAAAATTAACAAAGAATAATTTTTATATTGCCTTACATTGATTAGAATTATTAAAGAATTAATTTTATATTGCCTTATATTGATTAGAATTTAACTTTTTTCAACAAATATATTATCATGCTATAATAATAAAATTATGCACTCGATGTATCAATTTCATTAGAAACCATTCAAATATTCCAGAGCTGGTGCTCCAAAAACATCTTAAGTCAAGTTTCTCACTAGTACATGATGTAATAAATTTATAATATCTAAGCTGCTTTATTTCCAATATTAATTTTAATATACATACTTTTATGTTACATTTGACTATGAAAATCTCAGAAGATCGACTTAATTTAAGAAATGACTCAAGAGGTTTTATGAATACCGACCCTGTCCAATATGTACATTGCATATATTCGTTAATCCAACTTCATCTAAGATTATAATATTAAATTTGCATCTTGAACTGTGAGATTTATAAAGGTGCAATTAATCATATAAAAATATATGGAATAATCATATTTATAACTAAATAACTACGTTTTCAGGGATGTGATTTGTCCGCAGATTCGCGGAATTCCGCGGATTTAATGGCCCCAGGGACCCCCCCCCCAAAAAAAAAAAAATAATAATAATAAAAAAAAAAAAAAAATATATATATATATATATATTTTTTTTTTTTTTTTTTAGCTGATTAAAAGAGATCCTAGTGTGTGTTTGGTTGTTAGAGTTGATATCCCAGTTTGCTTCAAATTTAAAGTCAGAAGAACCCTCAAAAGTGCTTGTAAAAAGCCAGTTTTTCTTCTGCGTCAGTGTGCTTCTGACCCCAAAAGTGCCCCAAGAACCCATGGCCGAAATGGTTTCAGCCCTCCAGCTGCCAGGTCAATCACATCCCTGGTTATAAAGAGAAAAAAAAAATATAGTAGATGTGAATGAATGATTTAAACAAAGTAACTAAAATTCTAAAGCTAAGTACATGTAGTTCTCTTAAATTATAGAACTGTGTTATTATCATGTAAGTTGCCATTTTGCTTTTAAATAGCTAGATTAACACTGTATTGCCACTTTATGTTTGTGATACTCAGAACTTATGTGTTCATAATATGAAACTCTTTGTTTTTGTTTTTCACATTCAATGTTTGTTGTTTAAGATATTTACTTTGTTGTTGTGGTTTTTAGGATGTATTTTTTTGTTAAGACTTTATTTAAATTCATTGATTGACTTGTGTCTATTGGTCAATTCTAGCTATATTTCTTGAGTTGTGCCCCTTGATTGGCCGTAAAGAGTGTCAGAACCTGCTTAGGGGTTGGCGGTCTTTTATATGTAATAAAATATGTTCAAGTTTTTAAAGTATGTAAAATAGTAAGCAATTTAATGGTTCACGATGAATATTTATTTATTGTAGCCAATGTACAAATATATGTAAGATTGTCACTTTATATTACATATTAAGATACTTTAAAGGGACCAGGCACCAGATGGTCCAAAAATCAGCAAATACAGTATTTCCTCAAAACAAGCCTAGAATTGTCAATGCTAGTTAGTAGGAGGCCATTAAATACATCACTTTACATGGTTTAAATAATAAATGCAACAGTCGTGTTGCTGTTCCCGTTTAAAATAGCGCATAATGGTTTCCCAGTTTAAATTATATCTGTTTATGAGTACCGATAATTATACCGATGCTATTTTTAAACTTACTGGGATTAACTGGTAGACAACCCTAGTAAATTTCGAATTGAAATAAATGAGCATAAACTGCGAAAAATACATGTGTCGTAAGCGATGTAATATGTAATACATCAGTAAGTAAGATTCAATGCATTGTACAAATCGATATCAATTTTATGCAAGTTTTTGACAATTTTCTTTTTTCTTGCAATTGTATCATCCGGTGTCTAGCCCCTTTAAGACCTTGCATCAATAAAAATATACTTCCGGTTAATACTAGTAGTTAAGATGCAAAAACCTGTTCCTTTTCGTCCATATATATATCTTTGACTCATTTGAACTATTTATACATGAGAGGTATTTTTAATATATTCAATATGAATTAACTTTTGTTATGTACCGTAGCTTATTTGAATATTATTCATGAGTTGTTATATAATAAATATGATAGAAATAAAATATCTTTGTGAATGCCATGCTTCATCTCCCCTTCTTATTTACAAGTTAGAACAACAAAATTACACTGGAATTATACAAAAAGCATACGTGTGTAAATAAGATAAAGTCTTTCTGTCTATAGCGGTTTTATTTATTTTATGTTTTTTTTAGGAATTTAGAAAGCTAACTGATTGTAAAGTGTGTTTCCAAAAGAATACACAATTTTTACCATCAACTAGATCTAGTATATACATGTTTTTAAAATAACTGTATAATCTGTTAGCTGTTAATCTCTATTTTCTTATAATTCTAACAGATTTACACTGCAAACATAACAAAATTACACTGAAGTCATACAACAGACATGCGTGTGAAAATAATGTATGATCTATTTTGTATATACTAGATCTATTTGATGTGAAAAGTTGTGAAATGTTTTTGAAACACCCTGTATAATCTGTTACCTGTTTTTCCTATAATTTCTAATTCAAAACAGTGGTAGAGCCTCTGTTTCATAATTTTTTATCATAAGTGTATGTGTTAAAAGGAATCTGTAACTTGTTGAGATGATTTCTACAGACACCTAAGTAGACGAAAGTGGGCTGCTCACAAAATGGTTAAGTTCTTTGCTGTATACTTACTAGTCTTACGATTTGCACATTCAGCAACACCACGGCGCTTAAATGTTTAAACTGCCGTAGTTATTGTTAGCGCTTATGTTGTTTGTGGCGTGCAAAGATTTAAATATAAGTCATAATATGGACACAGAAATGTTTCCTAGTTCAGTGCCTATACCTAAACAAAAAATACAAAGATTTTGACATCAAACTTTGTGCAGATGTGTCCATTTTATATGTGTAAGCTAGTCTCATCACTTTGACATGGAAACTGTGTTTGAAATTAAACTCTTTGGACATGAATGAGAAAAAGAGAGGCATTGACGTCCGCTTGGTTGATCTTGTTTATACTGACAGGCCTTTTTTCAATCCACATTCAATGATGTTAGTACTATTTTTATCGGAATTATTTCCAAGTACCTGGTATTTGTTCCCTAAATACCAAGAAAAAGGCCCGTCTCATATTATTTCATTTTGCTGACTGTTCCTAGGCGGTACCCAACAATCCTTAATAAACACCCCAATTTTAGACATTCTATATATTGTGTGATCTTTATGGATGCGTGCGTGTTTGTGTTGTTCTGTGTTTCTCGCTATGGCCCAGTGCCATTGAACGGGGTTTATGTTAAAGCGTTTGACGACCAGACTTGTTTCTGTAGTTTTTCATATAAATACACTCGAACCTCGTTGGCTCGAATTCCTCGTTGGCTCGAACTCGCTTGGCTCGAATTCCTTGTTGGCTCGAACTCGCTTGGCTTGAATTCCTCGTTGGCTCGAAATCGCTTGGCTAGAATTCCTCGTTGGCTCGAACTCGCTTGGCTCGAATTCCTCGTTGGCTCGATATGGATTTAAAGGACTAATTTCTTTATACAGAATGTAAGCAATTCCGCTTGGCTTGAATTTTATTGAGGCTCGAAGTATTTTCTCTGCTCCCTGGGAGTTCGAGCCAACGAGTTTCGACTGTATAGACTGAAATCAGTTTCTTCTGCAATGCTTATTCACACAAAGACACTACTCATATATTCTTCTGACTAGGACTTTATTTCTTATGACTATAAACAATCAATAATTTAACTTTATTCTTTACAAAGTCATGTACCACAAAATTCAAGAGTTTCGATTATTTACAATCTGAAACCTTCATTCACATCCCCCTCCATACCTCCCTCCTCAATCTTAATCACAGGTTCATATTCCCTGTCATCCTCTTCTATACGTATATCCAGCTCATGCGGTTTCATAACGTCATTGCTGACGTCATCAATTTGAGGGACCGGTTGTTCTTTTGGCGCTGCTCTGACGACGATCTCCATGCTGATCTCACGTGACACGACCATGTTTTCGTGTAGTGACTTTTTATTTTTCTTCTTCTTTGGTTTTTGTGGCTTGGAGGATTTGACGTCATTCTTTTTGACGTCATTTTGTTTTGATGACGCATCGACGTCAATTTCAATGTCGATATTGAAGTCCTTGTCTTTAGCCCACTCCTAAAGGCAAAAGGCAAGAGTGAGTGTCTGTCACATACCCAGAAATTAAATGAACATATTTGTTTGACTCTTTGAGAAAAATAGGTCGATACCAGAGTATGATATAAAAAGAAATTGTTGTGGTTTATGACAGTGTCAATACATTTTGTGGTCAAATAGTGTAAATAGTTTAATTATGAACCCTTAATAGTAATGTTTATGTAAAAGTACAATTTTGTGCAGTCTTTAGTGGAGGCAAAAATGTATGCTTGGCTACATTCCTTTATATTTCTTGTGTCAATGCTGTATCATGTATGTAAATGGAAACATGGGTCGTTTAAAGCATCGGATAACTAGAAGTTTGAGCTCATGCCCCGAGTCCGCATGTCCTCATGTGATCGCAGTTTAAGTGTTTTTAAAACCAAACAAATGCATCGAGATTAAATTTAAAAAAAATGCATGCCCGATAGGATTTGAATGTAGCTTAGAACTGTTTTGTTTCACACACTGACAAGACAGTCTCAATTTCATATGGAAGTTTAAGGATTTCATTCGGAACACCTCGGCCATTTTCCATCGAAAATAACCTTGGATGTATATGGATGATTTACAATGTCAGAAATCTGAATCAGTATCGTACCTGCATTTCCCCGGAGGCAAATATTCCAAAGATGAGGATTCCGAAGGCGTCAAACCCCGCACACGTGAAGAACACAGTCCTCCACTGATCAGGGGTGTTCTAAGATAAGATCAATTAAATAAAGACATGTTCAGCTTACAAATAGAGTCAGTGGTTAACGTGAAGAACACAGTCCTTCATTGATCAGGGGTGTTCTAAGATAATATATATGCTATTGAGTTATGGTTATAGGTAGAATGAGAGTAAAACCCCGAACACATATAAATTGCTCTACTCAGTGGCGTTTTTAGATAAGATACCGTATTTCCACGATAATAAGTCTATCCGCACCCCCCTGACTTTGACCGTGAAATCTGGTGCTTTTTGTATAAACTCGTTTATAAAACGGGGTCAATTTTCAAGCAAATGCAAAAGCACTTGCTTAGACTTCTAAAAGGGACACCAGGACTACCCAGGATAGAAACTCAGGCTCTAAAGAAATTAAAGTAAAAATATGACTAGTTAATGATTATAATTGCCTAAAACAGTTTGAACTGTAAGTATATTTCACATGCGGTGCGGATGAAAACATCTGACCCGAAGGCACGTGCGGCAGCCGGTAACGAGGCATGCCAATGTACCGGCCATGCAGCGTGCCCGAGGGTCAGATTTTTTTTATCCGCCCCGTACACATGTGAACGGTCCTTTTCATGCATACGAAAAAAAAAAAATTTAAGTGCACTTTTGACTGTGTTTAAGCGTCGTTTTAGACATTGCATCAGAATGCGCATGCAAAGTAGTTTATTGACGTCATAGTCAAGACGCGCATTAATTTGAAGTTAACGTCAAATAGTTTCCGATAGACGTCGACGTTTTGAAGTTATCATTTAATTTCATTAATATATCTGTTTATGAACATTTTTCTAAATCTGTTCTTATAAAGCGTTCTGTTTTGAATTTAGTATCATTATCCATTAAAATAGTATTCTGAAATTGCGTGCAGGTGCACTTGAGTCGTCTTACCAGGGATGGAAATTACCAGGCCCGGTATAATATCGGAAGATCATGTCTGTTGTGCAAGAAATCCCTAGTAGACAAAATCTAACTTTATTGTTAACTGGCACAGTACCATAACATACACTCGAACAAACTTGTAAAAACATAATCACGTAAAACATCACACATTAATGCTTACTTCTGGAGTCATGTATCCGGCATATATGGGTGCGACCATTCCTGGTATGGTAGCTATGGTGTTCGTGATCCCGAAAAGTAGTCCAGCGTATCTGAAATATAAGTGTATAGAAATAGATGCGATGAATGTAAACGTTTTTTAATCATTGCTAGTAGGCATATAAATTTTTGATTAATCAGTATCCCCTTTCGTCAAAAGCATTAGTGATTGGTTTTCACCAACTGATACCAACAACCATCACATTCCATTACATTATAAATGAAGTGCAACCCAATGGGCTCATCATCGATGTGAATTACAATTAGACATGAAAAGTGAATACAAAATAAACACCGTACATAATGAAATAAATGTATATGATTGCCAAACATAAAATGCTTATGAATAGCATAGTTTTATATGACGACATATTTATGTTAATTTCACTTTGTAAACATGATATTATGCTTACTTTGGTGCAAAGTCTACATGGTTGACGACATATCCTGCACGTCCAAAGCCCATACACATGACAGCCAATGAGAGAAGGGCGACCGCCACGCTACGATTCTCGCATGTGCAGTAACCAGTGGCAACCAGGCACCCACCCGCGCCCAGAAACGCTTAAAGAAACATAAACAGTCAGTATACAAGTTTAAAGAAAAATATGAATGCAACTTAGTTCTAGAATATTCCGCCTCTGCAATAATGTTATTCAATATAAATTAATTACCATGACAATTGTACATCGTACAATTCAGTAAACACCGTTACCCACCTATTGTCTGAAAGACCTTTCTTGTTCTAGTTGTGTTCATCCATCCATGCTGTCGGATATAATCAGCCAACTGGCCGGCCAGCAGAGCAGACACAAACTGGCAAACGTATGGGATGGACGATAAGCCTCCATTCTGTGAGTAAAAAAGAGAGCGTTGGTATTTATTCACCTTTACTTGCCCTCGAGAAAGTTTTCGGTTCCATATTTGACTCCTATTTACATAATTATACGCATCAAAAAGAAAGTCCATGTCCATACTAATACATCTGTTTCGTTATGATCTGAAAAATCAAAATGAATTTTAGTAGAGGTTCAAAGAATGGGTCTGACAACACAAATAGCTTTAAAGAATTTGAGACAAAACAATAAAATTAAGTTTGTTCTTGTAATACTTATAATAACACAGGGAGTGCGTATCGGGTAAGAGGCAGTAGGCGGACCTTGATACACCCGCGAAACTTATTAATAATTAGACCTAGTACTTGGTGAATGCATATCTTCTCAACAATACCCTAGCTTTTTCTTAAACTGTTTTTTTTTTCAAGCATAAAAAGTATTTTAAAATACTGAGTAAAAAAGAGATTTTAAAATACTTCTTATGCTTGAAAAAAGAGTTAAGAAAAAGGGTATTGTTGAGAAGATATGCATTCACCAAGTACTAGGACTAATTATTAATAAGTTTCGCGGGTGTATCAAGGTCCGCCTACTGCCTCTTACCCGATATGCACTCCCTGTGTCAGATGTTTTGCTGACAATGTAAACGCCAAGGAGGTTGTTTTCTTAGTCAGTTTGATGACATGAAGTAGAATCGTAATGAAAAAGAAGGGCTTGTTCGCTGCGCTCACTCAACCCATTCTTAATTCATGTCATCTAACTACTACATAGTGGAAAATATTATTCATTTTTTTAATAAATCCAGGTTACCCCATGTAGTACTGATACATGTACATTTTACGACTAAATCATATTTTTGTACTGCAACTTATAACTGCCAAAGACTTAGTGCTTTGATATTTGATTTTCTTTTACATCTGGCCAAATATACTCACAATTTTAGTATCAAACTTGAGCGCTCCCTTCCTGAATATCATTAAATCAATTTAGTGGTGCTAAATTATGCGCGCATTATCTCGAAAATTTTCTCGAAAATACCGTTCTTACAGCACATTCAATTCAGTGCTTTGATTTTCGATTTCCTTTTACATGTGGTCAAATATACTCACAATGTTAATATCAAACTTGACCGCTCTCTTCCTGAATGTTATTAAATCAACCTATAGTGCTAAATAACTGTATTATTGCGCTGTTCTCTAAAATACCGTTCTCACAGCACATTCAGTGCTTTGATTTTAAACTTTTTTAAATGCATACCGCTTTGATATTAATCATGATCACTCTCTTCTTTAAAGGTCCATCGTTTAATCTACTGGAACTGAATAAAAAACTTCGAGCTGTCCTTTACACCTTCCTTACAACACCTCCAGTGTCCGGTTAGCGCTGTAATTAGCACTAGCTTCTCACAAAGACGACCCCACGGTCTGGGCGCATGTGAGATTGGTTAGTGGTCGCGAAGCCTCAATACAAGACCACACTCTCGCGCAACAAAGTGCCAACAAGAGTAACTTAGGATAATTTAAAATAGCTTCCTTCACATTCGTTGTAAAAAATATAAAAATAAACTAACAACTTGAGTGTTTAGATGTTGGATAAATCTTCGCGTATATTATTGTCAGAAAATACTCACCACTTTGATATCAAATTTGAGCACTTCCTTCATGAAGGTTGGAATATTTGTTAGAAGAGTGTAGTTGGTCCAGTTGTTGCACACATGAGCAGTCAGAGTCGCCCAGAGGCATGGCGCCGTAAGGATAGCGCGCCAGGGGATGCTTCCCTCCTGGAAATAAAGAAGTTCCGGGATATATATGTAGATATAAAGTGTGCAGAATAATTATGAAATATGCAAATGTGAAAAAGAGCGTCGGTCACGCCGTTACCAGGCAGTCAGAGCAGCTCACTTTCGGAACTTCTTGACCATTTTCCATCGAAATCAACCTCAGATGTATGACGGTACATTAGTAGAAGTAGTTCGTAAAATTTTACATGATAGTATAAATAAACAGTAGTGTTTAAACGTTAATGTTGTTTTTCTGTTTAAATTGATTGTCAGTGTAGCGTTCACATCTCAAGTTAAGTTACTACGCGCTCTACTTTCAGCGCAGTTAAATTGTAAAGATTTCTGACATTTTTAACCGCCCATGAACATACATCCGATGTAGTTTTCGATGCAAAACGGCCGAGGAGTTCCAAATACGTGGTCCAAAGAGCGACACTCAGATTTCGAAGCATGGAACCAAAGCGCTCCAAAGATTCAAACTCACCATAATGTAGTTAGCGGTATTTTATTTTCGATTTGATAAAATCGAAATAAACGGTTTGTGTAATATTAAGAACAACATCTAATGTCTTTTTTTACAAGTACAATTCAATTTTACAAGCAAAGCCACACGACCTACATCAGCGTAGCCCAGAGAGCGTCAATCAGGTATCAAGCCATGAAACCATAGCGCACCAAGGAATCAAATCCACCACAAAGAAATTCAATTTTACAAGCAAGCCACACGACCTGCATGTCGCAAAAGTTACCGTACCCGTTTTTCCGTGTTATACTCGACTAAGCCCTTGATGTATTTGACCTCGTCACCGGATATCCGGGGATGTCGACTAGGCGTGTCCGCCGCTATGTACCACCAGACCATGGACCAAAGGACACCAAGGCCCCCTTTGGATAAAATAAAACGTTATATGTTTAAAATACGGAAAAGCCATAACATTTTTTTTTCAACATTTTAAAAACCAGGCCCCAATTTCTCGAAACTTCTTAAGTCCCTTATAACAGGATTAAGCTAATCTCACTATTTCTTGTCTATAATTTGCGTAATATTAAGTTCATTTAGAGTTATTCAACCTTAAATAGGAATTTCTTTGATGGAAATCACAAATAACCATATTTCATTTACAAAAATCACATTATAGTATGTGTTTTGACTATTTGAAATAAGTTACTTAAGCCTGTAAGCTTAAGAAGTTTCGAGAAATTGGGGCCAGAAGACAGTTCGTAAGCCCCCCCAAAAGTTTTTTGCTTCCACTTAAGTATCTCAGATAATAGGGTACGTAGGTAGGCATTTTTTTCTTTTTGAGAACCGGGATTCTGCACCGGACTGGGTATATCACTACAGTAAAGAATTTAAGATGTGAAGTGGTCAAATTTGAACATGTTCACTCAAAAGATGAACATTTTTGAGGAATTTCGAAAAAAAATCCACACTACAGTGTAGAGACGGGAGGAAAAAAATTGGATCGGTCAGGTTAGATGTAACAAACAAAAAACATACAGGTACACCTAATTCCTAATTATATATTGGGACAACTCTTGCTCTTGCAACACCTTTTTTGTTATGATTCTATGATTTTTACATTTTGGTCACCCTAAGTTACATTGAAATAAGAAGGCACTGAAGATTTTTTTTAATAAATGTTGATCTTTTTATAAATTATTTTAAAATCAATGCCCCCTAAATATCACTATATCGACAAATAATGAGTCATCCTGTATGACCTGCTAATAAATATTGGCTTTAAATGGTTATAAAAAGATTAGTGGATCGATTGTTCAGAAATTTGTTAAAGTTAACAACGTTGTTAACGTCATCGTTGTTAATTTTTAAATATTGATTGCTGTGGAAGATATATTGATACAATTGTGATTTTCATTATTTCCAACTTCTTATTTAATATTGATATATGAATAGATCATCACATATTCACATTTACAAGTTAACATTGACGTCGTTTATCCTGTTGTTAACTTTGTCAAAAGTTTGAACAATCGCCCCAGGGGATATACATGTATATTTTTCGATTTGTCCAAATTTGGAGGTTTTATGATAGTGTATCAGTTTGTGCTCGTACTGTAGAATATAAGTTAATTAAGTCAGGAAAATGTATCGACAGCAGTTTTTAAACGTTTTTCCCCATTTTTAACATATTCTCGCGAGAAATCGTAAATTTGTAAACAATAATTTAAAGTAGTTCATTCAATTCCCCATGTTGGCATTGTAGGTATCCATAGGCCATTTTCCTAAACCCTAACTCTGTAACACTGACGCAAGCATTCTCCAAGTTCTCCTAGTTCGCAAATCAACATAATAGAAAATCAAAGCACTGGAAGTCAGAAAAGATTGAGGTAGCACAGATTGAAATAGACGTAGCATTTACCTGTAAGGTAAAATATAGATCCCCATCCGTTGTCAAATCCGTATTCGCACAACACTCCAGAGGTACTAAATGTGGCCACAAATCCCAGCGTCGTACCTGGAATGTGTACGGATATTGCGAACTTCTTTGTAAAAAAAGAAAGCATAAAACAATAACTTTTATGGACACAATACAACCATCAAAGCTCCATCGTTATTTTAAATACCATAAGACTTCTAATTTAGCTAGTTATAAGTTTACTCTGTTTTATGGTGATTATTCCAATAATATATGTGTTATTACGTTATAGATCAAATACTAGTATATTAGTTTTGGAAATTAACGTGAATATCTATTTATTCAAGTGTTATGAATAATTATAGTTACTCTTTTGTTTCAGTTTTTAACTTCCATTTGTTCTATACATGGTAATTTATGGCTAAATTAAATTCTTACAACAGAAATATGCATACGGCCGTACCGGCATAACAGACTGTAGTCAGTTTGCTTCTCTCTAGCGGCGGTGCCCAACGGCCCCACATCGCGTGCATCGCCGGAAACGTCATCGCCTGAAGAAAAACGTCATGCGCAACTTTTAATGGATATTAGTCAAACATTAAACTGAGCAGTTGTCTTCTCCGTCGTTGATACTCATTAATCTAGTTTGTTAACTAAATTAAATGTCAAATACGACATTTCTGAAGAGAAAAAAACGGACTTAAGCTACAGGAAATTAATGTTTTGTTCGACGTATTTTGGCCGAAAGAAATTTGAGCATGCCGGCGAAAAAAAAACTACATTTTTTATGTAGTTCAAGAACAGGCAATGGCAAAAGCGCATCCATTTCTTCCCTATATAATTAATACTTACAATGAACGTATTAAACAATCATCACTTCTTTAAATGTCGTCTTCGTGTTATTTGAATGTGTACTCAAATAACATAACTTTCAGTCCTCCCTAAATTGCCCAAAACAGGTGTCAGATGGAAAATGTTTCCATTTTCTGGTAAAAATTAGGAGCGTTTGCGTAATTTTTACTTGTGTGCGTTTTGTAATAAAGGAAAAAGAACGTCGAACGATTCCTCGATTTGGTGTGGCCTTCATGTCCTCTAACTTTGTTTCGCTTTGCCACATAAAACATAAAGCGTTGCGAACCCCACAATCGATTTTCAATGGCATGAACTAATAAACAAACCTGTCGGACAAGCGCTGTGTTGTTATAAAAAGGTATTACGATGTTTGTTTTAAAACTGGCAAAAAAAACGTAGTCTACCGAGCAAATTCATCATTTTAGTTAAAATGTCATTGTTTTCAATTTTCCATTTAAAATGCAATCAGAATGACGTATATGAATTGGTGACCTACTTACCGTCAAAAGTCCAAGGAGAACCCGTATGACGTAGACCAGAATAACTGATGTGCGCGCGCATATCGGCATAGCGAGGGTTAAAACAGACGACAGTAGGATGACGACAAACAACACCCGCTTCCCACCATATCTGCGTAACAGAATAGCATGTGTTTGAATAAATTATGCGATGTGAGAATTGCAAGATAAATAACAAAACATGAGCGATTTTGTCCATCATGAGAATGTTTCAGTTTGCTTTTTAGGTCCAGAAAGAAGTTTGCTCATATGCGCTCATCAGAACAATTGAGAAAACGTGTCATGTTTTTAACTTGTATATACGTATCTTTATATCATTCAAGACGCCATTATGGAATAAGGCCATTAAATAGTATAATTATAATTATATCGCTCTTGAATATTTGTTGAATTTCAACGTAAGATCGAAATTTATTTCACAGTTTGATCAAATAAAGCATTATGAGTGGCGCACATGATATTTCACCGAAACATACATTTTTATAGAAAACAACCTCGGATGTATGCCGGTACATCAATTTAAGTAGTTCGTAAATTTTTGAATTATATCATTAATGAAATGTAGTGTTTTAAGAGTTGTATTTATTGATCTAAGTTTAAATTGATTGTCAATAAGAACATTATTGCAAATATAATTAAGATTTCCAAGGGTCAAGTCATAAAGTTTAACTACTAAATAAAATAACTACGCCATCTACTTGCATCGGACCTCCGAGATTGTTTTCGATAAAAATGGCCGAGGAGTTCCGAATGCGAAACACATACACAATAAAGTTAAACTCTTGACTTGGCGTAATGATAAACATATAATAGCACATTCGAGGTCTTGCAATATGTAATGTATTCAACTCTTTGAATAGATTCCGTATTGCATGATCACGAATGTAAGGCCATGGAAAGTGCTTTGTTTAAAAAAATCTCAAAAAATACCGTAGGAAGATACATGTAGGCATAACTTTTTCTTGAGAATCGGAATTCTGTACCAAACCAACCTATATCAAGGTATAACAGTTTCTAGATATAAAATGGTCCAATTTCAACATATTTTCTACAAAAAAATGCAATGTTTTTGGGAAATAACGAAAAGAAATTCACACTACGACAAAGGATCGGGAGGAGAAAATAGGGTCAATCAGGCTAGTGAAAAAATGCGTCTAAGTAATATTGATGTTTTACTAACCTGTCAGCAAGCATTCCCCCAGGCACCTGTGTGACAATGTAGCCGTAGAAAAACGAGGCCAGTACCGTTGATTTCGTGGTACTGCTCCAGTCCAGCTCCGCGTTCTGGTGGGGCAGATTACAGGTATTACTATGGTGGCGGTTTTCTGCCATTTCGTGTTTTTGCGAAAATGCGTAAGTGGCGCGGCAAAACTGCAAAATAATAATGCGGTTTATTTTTTGCCCCGCCACTTGTCGCATTTCCGCCCTGACAATTGGCGCCCTTTCGTCGTAAGAAAACGACATTGCAGAAATCAGCCACCATATATAACAGTTAAACGGGGCAACGCGATAATGGGGGATAGGAGAAAAAAACAAGGTTATTTATAAAATATTTAATTTGTATTTGTATTGGTATGATGGAAGTGCCCCGTACATTTTGTTTTATATCCTTAATAATGTTCTATTAGCCTTTGAAGACAACCTATTAATGAATTAATAAAGAATTATTCTGTAAAATACGAGGCTTAAATGTTCTTGTATATTAAAATGTGGAGCGTACGTCATTTGAATGCGAGGCTTCCTTACTCTCCTCCACACAAAATTCATTTTCAATCGAGTATGGGGTGGACACGTTCCAGTTGATGACGTCATCAGTGACCGGTGATTTCACCATGCAGACGACAGCAACGCTGAGATTGACGCGCAGTGCGTACACGACGCCAAAGCCCAGGAAACCAATGTAGGCGAGAATCCAACGTTGGCTGCAGAAACACGGCACGTCAACGTCTTCATCTGTACGTTAGCAAAAAAATCAACAAATGGTTATTTTGGTAAAGAGCGTTTTAAATTGGTACTAAAACACATAAGTATTTAGTTTAGTATGGTGATTGTAAAATTACGAAAAATAGCAGGTGCCATGCTGTCATTCTTAGAACAAAATAACACAAATCCAAGACCATGTAAAATATTTGTATTTGTATACGGATACATAGATGGCGTTAGCAAAATAACATTTTACGATCATTTGTTCTGTTGCGTTTTAACCATTCGAAACACCTTGGCTAGTCTCAATCGAAAACAACCTCGGTGTATAACGGTACATCAGTAGAGGTAGTTCGTAAAATATTAAATAAATAATATTTATTAATTGTAGTGTTTTATCGTGTATTTTGTATAGAAAGTTTAATATATTGCCAATGACAGTGACAGGAATTATTGCATGAATATTTCAAAACAGTAATGTCAATAAGTTTAACTGCTAAATTTCAAATTACTATACGAATTAATTGCAGCGTTGTTTTATGTAATGATTTTTGACACTGTATGCCGTTAATCCAAGGCTGTTTTCGATGGAAAGTTAATAATAAGCCGTGGAGTTCTGAATGGCGGATTTTTATTGTCTTTCTTTAAAAGTCGAAATAGAAACACTGATTCTCGAGGCGGACCAAAACCTGATTATTATTATTATTATTATTATTATTTACCAGACTTCTCAAGCACTTTTTTCATGTACATTAACACGTTCAAAAGTACTGTACAGAATTACTAGAATGTTACAATATTTAAAAAGATAAAAATAAAAATATTTAAAAAAAAAATTAAAACATCAATATTACTCAAGTCACAGATCTAATTCAAATGTAAAATAAGAGTTAAAAAGACACACATAAAAATAAGATACAGATAAGACTCAAGACTCTAAAGCGACAAGGTTATCAAAGTAATTAGTCCAGATAAAACTTCTTAAAAAAGTGAGTTTTAAGTGCTCTTTTAAACACTGGCAGAGTTTCACAGCTTCTAAGTGTTCTAGGTAGGGCATTCCAGAGTTTAGGGGCTGCCGTCATGAATGCACGATCACCATAAGTCACAGTCCTACTACGCGGTACAACCAGTGTTAAACAATCATTTTGGGACCTAAGTTGTCTGGATGGGATATAAATGTCTAGCATGTTGCGTATGTAAGTAGGGGCCTGTCCGTGAAGCGCTTTAAACACAGTAGTGAGGATTTTGTACTCAACTCGGATGTGCACCGGAAGCCAGTGTAGTTCCTTTAACACAGGGGTTATGTGGCTGTTACGTGGTGTCCTGGTGATAACCCGAGCAGCCGTATTTTGAACATTTTGGAGTTTATTGAGAACGTACTTTGGAGATCCACAAAGCAGCGAATTACAATAATCCAGCCTTGATGTCACTAACGTGTTTATCAGGGTTCTGGTTGAGTCAACGGTCAGGTATTTCCGGATTTGACCTATTTGTCGAATTTGCATGAAGCATGAACGAGAGACAGAGTTTACATGTTGTTCCATGTCTAAGTGAGAGTCTAGAACGGCACCAAGGTTTCGAACTGTTGTCGATGGTTTTATAACAGAATCACCTACTCGTATAGTAATGTCTTCAACCTTACTACGTTTTGGTACAAAGACAATCATTTCAGTTTTGTCAGCATTGAGTTTTAGAAAGTTATTGTTCATCCACAGTACGATGTCATTTAGGCACGATTCAATCCGTTGCAGAGTCTCATTGCGTGAAACAGCTTCCTTTGGTTTAAACGCCATGTACAATTGCGAATCGTCAGCGTAGAAATGATATTGAAGTTCATGCTTCCGACAAATCGCACCCACAGGTTTGGTGTACATGATGTAATTCTTGGGGCCAAGAACAGACCCTTGTGGCACAGAAAATGTCAAACATACAGGTTTTGACAGTTCTCCATCGATACAGACTGTTTGATGACGCTCGGATAAATACGATTTCATCCATTGTAGAGGTTTGCCTACTATGCCAAAGTGTTGTTCAAGTCGGCAAAGCAGGGTGCTGTGGTCAGTCGTATCAAAAGCAGCAGATAAGTCCAACATGACTAGCACCGTAGCCTCATTCTGATCAAGTGAGCGGAGGATGTCATTTTGTACACATAATAAAGCAGATTCTGTTGAATGAAATTGCTTATAAGCAGACTGGCGTTCTTCATGAAGGTTATGTGCAGATAGGTGTCTTTCAAGTTGGGAATCGACAGCTTTCTCGAGAACCTTTGACAAAAACGGTAAATTCGATACAGGCCGGTAGTTTTTCAGTACCTCTTGATCTAATCCTGTCTTCTTGATTAAAGGTCTTACTCTTGAGCTTTTAAAAGCTGGTGGTACATATGCCCTTTCAAGTGAAGTGTTAATGATTTTGGTGATCAATGGTAATAGTTCACCTAAACAATCTTTCAACAGCCATGTTGGAATGGGGTCTAGTTCACAGGATTTGTTAGGAGAATTGCGAATAATCTTTGAGATGTCCATATCAGAGACTACTGAAAAGTTTGAAAATTGCTCTTCATTAAAAGGTGCTTCAGGAACAACAGTGTCTATTTGTTGGTGAGACTTGGTCCAGGCTATATCACTACGTATGCATTCAACCTTATCTACAAAGAAGTCACTAAAGTCTTGTGCTAGAACTTTTGCAGATTTACCAGATGGCAGCACTGCATCTTTGGTATTACCCATCAAATGTTGGGTTACTTTGGTAAGGCCTTTCATGTCACGACCGCAAGACTCTACTTTCTCACTGTAGTAATTGACTTTGGACACATTTAGAAGCTTGTTAGTTACAGCACATTGGTTTCTGTAGATTGCGTGATCTATTGTCAATCCAGTCAACCGCCACTTTCGCTCTAACTGACGTCTTAAATGTTTAGCATCATGAAGTTCTTGGGAATACCACGGATTCATTGGTCTTAGTACAACGGTCTTGGACTTAAGAGGCGCATGTTTGTCAAGAAGGGAATAGAGACCATCGTTGTAAGCATCAACTAGTTCATCAACATTGAGACTATCGTTTACACTATTTAAAATATCTGATTCCAAAATATCGGTTTTAAACTCATCAACATCTATAGACTTTAGCTTTCTGTAAGTCACAGTTTTGCGTACTGGTGGTGGTTTGGACGCACTAGCATTGAAAACCACAGCAAAGTGATCACGAGATGTATTGCCGTTGTTGTCCGGGAGTCCGGGATCAGATATTTCTACATTCGATACCGTTGTGCCTGTATCTCTGGTAATAAGCACATCTAGTATGTGGCCTGCTACATGAGTAGGCTCAGTGACGTGCTGTCTCATACCACACGCTTCCAAAACGCTGTTGAATTTTGACGTGTTAGGGTTTGACCGATTGTCCAGGTGAAAATTAACATCGCCAACCACAATAATATCGTTCTCAGCAGTCGTAAAGTTTGCAAGAAATGTTGGCCATTCGTCATCAAGAAATGTCGTAGTCTAAATGCCATTTTGTTTATTTGGAGGCGGCCTATATACCACAGCTAATCGCAGAGAAAAGTTTTTTATAGTGATGTTGCAGTCCATATATTCAAAAGAAGTAACATTGGTATTGTGATCACACAAAAATCGGTTTTAGGACGAATTACACCAATTCGGAAGTGACTACTCAGTGTTATGTTTTTTTCTTTAATAAACGCACGACAGTGAACAAAAAATGGCTATCCCATCTCATACCATTGGCTACTCTTTATCTTTTCGCGTTTTTTAAACTGAATGGTTCTTGGTTTCAAAAAACAAGCTGAGCATGCTGGATCTACTTGATCTACTTTTTTGTTTATATTTTCACCGCATTGTTTGTACTTCTACACTGAATATAGTCACTTTGTCGAACCACAGTGGTAACGTTCAACAAATTTTATTTTTCTTATAAAAATGGTTTAGAACTTGCCAAAAAAATGTATAAACAAAATAAGTTGTATGTCTTTTAAAGAGCAAATTGCACAAATTCAGAAGTGACAACATGGTGTTCTAAACACATGGCAGTGAAACAAATGGTGCTTATTCCATCTCAGACCAATGGCTACTTTCCATCTTTGTAACTTTTTGAAGCTAAATGGTTTGTGTTTTGAAAAAAAAGATGCTAAACATGGAAATTTCTTTCCATATATGGTGTTCGTGTTCGTAAAGCACTAGAACTATGTGTTATTTTGCGTGCAAATTGGACACTTGACAACAAAAATATATTAAATTTGTTTAGTGGTCTCTGACCTTTAGAGAGTTAACTATACAAATATTACATATTTAAGGTCTAGTATTCATGCCACTGAACCAAAGTAACTTCAACAAACTTATATAGATACCTTTCTTCACAAAACATGTTTGCGATTTGCCCCCCCCCCCCCCCCCAGCATGCAGTGTATGCGCTGCGATGCAACAGGGTTATAACAAAAACAGTTTGCTTAACATTCGAAACACCTCGGCTCTTTTTATCGAAAACAATCTATTTTTTTTAATAATACCATTCATTAAACGTAGTGATTTAGCTTGTATTTATTGATCTATTATTTAGTTTAATTTGATAACCAGTGAAGTGTATTTAATTATTGCAAACATAATTGAGATTCACAAGAGTAAAGTCATTAAGTTAAACTGCTAAATTAAATTACTACGCGATCCTCTTGCAGCGGACTTAAAACAAACCAATTTCTGAGTAAACCGTCCAAATACACCCGAGGTTGTTTTCGATAAAAATGGCCGAAAGTTCCGAATGTTTGCTTAAGTTAACTCAAGTGGCCTGAACTAAACTCAGGACCGTTTAATACAAGTACTCTGATTTAATTGTTTAGACTAAATTTTTTGCTTTGCATAAGACAGTTACCGCCATCAGTACGTGTTACAAAACAATTAATTTCAATGACCTGCACCAATGTAGATCATTGCGATAACGTGGTTACACATATATTAAACAGCATCTCAGATGATAGAGGTTTTATATCAACAGGGGCATAGCTAGGCCTAAAATACTTGTAGGCCCGATGGTTCTAAGTAATTAGGAGATAAGACTCCCCCACAAGATTTCTTTTTAAATTAGAAGCAAAATGGTGCAATTTCGGAGCATTCCAGACGAAAAATGCACAATTACATCCATTGTATATGCACATCACACACACTTAATCATATATGCAATGATTGCAATAAAATCAAGCAATAAACACCAAACTTGTTTTTATACATGTAATAAAACAAACCTTTGAGTTGTTCAACATGTTTGAGCAGCTATGAGTTTTTATTGCAGTTTTGGTGTATTTGAATTTTGTCATTTTTCAAAAAAGGGTAGGCCCAGGCCTGCAATGCCTATATATAGCTACGCCGCTGATCAATGATAGTAAATAACTACCGGATAAAGGTTGTCATCTAAACCTTTTTTACAACATCAGAGAACGAATATGAATAGACACGAGAATGCACAATTATTAAGTAAAAATGTTTTCTTTTGGGAGGACACCTAAACCCCATTGCCACATTTAAACCATATAGTGTTTGGTTCTAGGGCTGTGACGTCAAGATGCGCCCCCTCCTACACCAAATCACGAATCCGCCCCTTTAAATGATTAAATTTAAAATGCTGAATTAATAATTTGATTTAATCTTTTTTTCGACATATATTCATAATGAATAAGAGGCCGTAAACAATTGTATCAAAAAAGGAGAACTTTTGAGGTTATGTGTACCGCGAATCACGATCTTGAACCCCGAGTACTACCTAAAAATACCTCCGGAAAAGGAGAGCATCATACAAAAGTAAAACAAAAAAAATAGTTCCATAAAAAAAGGCGTAGAGATTTACTGTTGCTTTCTAAAGGAACACTCAGCATTTCGGAATTAATAAAACGATTATTAAGACAACCCCTAGGTAACACTGTAAAGTGCAGCTGTTGGTGGAAATGCACACACGTGACTAAAAGAAAATCAATAACGATTGGGAAAATAACAAAAACAATAATCCATTTGGAAGGCTTCGAAAATATATGAAACAAAAATGCTTTTGAAAGACTTATTGAATTAATATAAACTTTCCGAATACGACTTGCGAAAATGGCGAAAACAAATCATTAATAAGAGTTACATTATCATTTTTGAAATATTAAAATGTTGTGTTCTTAAACTTCGGATGTGATATTTAAAATTCTTGAAGCACCGTCTAGGAAAATTAATCCTGTCCACGGTCACCGGATTTTCAAACTTATGTTTTATTTTATTTTAAACCCCCCAAAAATCTTATAATTCTAAACTAAAAAATACGATGCCAAACATGTGAACAGTTATTGATTTTTTCCCCATAAATTTACACTTTGTACTGCCCATATATGTGAGGATATATAGTGATCCTGTCTGAGATATTTCCTTGTGTGTCCTTTGTATCCAACTCAATATTAAATTATAAAATTATACAATTATAAAAGCTGCACTTTCATCGATTTACCTTTTTATTTTTTGTCTTTGAATGAGCAATTTTTTGATCTGTAAATCAGTGATAAAAGACCGCTGACAAAAAATCAGATCTCAGATTTACATATATCCGTTCGAAAAGTAATGTTTTATAGCTAAAAGCGTTACCAATGGTTTAAGAAAAATGCATGAATATAAAATATCTAATTTTTTAAATATAAAAATCTGCGATCAACTTTTTTTGTCAGCAGTATTATCTGACTGGTTTACATGCATTTTCGCATAAATTGGCTCGTTCCAAGACAAAAAATAAAAAAGTCAAAACGTTCAATCTGTGAGAGGGCAGCTTTAAATGCTGTCCATAACTGCATTAAGTATAATACATAAGATACAATAAAAGCATAATACATGTATCTAATACAAAACTGCTTTAAGTTTAAGGTTTAGAAAGATAGAAAATCTCTGATGTCTTACCTTGTCTGTCCTTGGTATTATCTTCCATATTAACTGTAAAGAATACTATCTAAAACTTTAGTGTATTTAATTGAAAGAAACAATAAAAAATCACATATCTGATTCAATGATGCTCTAAATGTAAGGTTTAGAAAGATAACTAGGTAATAATGAAGTTAGTACAAGAATGCTGACTTCAGAGTGAATTGGGAGACGGTGTTTCAAAATACTTGGGTGACTATTGACAAGATAAGAATCAGTAGCGATTCTGGCATCCACATAGTTTCTGTAATATGCACTTGCGACTCGTAATGTATGCTGTTATTTGAATCTGTAGTATTTAATCTCTTTAAAGAGCCATGATTTGGAATGAATTCCTTGACAAATATTGGTTATAAAACTATCTAGAGCTAGTCGAAGCCACTCCACTGTGTTACAAGTTTTTAATTTGTGTTAATTTGACGTAGCCTATAATATAAAACTTGGTATATTCCTTGGTTTGGTCAAAGATACTCAAAATGTTTTTGATTGGTTACTTATTATCCATTACTTACCTTTATTCAATCAAATCTTTGAATGTACAAACCAGGCTAAAGATAACTTGTGGACAACTTATGGAAGTTTTATACAATGTGGTCAAACAGAGAATTCTAATACCGTTTCCCATTAAACAATGGAATCTACAGTCAAGCTCGTCAGCCTAAAATTGAATCATGATTCTGTTTAAATACAATATGAGAGCTAGGTATCATCTTTTTAACCAAAGAACGACAATAGATAATAAAAAGCCATAATTGTATGCTTAATTAAATTATGGGATATGTTTAAAGCCACATTGGTAACGAAGGATGCATTATAGGACGGAAGAAGGTCTACTTAAAGTCGGAGTCAAACGTTTCCGACGGCCTCTCCGATGCACGTATAACTTATACATTACTTAATTGAAAAAACCCCCCAGAAGAACATGAACAACAACAATAAAAACAACAACAAAAACAACAACAACAACAACAACAACAGCAACTACTATTACTACTACTACTACTACTACTACTACTACTACCACCACCACTACCACCACCACCACCACCACTACCACTACCATTACTACTACTACACCAACTATTGCTGCATATGATGCTGCTTCATATACTGCTGCTGCTGCTGTTGCGTTTGCTACTATCTAATACTACTCCAAAGTTGACGATTGATGATGATGATGATGATGATGATGATGATGATGATGATGAATCTTAAACGACTTTAATTGACTTTACTTAACGCAAGGCAGACACAAGACATCTATATACATGCATAAATATAATTATGCACCAAATATGTACACAAAGTAACGCTTTATCGTCTATTTTTTAGCTGCCCAAAGCTTGTAAAATAAGAAAGTAATTAATAAATAATTATCTTTTTTGTTTTAGTAATGATAACAAAACGCTATGTGCCATTAGCATATGAATTAAATATTTACAAAACCTCCATTTCTTAACTCGTGCGATTAAATTCATGCAAAAACTAGTATTCACTTTCAATTTTGAACAGTGATAACTTTCCAGTAAAATTCAATAAATATATAGAAAAAACGTTACCTCCATATTGTTTTACTTTGCGATTATCACTATGGGGTAAGTGTTTCCGATTTTATGCTTCAGCTTCCATTTTTGATAATGCACATGTTTTATTTACAGCTAATTAGAGGTATTTTAATTGTCACCTACATGGTCTGAACCTGAGATTATAACTTACATTTACAGCAAATGAAATACCACGCTTAAGGGCAAGACATTCTGACTGGTGCTCAATTTGGTTTTAAAAGTAATAAAAGTGCGGTTGATGCTGTTTTTATCATAAAATCTCTTATACGGAGGCAACAATAAAAGAAGAAAAAACATCGTTGACTGCCGATAGGCATATGATTACAATGGTAGAGGGCGCTTCTAGTAAAAAAAACAATCAAACTTGTGGTTGATAAAAAAAGTTCGTGCCCTTGTTTAGATCGATGTATAATATATGAGGTGAAAATGTGCATTAAACATTTGGGCTCGTTGTCACTTTCATTCATTAGCAGTAACGTGGTTTACTTCAAGGAAATATAACCTTCTCGCTTTTCTTTCCTCAATTATACGTTATATTAAACTTCTTTTACAACAAGGTCTAAATGCAGGTCTGACAACTACTGATGAAATCTCAGTATACAATAATGCAGATGACGCAGCTTTTCCGTCAGATAATAAAGAGGACTTACTAGTGTCATTAAATGATTAAAGTACTTCTTGAAGTAACTGGATTTGAAGGTGAATGTGGAAAAGACTTAGAAAATTGAGTTTAGAAAAAAACGTTTTGTATGTAGAAGTTATAATTGAACTTATAATGATGACGCTGTTGACATAGTCAATTCG
The DNA here is from genome assembly GCF_026914265.1 of Mya arenaria. Classification (NCBI taxonomy): domain Eukaryota; kingdom Metazoa; phylum Mollusca; class Bivalvia; order Myida; family Myidae; genus Mya; species Mya arenaria. Next base: position 23,588,531 of record NC_069130.1, read on the forward strand.
TTGAACTATCTCAATTCTGTATTTTCTGTGGTGGATTTTTCATGTAGGCGAATAGTATAGTGGCGGGCAAAACATTTCTCTTTATTAATTCGAGTTAAAAAGACCTTGATCAAATGTAACCAGTCCTTAGTGATATTAAGTTTAATATAATATGGTATGATAATAATACTATAATCCATAAGTAAGGGGCTATACTCAGGCAATGTGTTTTGTTAATGACCATTTCCAGTCGATTATTCGCGAATTCACATTTGGCGATTAATTTTCCCATATGTGACCTTTAAAACCATACATAAAGACATAAACTGAATCCCCAACTACTGACTGGTTTGCAGTTGAACATTCGCGAATAATCGACTGGAAATGGTCGAATATCCGACTGGCGAATATACGAATAAAAGTGAATTAAAACAGTGTTTATCGAATCCCCAACTGACAACTAGCAGGTAGTTGAACATTCGAATCCCCAAACTGGCACTTGGTAAGTAGTTGATTATTCGAATCCCCAACTACCAACTACCTTCCAACTTTACCGTCATGTTTTATGACCATGTTTAGAGACAGATTTAGATAAGTGCATATAACAGGTTGGCAGGCTACCATGGAGACACATTCATCATTGTATGTGTATCAGGAACTGGAGGACGTTCCATTGTGAACTGGTTTACTAGTCAAAATTAAATAGAGAAATATAAGCTAAACTCAGATTGTGTTTTCATGTTTTGATTAGTGAACAAGATATACGTAACAATATCTCTAGACAAAATAAGAAATGTACAATTGTTTACATTGTATTTTTAACGATACTGAAGAATTTCATTTAGTTTTAGTTTGTCCATTTGTGTAATAACAGACAGGCTAACATTCCTTAATGTTATGAAAGAAATCCAAGTAAGATTAAATCTATATCATAACTTATCTGATAATAAAACTGTGTTGATTAGAATAGCTAGCGACTGGAATGTATAAAATAAGTTTTAAAAATATTCTCACATACAGCCCCAAATTATCAATGTTTATGATTTTGTATAACATGTTTGTATTCATGTTTTCCTTCATTTACATCTTGTTCTTTTAATTTTTTATTTGCACTATTTGTGTTTTGTATTTATAACGATAAGCAATATTTGTTTAAGTTAAATAAACATTCTGTTCTTATCTTAATCGTTAAGAATTGGAATTTTAAAATTTAATTGTTTAAAGTAAGTAATTTCCATTCACGAGCTACTACAAAATACTTCCGCGTACGAATTTCCACGCTGTTTAAAACAAGAGGCCCAAAAGGGCCTATGCTCTACTGGCATGGCTTTTGTGGTCATATCAATCCAGAGCATGTATGTATGGGTAAAAGGCAACCGACATATAGTTTATGTTTTGTGTTTGGGTTACCTGAAAACGTAGCACGTTCAACATCTGAGCCCAGAAAGTATTGTAAGCAGATTAGCTGCATGAACTATTTTAATATGTGCAAAGTAAAAGTCATCCGACAAAAAAAATGCTTTCAAAACTGTACTCATAGTACAAATTTCTGTAGTTTTAAAAGTTAAAAAAAGTTGGTCAAAATGTCAAAGTCAAGGGCATCCTAGGACAACATTGATCAATTTGAACAAACATTCACAATCAGTTGTGCTGAGATGGATGCACGAACACACAAAAAGATTTTCAAACCTTTCCAGATTTATGTTTACCAAACCTGTGAACCCTGGGTGTGGCCAGTAATGAAACCAGGTGCATAACTTAAACATTCACAACCAATTTTGTTAAGATGAATGCGCAAGCTACAGAACTTAAAGCTAAAAAATGGCCTTTGGGCTTTCAACAAGAACAAGGCAGAATAATTCACAAAATCAACTGCAGAAGCAAAAAGCAAATTGTCTCTCAAAATCCTAGTCTTGCAAATTGTCTCCGTTAACTTGAATTTACATGTACATGTAAACCTGGCTACAAATAGAATTCGCTCATGCAGACCTGGCTAAAAATAGAAAGCATTTCTTTAAAACTTTCATGGCCCATAATCTAGGCATTCATGGGCGGATCTTGCTGGTTTTCGAAAGGAACCGAGCTCTAATGGATATCTAGATACTGTACAAGTTTCATCGAGAAGACTGTATCGTGTTCACAACCAATTGTTTACAGACGCACGAACGCACGACCGCACGGATGCACATACTACGTACACATTACCATCGCATAAGCTCTTCTGGCCTTTGGCCAGTAGAGCTAAAAATGTTCTTCGGGTGGTATCTGTGTACAATGACGTTAAAAAATGACCCAGTGGGGGCAGGAGATACGTGGTAGATTTTATAAGTATTACTTTGACACAACATTTTATTCGTTTTGCTCAGTTTCAGAGCTTAAGTTTAGAAAAACAACAAATTTTGGGCTGATTTCCTTATTTGTATGCAACTGTGTAATCTCCATTTATAATGAACACAGAAGGTGTTAGTATAGTACCCTATGCTGGAGCTTTGCATGATAACTTATTTGTTCAATGTTTCATATTTGTTTATATGTTTTACATCCATTATATGAGCCAAGATTTATTATTAATAATAATATAGTATTTTTCGCAAGGGTAAAGTCTTGTGCGTTTGATACATGTTTTGGATGTGTTGGGAGTGTAAGACAATTTCAAGTAGGAATATTTATAAATGTCGTCGTAGTTTTGATTGCATCTATTTGGCAATACTTTCGTCATTATAAATATGTTTATATGCCGAAATGCGCCAACTTATCAAACAACAAAGTCCTGTGGCGTCTAGATTGCATCTTTTCAAATACTAAATATATTTAAAATACAGTGACTTAAATTAACCATGGACAATAGATTTATTATTTTATTCTTTTCAAATACTAAATATATTTTAAATACAGTGACTTAAATTAACCATGGACAATAGATTTATTATTTTATTGATTTGATAAATGAAATGCATGATCTGTTTAATAATTTTGCAATTAGTTCCATGTTGAATGTTTATTTACATGTTGTTGTTTTTTTAAATTCGTATATGAGCTAACGCCGCCATTTGCCACATGGTTCGATGTGTTAAGCAGTTACCCATATTTCCAGTAGGAAAAATGTAATCAGTTTTGTTTGCGTCCAAGTGGCAATATGAGTATGCTAATATGCCAAAGTACACCAGTTTATCCAAACAGCAAAGTTAAGTGCAACATGATATTTGTTTAAAAAAAGAAATATATTTAGAGGTTAACGACTTAAATTTACTGCCTGCTTTCCAAACAAAATATATCTTTCTTACAGTTAGGAACAGTATCACTCCAAAGCCATAATGTTAAGTAAATCATTTTGTCACCTGTCCTGTTCCTGAATGTCCTTGTGCAACTTCTGCGTTTAAATTACAACGTTGAAAAATATCGTAAAATATGACCGGCTCTGAACACACCAAAACATCTTTAAAATCATACATGTTCTTCATAAAAATTGAACATAATTAAAAACAAGAGCTGTCACATGAACGTGAGAAATGCCCTCTAAGGGTCTCCTTGACATTTGTATTTGGCTCTGAATGTACAGGTAGCATCGAGTATTGAACATATTTCCATTATGACCTAACCTACCTTTTTATAGACTTGACCTGAAACATTTTAAAGAACAAATATGTACATTGAAATGATGTCACTGCAAGTGCGAGTGGATGTTAACTCGTACCTGTACTTAAACGTTCTTCACTTTTTGATTTAAAACGGACTTTCAGCTTAAGGTCACCACAACCTTGACCTTAAAATCAATAGAGTTCATCTGCTGGTCATTACCAACCTGCCTACCAAGTTTGAGGTCACTGGATTAAGTATTCTTCTGTTATTGATCAGAATCTGATTTTCAGCTCGAGGTCACGACGAATTTGACCTCAAAATCAAAAGGGTTCATAGTTTGGTAATAACCAATCTGCCTACCAAGTTTAAGGTCTCTTGGACAAAGCGTTCTAAAGTTATTAATCGGAAACGGTTTAAGAGCATGAGGTCACCACAACCTTGAACTTTAACCTGAACGTCGATACGTTTCAGCTGCTGGCCATTCCCAATCTGTTCACCATGTTTAAGGTCTCATATTTACACCTCAACTTCCATTCCTTAAATGAACGTCATTTCGGCAATTGCGTTCATCAATCGATGAACGCAACATCTTCGAATATGTTCGGATTGTAATTCATTGTATAACAATATACATGAAAGCTATTGATCCTGTTATTGGTTGTATTGTGTCTGCAGGTCCCGTAAAATATAGATCAACATTTTTAAAAGTGTTAGTTTATTATATTTTAAATATATTGGTACCAGAAGTGTTTCAATTTTACGTTTTAAAGTGATTTCAAGTGGATGATCTTTTCCCGCGTTATTGTGACGTCATTTGAAAAAAAATGTTTCCGGTTATAGTTGGGTCGTTCTATTTACAGAATGGGTAAGAACGGATTACTGAAAGGTTTTCTTAAATGAAATGAAGTATTTTTTTTAACAATTCTTGAATGAAATAATGAACTATTGGTGTAAATATAAGTAATGAATAGCGGGGTTGATGTCATTATCGGGGATATGAACGCAATTGGGTTGGTCAAAGTACGCGTGGAGTCCTTCGGACTCCACACACATTGACCAACCCAATTGCGTTCATACCCCGATAATGACATCAACCCCGCGATTCATTCCTTAATTGGCCGAAGCATTCTTCAGTTACTGATCGTATTTTTAGCTCGAGGTTACCATGACCTTGACATTTGACCCACTGACCTTAAAATCAAGAGAGTTCCTCTGATGGTCATTTCCAGCCTTCATACAAAGTTTTAGGTTTCTGGGTCTAAGTGTTCTTCAAGTATTGATCAGTAAAATATAGCGTTCTTTAGTTCTGCTTTCCCTATTCTATTGGAATTAGTCAGGGGCGTAGCTTGACGAAAATATATGTGTAGGCCACGTTTCCGGGAGCCCGGGGACATGCTCCCCCCCCCGAAAATTTTGCTTAGCTAGGTGATTGTAGGTGCGTTTTGGCGTATATTCCGTTGTTGTAAAAACATTAAAAAGAGCAACGAAATCATTATGTTTTACCTGAAATTAATTTTGTACGTATTTTAGCTAAAGAAAACAGGTCATAGAACTAAAACATTGAACATTTTATTAATTAAAATTCACTCAATATTAATGCATTTTGTTGCCAAAATCAAAGTTAAGCATATGTGTATTTATTATATATATATATATATATACTGTCGCTTTCTACAGCACAGTTGACTTTCATTAAAAAAATCTTAGCTTCCGGCATTTTCGCGACGCAAACACATTGATGGCGCGAGGAAGTTTTTTAGACGTTTCATTCCACTAAACGACCTTTCACAAGAGGCTGATGTAGGTGGCATAGAAAGAACCTCGAATATTGTAAATATGCTAGGATACAGGTCCTTGTTGGTCTGCTTCGTGGTCTCTTGTAGTCTAGATAAACTTGCGGCTGTGATGCTCCATCTCACATTCCATTCTGTTTTAAATGTGTCAAATGTTTCGTGGCGATGAGGCGCCTTAGCAGCATAAATTGATGGCAGCATGTCGTTCTGCAGAATTTCCAGCTTTGAAGGCAATAAATGGTGTGCACTGTATCTGTCTTTAAAGACATTGTACAAAGGTTAATCTGTTACAGTAGTAGTCAGATGATGTTTGCACCTCAAGATTTGCTCCGTTTTGCTGTCGACCAACTCTTCTTGGCATTGATGGTTGAATGTCGAAGCCTGATCTTATATCCGTTGCTTTCATGTACAGTCCAGTCTATACATCAGGATCAGCCCTCCAGTCATTGCACAATTTGACAATGACGTTTATTTCTTCAACAGCGTGTAGTAGATCATTGCCTTCCTTCTGAAGAAGATTTGTCAGGTTCACAGTAGTACCCAATGTGTTGCGCCACTACAAGTGTGATTATGAATTCAAAGGGCAGTACAGCGGACAAATACTGGCCGGCCTTCTCGTCTCCGTCTTCATTAATAGTTTCAAGTGCGTGGACCACTACGGTGAACGCATTTTGGAACGTTTCGAGTACGTCCGCACGACTGAACCATCGTGTCTCACATAACGAGCGAAGCTTAGTGCGCCGGTTTATTTCCTCTTTCGTTGCGACTTCTCTAGAAAGCTCGTCCTGAAACGCTGCTAGTCGATTTGCTGAAAAATTGAACAAGAATCCAATGTCCTGAACTGTGTCCATCATAGTTCGAACACTCGGGTGGAAACTAGTACTGGAGGAATGATGGCCAAGTTCCTTCTAGCAGTTGTTGTTTTGTATTTCTATCTATTGAAGTCAAAGTGAGACTATCGAAATCATGATACGTAGGACTATGTTCGGCAATATTGGCGCCAGACCGTTTACAATTTCAAATAATAAAGCGCCCGCAAACTTTTACCAAGCCGATTGGAAATGTTTAATGTAAGGCGTCAACGCGCAGACTACTGGTATGCAACTTTCGATAATGTCGCGTGAAAATGTACTTTAGGGCAAAGGAAAACGATATATTTTGAAATACCAGGTTTCCTATATATTAAAGCGCATTTGTCGGAATTTCATCTTTTAGCTCTCACCCTCCTATGCCTTCAGTTTTTATTGCAGATTTGGCATTTTTATTTTTTCGGTTTTTCTAAAAAATGTGTAGGCCGCGGCCTACACGGCCTATAGGAAGCTACCCCCCTGTTAGTTGAATCCTTATAATAGTCCGATTATTTAGATTAACTTGAAAGCTAACCACTAGTCAAAGACTATTTTCAAGTTTAATTACCATCCACAATAGTGAGTCATGTTTCTTTCATAATGTTTTTCTAACTGTTTCAAGTGCTTTATTACAAAACCATTTGCATGTTCATACCTGTGTTTTACCCAAAAGCGTGTAGAACTGCATACACTTGACAAAAAGCACCAAATAAATAAGCATGTTTTTTTTTTTACTAACATGTATGAAAACACAAGCCCGGTTCATTTTCTTTGAAACAGCATCAAAACATTCCATTACTTCATTGTACTAATTTATTTAAGCTCGATCGGAAAGCTGTTATGAATTGCTCGAGACCGTTTCCTAGGTGAAAATAATGATTTCTAGTTTACCGGCTCAGGATCGAGCTCACGACCTCTTGGGTTCGGTTATTACTAAATGCACAATAGGTTGTCAGGATAAATATTACTGTTAATCAGCAGGGATGTTAAAGACAACAACAACTCTTCTGTACAGAACATTTAAGTCACTCTAAATAATCTTTATCCAACCAAAATTTAATATAATGTAATAGGTGATCTAATACACAGAAATATTAATAACATCTTAATAAATGTGAAGTTTCAACTTAACGACTTTGTGGAGCACCCTTTTTAACTCCATTTGTAAGTTTGGTATTGTTCATTTCAATGTCTGTTTAAATAAATTATATTTAAATTCTATTGCACAAGACATTATTTTAATATTAATATCTACATAACAATTCTATACCAATAAATCTGACCAAGTGATTTTTTTTCAATGAATTAAATACCACAAAGTCGAAAGTTCGGCTGCTTCAGCTTGCAAGATGATGTGTAAGTTGGCTTGTAAAGGAAAACTATATAAAAAAAAATGTTTCTAGTTTCTCTAGCAAAAAATATAGGGAATATAGATTATCTTAAAATAAATAATATAGTAAAGTTGGGTCTGAAAACCATTTTCACATTGAAACATGGAATTGTCTGGATACATTTTCGCATCTCCCCTGAACAAACGCAGAAAATTTATCCAAAAAGGAGAGGAACAATGGTTCTAAAAAATTAGGGTCAGGTACAAAATTAGGGTAACTCGTAAAACCGGAAACATTTTTTTTATGTTACACCGAAGAAATATTTTACATCTATGAGCAATAAGTTCTATGGCCATAATGGTGATCCTTCTAGAGGCATCAATATTTAAACAATTCCTCATAATGATTATTCTTTGCCAAATATGTTCCTCTATTTCATACAAAACATATATACCCACAAGGTACATAGTCATTTATATTATTATTATAGGTATTTGGAATATCACTTGTATTTTTGGATATTTCTAGTATTTAAGCCTCGTCTTTTTTATTTATGATAGTCAGCTTTCTCTGTGCCAATAACATTTTTTACGTTCAGTCCAATATCATCAAACTTGCAATCTGATGCAGCATGGCCCCGAAAAATGGCCAACTCTATAAACAATGAAGTGAAACTTGATAATATGCATGTATAACAAACTACAGAACATGAACAGTCATCAACTATGATATTTGATATTAAAGCTGCTCTCACACATAAGACCACTTTGATAACTTTTTACGTATTTGTTTTGGAAGAGTCAATTTTTGCGTAAATCCCTGGAAACCAGTGATATAAAACTGCTGTTAAAAGATCATGTCACAATTTTCATATTTACGTTCAATGGCTTAAAGCATTACTAACGCTTTAGGAAAAAAACAACATTTTCCATATAAAATAACACTCAATATGGATACATGCCATCTGATCATTTGTCAGCGGTCTTATATCACTTGCTTTCATACATTTAAATGCAAAAAATACTTAATTCTACGACAAAAAAATAAAAAAAGTTGTCAAAATGGTCAGTCTGTGAGAGCGCAGCTCTAAAATGATATGAAACAGTACCAAAATGGGTGTACTAGCCTATTCACACTAACCACTATTTGGAAATAAATCAACAATTCCATATCAACTATCATACGTTTCTTATACTCATAATAATGTTTTTCTGAACATTCAATTCAAGGGTTAAATAAAATAACTGTTCAAAAACTTGCAAATTGATTTCTCCAAAACGGTAACTGGAGGGATCAAACACTGTTGTTCAGTACAATGTTTCAGTAAATAACCATCTCTTCCAAATCATATACAAAGATATGACCGGGTGAAGCTCCATTAAGTTTAGATCGAGAATGTTTCAAATCATAATATATTTTTTATTTAATAATATATTTTTTAATTAATATCATCTATTATGTGAAGGCTTTCACAAATTTACTATCATATATTAAATGTAAGCTAGCACAAATCAACTTTTTTCATTTATTATGTGTAAGCTTGCCCTTATTTTCTTATCATTTATTTCATGTAAGCTGGCAAATTGACTTCTCATTTATAATGTGTAAGCTCGCACAAATATACTTATCATTTATAAGATGTAAGCTCGCACAAATTTACTTAATGTTTATTATGTAAGCTCGCACAAATTTACTCATTCTTTACTATATGAAAGCTCACACAGCATATCACCTAAACCCTTGAATTGTCAGGAAAATGAATGACAGTTATCCAATGTTTTTATACATTTGCTCCATTTCGAAATGGAACATACAGAACATGGATTTCAATATGATTTAAATTTCCCCCAAAACACTAATCAAAATCTTAAAGCTGCACTCTCACAGATTGACCATATTGACAACTTTTTTTATTTTTGTCTTCGAATGAACCAATATTTGCGTAAATATTTGGAAACCAATGATATAATATTGGTTGCAAAATATCAGATCAAAGTTTTTAACATTTAGGTAGAAAATTTTAATGTCTAAAAGCGATACGAACGCTTAAAGAATAATGGTTTTTTTTGTAGAAAACATCAATTTTTGAACGTAAATATGTAAAACTGTGATCTGATCTTAAGTCAGCAGTCTTATATGACTAGTTTCCAGACCTTTACGCAAAATTGACTGTATAAAATAAAAAAGTTGTCAAAACAGTTCATCTGTGAGAGTGCAGCTTTTAATGTTAAGAAAATGCAACAATGAAGTATTTCTTATAATCCTCAATAAGAAATAGCTAAATGATACATTATCCCAAATTAGTTTAAATAATGATGCAGAAATGACATATAAATGTTTCATTGAGGTCAACACATTCAAATGGGCCATTTACAAACATACTAAAGCTATGATTTCATTTGACACAATGTTTGGATTATTCAAAAGATACATTTGTGTGACTAACCATTTAAACTATGTGCAATAATAAGTGTAAATAAAAATGAAAATAAACGTTACACTGTATTCACACAATTTTATTACCAGCCATTACACTATCACACTTTAGTCTTCATACAAATAGTATAACACAATTAGTTTTTAAACATAACATAACATCTATTTACCAAGTACCAAAACAAATTTTGGTAAAGTAAAGCAATTGTTCAAAGTTTTAGTTACTATTTATAAACAGGTTCAAATGTTTAGCTACAAATATGGCTCCTACAATTTGACTATATCAAAACATTCATTAGCAAATCAGTCTGCTTATTTCAGTGATACTTTTCAAAAGTTTTGCTACATATATGGCTCCATCAATTTGACTACCGGTATATCAGAACATTTATTAGCAAAAAATCAGTCAGTGATATTTTTTTTTAGTTTTTATTTTACAAGAAAAAAGATCACTTGAATTCACCGTGAATAACAAATTCTACAACATGCTACATGCAAAAGAACAATGTAATTCAGGGGTTCTAACAGCTGATAGTTGTCAATCCTGAAAAATAGCTGGCGTCTGTTTGAGGGATTCATGCCCAAAGCAGGGTAAAAGGGCTTAGACCTCTTTAAAAGTTTTTCTCCCAAGTTTAAAGCTGCACTTTTGCAGATTGAACGTTTTGACAACTTTTTTTTATTTTTTGTCTTGGAACATGCCTATTTATGCGAACATGCATGGAAACAGTCATATAAGACTGCTGACAAAAAATCAAATCGCGGTTTTTCACATTTAGATTAAAAATGATATGCATTTTTCTTATACCTTTAGTAACGGTTTAAACCATAAACCATGAATTTTCAAACAGAAATATGAAAATCTGCGATCTAATCTTTTGTCAGCAATCTTATATCAGTGGTTTGCAGATATTTACGCAAAAATTGGCTAATTCCAAGACAAAAAATAAAAAAAGTTGTCAAAACGGTAAATCTGCCAGAGTGAAGCTATAGACCTGATTCCTGATTTCAATATTTATCCTGAACTTTAGAACCCCTGATATTTTATGAACTTAAAAGCTAAGCAAACTGAAAATAATTGTTAACAAATATGTACAACAACTTCATATACACTTTAACAAAGAATATATACAATAAATAATATTATATTGATTAATTACGAAGTCAAACAATGAAACATGGAAAAAAAGAACACAATGAGTTTATATCCTAACAAAAATAGCACTTGCCATTATCAATGTGAGTTTATTCCAGAAAATAAGCCTTCATTCCAAAGACATTATAACATGTACCTGGTAGTGCCAAAAATATTTTAAGTTATTCAGGGTACCAAATTTTATGCATGTGGCTACAATAATACATCCATCAAAGATAGTCTAAATAATGAAACTTTTTTTATTTTAAACAATTTAATATTTTTTTTTTTAAACAATTTAATATTATTTTATGTCATAATGTTCAAAATCTGACAATTGATATGACAAAACTGTTGTTGTTTCCAATTCTTTAAGGATTTAGACCAAATTTTGAAAAAAATATATTAAGAAATCAAACACATTTAACAAATTCCTTGCTGTACCAATAATGTAAATACAAAAATGAAGAAGGAATAATTACTTACAACACTCCCGGGAAGAGAACAGAATGAGTTTCATTTGATATTTAATATTGAAGACAAAAGTTTAAAAGAATATTGTAATTCCTTTCCAAGCTTAAAGCAGTTTTGCTCAAGTTGTATACATTTCATAACAACTTTATAATGATTATTTATTAGGTATTAGTAATTGTATTATTTTTAATTCTTGATTTATCCTTCCTCATTTCCCTCATATTATCAACTGTACAAAAAAAATCAAAAAAAAAATCAAAAGATTACTCTTTTTCTATGATTTCTGATCCATTAAATGATTAAATGACATTCAATTCAATTTTTGCAACCAAAAAGCCAGGTCAAATTTGCAACAAAACTTGCCAGGTAAAAGTAAGTTAATAAACGTGAAATAATTTTAATAACTGAATAACTGAGTAAAATGAATATTCACAAATGAAGATCTAATGAAGCACAAGTTAAAACTGATATTTGAGACAAGTTTTTATGTTTTATTTCTCTGACGTTAAAAAAAGAAGAAAGTTGTCCTCAGGAGAAAGAAATATATTTTTCAAAATCAACGATTTTCTATTTGTTCGATTTTACTTTCAATTGGATGAAAACAGAGAAGATACCTTACAATCAATGGAAAACAATCATTGTTTCGTATTTTGATTGCGTCCAATTAATGTCTTGTTTGATAATGTTAAAATATTATTAAAAACATACCAAAATGCGCCTAGCCAATGCTGACAATTTAATGAAAAATATCGTTTTCATTATTGTCATCCGCAAAAGAGATGCAATTGCAATTTTTTCTAAAATATCTTTTTAAATATGGATTGTAGGTCAGAGAAACAAAAAATACAAAACCTTGCCTGACAGAGATTCTTAAAACTTAACATTAAGTTTTATGTTTGAAAATCCAAACTCACTTATTATATAAACAGGTTATTCTACGTTTCTATGGTTAGTGGAATGTTTTCATTGACAACAGTAACTAATCACACAATAATAGTACATCCCCACATGAACCTATGATCTAACCACACATCTTAAAAGTTATTACTATGAAATGAATAAGTACCATTCTTAAAAATCTCTCTCTTTTTGGTTTACCATTCACCTGTAAACAAACAGCCAAACAAGTTTTGTATTTAGAGCTGGCATGTCATTAAAACTTATTATGGCTGTAAAAATCATGTCATTTCAGTTAAAGGGACTTTAAATATCTGAACACAAATTCAGTAGACATCGAAGTGAAATTCAGTCAACTGCAAGAGAAACTGTGTAATTCAGTAGACATATAAATGTAATTCAGTAGACATCTTAGTGAAATTCAGTCGACTGCAAGTGAAACTGTGTAATTCAGTAGACATCTAAAGTGTAATTCAGTTGATATCTAAGTGTAATTCAGTAGACATCTAAGAGTAATTCAGTAGACATCTAAGTGTAATTCAGTTGATATCTAAGTGTAATTCAGTAGACATCTAAGTGTAATTCAGTTGATATCTAAGTGTAATTCAGTAGACATCTAAGAGTAATTCAGTAGACATCTAAGTGTAATTCAGTAAACATCTAAGTGTAATTCATCAAAAGAAATCCAGTATAGTACACAACTTAAAAACACGAAATTATGATCTAAGTCTGCTTACAACATAAAAGACATCAATTTGTTTAAAGCCATGACTGCTAGCCTACTTCAGAATGTTAAAATTTTGTGTTGATTTATATTGATTTACCAATGATTGGTAATATTTTAATATTATTGATAAGCTAATTCTGAACCTCACAAACTAAGCAAAAATAAAAAAAAATCATGAAAAACTGACCAGACTAAAATTCTATAGAACATCAAACATCATGTCAATTGTTCAGAACTGTGTTAAAGTTAACAACATTGTAACATTAACGTTGAAAAGTTTTAAACACAAAATATATTTTATTCAAACAAGTACAGCTGAAACAGTTGTTTCAAATCCAGTGATTTTTTTTTTTGGAATTATTTTTACCACATGTGTCTTGCAAATTGAAACAAGTTGACTTTCGAAACAAAATTAGGCCAAAATGGCATATACAATGGTAAATATGCATGCTCTTTTTTATGCATACATTATGCTGTGAAAGAGTTAGTATTGTCACGATTGTGTTTATATTTCAAGAAATTCTTTGCTTTTTTTATTCATAAACATAATCTACATTAATCAAATTGGGAAAAAAATCTTTCAAAGTAGTTAAAATTTGAAGGATGATAATCACTTGAACAACATTGTACACTTTAGCGAAGCTCTGAACAATTGGCCATTGTATGTCTGATAATGGTTAATACATTAAATGGACTGGCTAATTGATTGATTGACAGTTGGTCATATTTTTTTATCAAACTTTTTAATTTACTTCTTAAGAATTATTTTTATTGACTAACCAAAAAAACCCGACAGCCATTCAAACCAAAATTTGTAATCATACAATTTTTAATCGCGTTACTCTTTTCAACAAAATATTAGTACAACATGTTCTGACAAAATTGCTAACAACAAATAGAGCTTTTGTTAAAACTTTTGATGATGTTTTAACATTGTAACAAGCACTTTGTTCACAATTTATGCAATATAAATTGTTCGATATCTTACCTAATAAAGCATGATGAATAAATCCCTTTAAAACATGTACAATGAACAAGCAAACTTCTAACAATCTAGTCATTCAGCTCAAAATTACAACACAACTTCTGTTCATCTCAATGTTTGGAATGATGTTTGACGATGAGGTGAACAACATGCGTATTTTGGTCTTATTGACCAAAGTCAATATAAAGTATATATAGTTCTATTTTCAGTAATGAAAGGGTTATATTTATTTTTTTACAGATCCGTACAATTGATTTTCACAGTAATGTATAAGTCAATTAAGAATACATAGTACAGAAAATCTTGACAGTATTTAAAGTACATGTAAACAACATTTTTTTTTCTTATTCAAAATGCATTTAAATCAACATTTCATACACTTTAAATACAAAATATCAATATCAGTAAAATAAACAAGTTAAATAATTTATGGGTAGTACAGAAAATGAGGGGGTAACTTGGGGGGAATAGATGGGATGCCAAAATAGCGCACCCACAAGAGGTCCAAAAGGGGGTTTGTAAGAGACGAAAAGTGGGGTTTTGGGACTCTTGCCCCTGGGTTGCCCTGGGGTTGGGGGTTTTCCCCTGGGGTGTTGGTGGAGGGGCTCAGCGCCCCGCAGGCGAAGCTGCGGTTGTTGTGGCGGCGGGTTTGACTGCAGCTGGCGTGCTGGACTTGTCATCACCTTGGAATTTTGTGGCTACGTACACTGAAAATAACAACGCAGAAAAACTGTTTTAAGTATTTAGATACCCTAGAGTAACACACAAATACTGTAATAAACAACATGTAAAATAGTGTATTTGCCAAATGAAAATAGGTTTTTAAGTTTTTCAAAGTCATGTAAAAATATGTAACTATTTGCTACTTGTAAACCTGTGTATTTGTTTTATGGGAACTGCAAGATTGAGGTTAGTCCTTCTATTTTTATATGTTACACCAGTCATGTAATGAGCCCTCAAATGATGGTTTTATGTATTTGTCATAATTGTTTATGTAAACTTGTTAAAAGTTTTTGCAATGTTAAATAAGGTAACAAAATTTAGTATTTGCCATAAAAAAATTGTTACAAAATGTTGTACTTGCCATGCCTGAATATGTTTCAAAATATTGTTATTGCCATATAAAATTATTAACAAAATGATGTATTTGCCTTATAAAATTATGTTACAAAATGTGGTATTTGCCACATAAAATTATGTAACAAAACGTTTTTGCCATATAAAATTATGTTACAAAATGTAGCATTTGCCATATGAAAGTATATTACAAAATGTAAAATTTGCCAGGTAAAAATAAATATTTATACATCTAATAAATATAAAATGTATTCTGCACAATAATACAATAACATTTTAGCTGCCTGTAATTCCTGGGGATCTGATTTGCATGCATTGGTTAACTAAATAGATTTTGAAATGAAGTAAAACTGCCAACAATTGAGAACAAGCACAACCATAAATGCTATTTTGGAAAAGGGGCAATTCTTTTTAAAATATTTCATATATGCCTGCCATAAACTTAATACAACTGACCCCTTAAAATGAATAATTGAATCCATTTCCAGGTTATATTAATTCCCTACCTTTTTAAGTGTAAAGGTGGGCGGCTATAATGTTGAATATAAATAGAAATTCAGAATAAAGGGCAACTCAACACAACTCAGTTAGGTCAAAGACAAGTCATACACATTTTAAGGGCAACTCAGCTCAACTCAGTTAGGTCAAAGACAAGTCATACAGATTTTAAGGGCAACTCAGCTCAACTCAGTTAGGTCAAAGACAAGTCATACACATTTTAAGGGCAACTCAGCTCAACTCAGTTAGGTCAAAGACAAGTCATACAGATTTTAAGGGCAACTCAGCTCAACTCAGTTAGGTCAAAGACAAGTCATACAGATTTTAAGGGCAACTCAGCTCAACTCAGTTAGGTCAAAGACAAGTCATACAGATTTTAAGGGCAACTCAGCTCAACTCAGTTAGGTCAAAGACAAGTCATACACATTTTAAGGGCAACTCAGCTCAACTCAGTTAGGTCAAAGACAAGTCATACAGATTTTAAGGGCAACTCAGCTCAACTCAGTTAGGTCAAAGACAAGTCATACACATTTTAAGGGCAACTCAGCTCAACTCAGTTAGGTCAAAGACAAGTCATACACATTTTAAGGGCAACTCAGCTCAACTCAGTT
Source organism: Mya arenaria (assembly GCF_026914265.1). NCBI lineage: Eukaryota > Metazoa > Mollusca > Bivalvia > Myida > Myidae > Mya > Mya arenaria. Next base: position 23,604,898 of record NC_069130.1, read on the forward strand.
AGGTCAAAGACAAGTCATACACATTTTAAGGGCAACTCAGCTCAACTCAGTTAGGTCAAAGACAAGTCATACAGATTTTAAGGGCAACTCAGCTCAACTCAGTTAGGTCAAAGACAAGTCATACAGATTTTAAGGGCAACTCAGCTCAACTCAGTTAGGTCAAAGACAAGTCATACACATTTTAAGGGCAACTCAGCTCAACTCAGTTAGGTCAAAGACAAGTCATACAGATTTTAAGGGCAACTCAGCTCAACTCAGTTAGGTCAAAGACAAGTCATACAGATTTTAAGGGCAACTCAACACAACTCAGTTAGGTCAAAGACAAGCCATACAGATTTTAAGGGCAACTCAGCTCAACTCAGTTAGGTCAAAGACAAGTCATACAGATTTTAAGGGCAACTCAGCTCAACTCAGTTAGGTCAAAGACAAGTCATACACATTTTAAGGGCAACTCAGCTCAACTCAGTTAGGTCAAAGACAAGTCATACAGATTTTAAGGGCAACTCAGCTCAACTCAGTTAGGTCAAAGACAAGTCATACACATTTTAAGGGCAACTCAGCTCAACTCAGTTAGGTCAAAGACAAGTCATACAGATTTTAAGGGCAACTCAGCTCAACTCAGTTAGGTCAAAGACAAGTCATACAGATTTTAAGGGCAACTCAGCTCAACTCAGTTAGGTCAAAGACAAGTCATACACATTTTAAGGGCAACTCAGCTCAACTCAGCATAGTCAAAGACAAGTCATACCAACTGATGAGCAACTTTACTCCACTCAATTCAGTCAAAGTCATACAGACTTAAGGGCAATTCTACTCAACTAGGTTAAGCAGGGTTCTCAATAAGTTTCGGTTGAACCGTCTGAAATAGTAAAGTAACCGACCAGCTTCTACTTTTTCTACTGAAAATTCATTTAGTTTTCCAAAATTGAACAGGCCCTATTGCCATTTGAAATGTCCATTTTGGCCGGCAGCCGGTTCTTATTGAGAACACTGGTTAAGTCAAAGACAAGTTATACAGACCTCAAGTGCAACTCTTTTCAACTCAGGTAAGTCAAAAACAAGTCATATACAGACTAATTGTTGGCCACCCTCTAATTTTCAAATTTGCTTGGCCACATCATGTTCCATGGGGTATTTGACTTGCAAAAAACACTACCATCAAGTCACTGAAGTAGTTTATTATAAGACTACTGCTATGAGGCCACAAACACAAAATACTTTGCTTGGCCTTAGCTAACTGACACTTGGAGGGGAGGGTTGGTAGGCTTAAGTCTACACCAATTATAGGTAATTTCTATAATGAAAGGGAGATAACTCTCAAGTGACTATAGCAATATGGCTGGTAATAGAACTTGTCCAAGATATAATGCCCATACACATTCTGACCAAATTGTGTCATAATTGGACAAAGGATTCATAAGTTATTGATTCCACAATGAAAAGAGGAAAATATGTCCATTGGAAACTAGGTGTTGGTATTTTTACAGATTGAGTGAAGTCTAACAAAAGATTTATCAATTGTGGCCTGACTTAGAGATTTTTACTCTTTATTGCAGAGGCCTTTATAACATGCTTTCCGACTGAGTCTCAATATGTATCAGTTAACTGAACATTTATTTGTTATACCCAATTTGTTATGATGCATTTATTATGGAAATTTGCTGGTAATATGAGTTTAACTGCAACTTGATAGCATAGTTTTCATTACATACATGGGTATAAGTGATCAGGAAGTGAAATCACATCACAACATGTGTTCTATCCCTAGATCACAACACAAGTTCACATCGTTTTTCTCAATTATTTTTTCCTCTTCAATATAGGAAATTGGGAACTGTAATTCTATTTTATTGATATATTTTTGAATTAGGAAAGGGGCTGTCCGATTCTTTTTCTCAAAATTAACCCAGGCCAGAATAAAAAGTTAATAAGGATACAGTGGTCGAAATAAACACTAGCCCACAAGCCCTGCACTGGCAAAATGACTTCCGGCCTTGCTTACATTCTGAATTTAATATAGCAGGGCTTGTTAAAACTTGATGCCAAGCAATAGTATAAGAATTCGGGCTTGCCCATCCAAAAGTCTAAATTCAATGACCGAAAAATACCACAGCAAAAAATTCTGACTCATCCGAATATATAAATAAATATATGTGTATGTATATACACATACATAGTAAAGAAAGGAAATGACTGCAATCTTAAGCGAAAAAAAAAAAGCAATTATTTCCTAAAAGATCATGATCAATATGTACACAAGGCCTACGAAAGCCGTCTGAGTCATAATATCATTAACAGCTGTCTAGGGCTGGAATGTATTTGTCAGGAGTTTCCAACCCTTACCTTGCAGATCAATACGAGGATAGATGGCCCATATTTACACTATTCTCCTCAGCTTCCTATACAGTAATCATTGTCAAACTCTAAATGTGTGTTAATCGTTAGATTCTCTTTAAATATGAATGACTGCAAATATACGGTTTTCCATTTCTAAGAATATCAATACATTTAATGGTATAATGGTTTTTAACAGAACTATCATAACCCATTTTTAGGGTATGCATCTCATTTTTATTCTATAACAGATATTTACTTACAGCAAAATTCTCTCATTTAAGTGTTAATTTGAAAACGCTTTAAACCAATATTTGCAGATTTTTCTACAGTGTTTTTCTCTCATCATTTTGCTTAGACCAATATAAAATATTGCTAGTTTTTCATCCAATTCTTTTTTTTTAACGGAGTGTGGTGGAACAATTTTTTTTTATTTTTTTAAGAAGACTGTTTCATTATTGAATATATGTTCATGCTCTTTTTTATTGCACTAGAGACAATAACCATGTGCTTTAAGGGGAACCACAAACATGATCGGAACAATTCTCCTTTTTTTACATGTGAATTTTATACATAGACACTGTAAGTATGAATAAAGGCTTTTCCCAGACCGATACACAAATACAGACCCTATTTCAACTATTTGGTTCTAGTCAATAAAATTCATGGGGCGATGGAAAAAGAGGAGACAGGCGGGGATGAAGATCAGGCAATTGATATAATTTCTGATTGGGAAAAATGCATCATTCTGGAAAATTTGGAAACACAATTTTGTCTAGAAATGACCAAGAATGCTGTTCATATTTTATCATAAAATTGTGAGTTTTTCTTTGAACTTTGAAAAAGAAGGTATACGTAATAGCATAAGAATGAGGCCAAATTTCGTTCCAAAATGGTCAGAAAAAACACTGTACTAGCTACTAACACTCATCCATTTCACCAAGCAAGTTTATATTTCCAAAACCGTCCCGATACTTACCGATAATGATAATGATAATCACAACAATTATAGCAATCAGTATTAACCACATCTGAAAATAAAGAACTCAAAGGTGCACTTAACTATCACAACATACAAAAAAACACAATAGTTTTGCACCAATTTTAAGCATATACCTCACCATGTCAAGTATTTTACATCAATTAGCATTTTTTTTAATTCAATACAGATCTTATTATTAAGAATATATTAATAATGGTTGATTGCAGCTCATAATAGTGTGACAATATATCAAGGGTCTGGGATTCATGAACAGTTCTGTCTGAGTCTAGACTCAAGTCTTAGAAAAGCAGTTTTACTACATGACACAATGCCCTCTTTATTCCATTCTTTTTTCAAACATATCTACATAAAAGTAAAACTTTCAGATGGTCATAAAAAAATCGAATTCACCATAAATGTCCTTACAGAAGGAAAGTTACAATGAGATGAAGGTTTGTAGTTTTGGGTCGTGAGTCAGACTTGAGACTGTTCGTAATCATGGACCTCCATTATGACTAATATGAATCAATATCCCACTGGTATAAACAATTACATTATTTTGTAGCCTCTTTATTCTGAAGGTCCCAGAAATGCAGAGTAAGTTCAAAATGTAAGCCCCTAACTTGTAAATTCAGTCAGGGACTGGTGTTTTCTACAGCAGGAAAATATCTTGAACATTGTGTTGTAATGTTTAAAATTGATGCATAACTAGGTAACACAATAAATTCACAAATATCTTTTTTCTGAAACAGGGCACTCCTTGCTGTAGAATATCTACAAATCACAACAAAGTGACAACATTTATAACTAAAGAAGTGTGTGCTGCTACAAACTACAGTGAAAATTGCAACACTAACAATTCACTATCTTAACTGAAACAATTTTCTTTTATGCTTATGAAATATCACGTTATTTTCACTGCCTAAATTTTCATAAATAAAACTAAGCCAACAAAAATTCCGTGTGAAGATCCTGAAATATTTTTATTTCATACTTCTCATAGAAATATCATGTTATTTTCACTGGCTTAAATTTCAATAATAAAATTCAGTGTGCGGGTCCCTTCAACACACGTCAAGTGTTATGAAAACTGCAGTGTTTACTCTCAGTGTTTCATAACAATAAAATTTAGGTCAAGAAAGAAACTTTCTTAAAGAATTGTTCAGTAAGATTTGGCCCCAATTTCTCAACACATCTTAAGTCCCTTATAACAAGATTAAGCTAAGCTCACAATTTTTGTTTTTCTATTGTTTGCTTCATAATAACTTTTTAAGAGTTTTTAGACTTTAAATAGAAATTATTTTTATGGCAATCACAATAAATCATTTTTAATCTATAAAAATCATATTGAAGTATATATTAAATTTTGGGCTTACGAGAAATTTTGGGCTTACGAGAAATAAGCTACTTAAGCCTGTTACGTTTAAGAAAATAAGTTTTCAGAAATCTGGGTCTATACTTCTTCTAAGAAAATTCTTACAGTCAAAATAGTTTTCAGATATATTTCAATCCAAAAAACGGCAGAAAATAACAGCTGAAAAAAATAATATGGCTAACAGACTAAAACACAACATGGAGGGATCACAACATGGACACACCCACTTCTCCGGCAAGGGGCTGCTTGGTTGCCTGACTTACCTATTATGATAATTACTATAACCCCTATAATCCCTCCTAGTATCAACATCATCTAAAATTGGCGGAAAATAGAATGTTAATATAACTTCCTGGGGCCATATTCATAAGCATCTTAGTTAATATTTTCAACTTAGTGAAAATTTCTTTATTTTTGACATGGATTATTTTATATACCCGCTACTCTTCATCAGATTAATTCATATGCATATAATGTTGAGACCATTTTCTTGCTTATTTTCATACTTTTGGTGTCGTACATTGTTTGTGTTCTTTAAATTCAAATTAGAAAAAAGGCAATTTTTCACTAAGTTGAAAATTGTTACTAAGATGCTTATTGAATAAGGCCCCTGAACTCTGATTTTCGACACACAATTTGTGTCCTACCAAGATATGGAGGAATTGCCATAAATACCTGAAATAACCATTCATTTTATTTTAAAATATACATATATATATCTGAGTTTAGGGCAACAGTCTCAAAAATGCTAGGTACGTTTCTGAAAAAGTGTTTTTTGAAGTTCAATTCAAAACAGTGGTCGCAAATTCTTACCATGACATTTCAGTGTATTGTGTATTAAATAATTATTAATGTTTTTAATAGATATCAACGCAAATGGATTTTACGGTTACCAAAAAATAAAAATTGGTAACTCAGATTTTTTTCTTTCTTTGGTCGAGAAAAACTCTAGGTTTGACGAGTTTTGCCAGGAAGTAGGACGTTGCCCTAAACACAGATAAAAAAAATTCCAGACAAAACATAAAAGCAGTTCTTAATAGCTTTAGAATTGACTTAACCATCATGTAAAATAACTTAATCATTGCAAAAGCTTCATTCAACAATTCTTTTCAGTGACTCACATTTCCTTTAGTATCTATTATACTTAAAAATTGTAAGGCTTATTAATATATCAAATCAGCATACATTGAGGCAGAAACCAGTACCTTTCATATACATAATACCATTACTTATGTCCTTAAAATAGTCAATATATAAAAAAAATTAAAAATATTTTCTGTTAGTGTACCTTGCAGTTTTTCCACCAGAACTTTCGTTTCAACTTGCCGGCGCTCGCCTCAAACTGTGACGCACCCGCTTGAAGTGCATCTAAAAGGACACACATGGGTTTTAATTCAAAATGGCTTATATATATATTTTTTTAATTAAAATCTTTTTTCATATTTCATATTATGACATACCCGTAAAATGGATCATACATTTTAGATTTGCTTAAAAAATATTTATAAAAAGTATGAATGCAAACCAAATGAAAATTTTCAAAAAGAGTTTGCTTTCCTAATCTTCTGGTCTTAAAAGATAAAAGAATTTGTTGGACTAGAACTGAAGAACTCTTATCGAAGGAATTTGAGATTTAACACCAAGAATTTAATGTTTTCTGGTAGACTTATATAATAGCCAACAAAAAACTTCAGGGATGAGGCACCTGTGCATGATATCTGTATTATAAGCAATTCGATACAGATATTCTTCTGGTATTCATAAATCATTAAAGCCTCCTTATTTAAACCAATTTCAAAACCTTTTCAAAGTCGAAATAAAAGATTCATATTTTACACACAAAATTATGCATTTTCAACCAAATCAATATAGAAATCATATTTCAGATTTAGTAAAGTTACTTTCTCATATGATATGCGTGATACTTAACTTTAGAAAATAATTTCAGTTAGTAAATGACTTAAGAATACCAGCCCAGAAGACAACTTCTACAAGTGTGTCACAATCCAGTTAGAAGTATAAATTATTGGCAGGGTTTCTAAAAACCGGCAATTTGCTGGTCTGGACCAAAATCTTTGACTTTGCAGAGAAGGGCGAAAAAATCGGTCCGAAATTGTTTTTTTAAGTAAAAACTAGAAATGTGTCCATAGGACACGGATGCCCCCACTTCGATTTTTTGTCACAGAAAATAAGCCATAATGATTATTCAGGATAATCTGCACATATAGGATAAGTTGAGTTGAGTTGGGTTTTACGGCATCGCAAGACTGTATAGGTTATATGGCGCCATTCAGGCAGGAAAAAACTTGTTGGATCCACATTGGACACATACTTTTCAAGAATTAGATTGGAAACATATATTTTTGAAGTATTTTTGGCAAAAAAGGGCCGTAACTCCTAAATGACTAAAGCGATTTCCATGACTATCGAACTTGATCAAGATATTATGGTCACAAACATGTGTTTAAAGTTTGGTGAGGATTGGACAAACAGTTTTCAAGAATTAGATTGGAAACATATATTTTTGAAGTATTTTTGACAAAAAAGGGCCGTAACTCCTAAATGACTAAAGCGATTTCCATGACTATCGAACTTGATCAAGATATTATGGTCACAAACATGTGTTTAAAGTTTGGTGAGGATTGGACAAACGGTTATCAAGAATTAGATCGGAAACAATCTTCGGGACGTACGTACGTACAGACAGACAGACGTACGTATGGACAAGGGCAACCCTATATGCCGCCACTTTGTGGGGGCATAAATACAGAAATTGCAATATACAAACAGTGTTTGTCACATCCCATCCTTAACTACAAGGGGACATCCTATTGTAGCTAGGGGACATCATTGGGGATGGGGGGGGGGGGGGGGGGGGGGGGTGATTTTTTTTAGAAACCCTGATTATTGGTACAAACAAAACTACAACGCTATGGCGGAGCTACTGTACCTGCTCTGTCATCTAGTTCTGAGATTTTCTGATCACGTTCCAACACCTTGTCAACATTAACTCTCATGATATCCACAACCTGGAATGGACAACAAATACTTCCCTTAAAAATCATAGAACTTGAGGACGAAATTAGTAAAAGCCAGCAATCTGTGCTATAATAAATGGCTTACCAGGGGTCATATTCATTAAACAACTCTTAAATTTCCGAGTAGAATCTGAGTGTTTTGATTGGACTGATTAATAGACCAATCAACTGAACACTTAGCCATGTCTGCATGTCTAAGGATAGAACTATATTGAATACAACCCCTGGCTTGCTAGAATTATGGGTTGTATATAGCAGGGCTTAATAAATAAATTGATGTAATTTGTTGCACTTGTGTTAGAATTTGGGATTTTCACCCAAGTCTTATTTTGATGAACAGTACCAAAAACAGAAACTAACACTGGCAAACAAGAGTTATGGGTTAATAAAACTTATTCTGTGAAGAAACTGAAAAAGTTTAATGCTTGTGATTTTTTGGCATGATTTTTACTGCCTGTTCCTTCCAATTTTATTTTTTTTCGGCTTCGGGAAAAATACAAAAATCATGCTAAAATAGCAAAATTTTATACAATAGCAAATATACATGTTTTTACTTTTTTTATTGCATATACATTATGCTGTAAAAGAGCTAGACTCTTATCAAGATTATGTTTATTTTTAAACAAATTCATTGGTTTTTTATACTATAAAATCTGTATTAAATTAATAATTAAATTGGGAGAATATCATGAATTTTGGGGAAAAATGAACTCATTTTCGCAAGGGGAAGGAAACAGCCTTTAGAAGGCAGTAAGTGGCACCAAAAAAATCACTAAATCTATCATGTATATTGCAAAATCAAGGAATCCTACTGTATTCCATATCATTGTAAGGTTTGTTTGTGAATATTACCTCATCAACCTGTGCCTGCGTCTGCTGCAGCCTCTTACTGCCAACATCCCTCTGTCCTCCCTCCCTGAAAATGGGGAACAAATGGTTTAATGTTCATGAACATATATACTTGAAACAATCATCAATGATGGCTAAAACAAATTATGTACAGTGACTTAATCATGACCATCTACATAAAGAATCATGACCATCTACTTCTACTAAAACCATCATGTACATTGATTCAAAAAAATCATTAGCATTGATTTTAACATTGACATAAACAAGCAAACACAAGCAATTGTGCATTGACTTAAACAGCCATGTGCATTGACTTAATCGGGCAATTGTGCATTGACTTAAACAGCCATGTACATTGATTTAAACAGGCATTTGTGCATTGACTTAAACAGCCATGTACACTGACTTAAACAGCCATGTACATTGACTTAAACAGGCAATTGTGCATCGACTTAAACAGCCATGTACATTGACTTAAACAGGCAATTGTGCATTGACTTAAACAGGCAATTGTGCATTGACTTAAACAGCCATGTACATTGACTTAAACAGACAATTGTGCATTGACTTAAACAGCCATGTACATTGACTTAAACAGCCATGTACATTGACTTAAACAGGCAATTGTGCATTGACTTAAACAGCCATGTACATTGACTTAAACAGGCAATTGTGCATTGACTTAAACAGCCATGTACATTGACTTAAACAGCCATGTACATTGACTTAAACAGCCATGTACATTGACTTAAACAGCCATGTACATTGACTTAAACAGGCAATTGTGCATTGACTTAAACAGGCAATTGTACATTGACTTAAACAGCCATGTACATTGACTTAAACAGCCATGTACATTGACTTAAACAGGCAATTGTGCATTGACTTAAACAAGCATGTACATTGACTTAAACAGCCATGTACATTGACTTAAACAGGCAATTGTGCATTGACTTAAACAGCCATGTACATTGACTTAGACAAGCAATTGTGCATTGACTTAAACAGCCATGTACATTGACTTAAACAGGCAATTGTGCATTGACTTAAACAGCCATGTACATTGACTTAAACAGCCATGTACATTGACTTAAACAGGCAATTGTGCATTGACTTAAACAGCCATGTACATTGACTTAGACAAGCAATTGTGCATTGACTTAAACAGCCATGTTCATTGACTTAAACAGCCATGTACATTGACTTAAACAGCCATGTACATTGACTTAAACAGGCAATTGTGCATTGACTTAAACAGCCATGTACATTGACTTAAACAGGCATGTACATTGACTTAAACAGGCAATTGTGCATTGACTTAAACAGCCATGTACATTGACTTAAACAGGCAATTGTGCATTGACTTAAACAGGCAATTGTGCATTGACTTAAACAGCCATGTACATTGACTTAAACAGGCAATTGTGCATTGACTTAAACAGGCAATTGTGCATTGGCTTAAACAGGCAATTGTACATTGACTTAAACAAGCAATTGTGCATTGACTTAAACAGCCATGTACATTGACTTAAACAGCCATGTACATCGACTTAAACAGGCAATTGTGCATTGACTTAAACAAGCATGTACATTGACTAAAAAATCATGAACATTGGCTTAAACATTGACTTAAACAAACATGTACATTGACTTGAAAAATCATTTACAGCTACTTTGACTGAAACAAGCATGTATACTGAATTGAAAATCATGAACATTGAATTAAAAAAAATGACTGTTTGCTTCAACAATCATGTATATATTTAATACATGTACATGAAGCAGCACTTTAAAGAAAACATATTCAGCCAAATGTCTTTATTGGATCATTGACAATGATCCAATTACAGATAAACGATAAGCATTCAATCAAAATCAAAGCACTTAAGGAGATGTTGGAATGAATCAGATAATTTAGTTCTCACTGTGATTAAACAGGACAATCTAAACATGAGAACCAGTGATTTTTTGGGGAATATTTTTACCGCCTGTGCCTTGCAAATTGGGAAAAATATTGCCTTTGAGAAAAATAAGGCCAAAATAGCTAATTTAATGGCAAATATACATGTTTTCACTTTTTTATGCATACGTTATGCTGTGAAAGAGTAAGTATTGTCAAGATTTTGATTATATTTCAAGGAATTCATTGATTTTTTTATTCATTAACGTAATGTACATTATCAAATTGGGAAAAAATTGTGAAATTTTGGGAAAAATGGACAGTATTTTGCAAGGGGAAACAGCCTTTAGAAGGCAGTAAATTGCACCAAAAAAAATCACTGAAGAACACTTTGAGACGGACACCTTCAGTAAAAAATTTTTAAATCACATTAACATGACGTAGCTTGTACTACATGTACAGGTGTAAGTGTAAAGAGATACACTCAAAAAGTTCCATATATAAATAAAGCTGCATAAAAAAGAAGCATGCATGCATATATACAATGTATACATTATTCATGAAGAGGAACAAAAAAAATAAGAGAGCATAAATTTATGCCATGAATGTAACAGACTGATATAGACCAAGACATGCAATTTGAAAGAATCCATAAAAGAATGCCTATTTAAAGCACATCAAGATAATGCACTCGACACGATAAAGCATGTATACACAATGTGCAATTAAAGTATTAAATAAAAGAGTTATTTGAGGATTCAGTTTAGAGTGTTAAAGACCTGAATAATTTTGACATTTTCAAAAAACATTGACCAAGTGTTTTTAAAAAACCTGCCAATATGGTAATTTTGAAGTTCATTTTCAAAGCTGAATGGACTATTTGCTTGCTTAATACCAAAAAATTACACATGTGTAAATAACAAATACCTGCAAATGATCTGGCCAAAATAAAATAGGAGAGAGAATGTTTTCATGAAACTCTTCACTCTCTTTGATTTATCTGGGTGAGATAATTATACAAAAGAATAAAAGCAAGTGAGACAACAGCGCTACAAAGGAAGAGAACTCACGGTGGCCCGCCTGGCCCTGCTGCTGGGTTCTGTGCCCTGGCAAAGGCATGAATAAAACATTTAATTCCTCCCCACTATTTGATTTATGTATATTTAAAACTTAAACTTTTCGAGTAGACTTCTAGCATTTCCCTGAAAATTAAAGAACCATTCACATAACCATAGAAAACAAGGCATCAGTGCCCTGTCAGAGGCATATCAATAACACTAAAAATCTTTGCATTGTACTGTCACCTGACAGCTGGAGCACCCTTCAATTTTCTAGTAAAGGCCACCTTGACTACTGACCTAAAAATTATACTAACCATGTCTTATGTGCAATTCTCCCAACACAGAGTATAATGCTGAATGAAGAAATTTCTATTTGTCTGGGAAACCCGTAGACAAATAGGTTTTGTATAACTCACAGTATATGGTTGGGTCATGCATATGCAAAAACTTGCATAGATGAGCAAATTTCAATTAGCATCACAAAAAGAAAGTTTACTTGGTTAATTCATCGCATTATCACCGTCTAGGATAAGAAAAGAGGGAGAGAGAGAGAAAGAGAGAAAAAGAGAAACACAGACAAAGTCTGTACACAAACATACACTTACCACACTTTGGAGGTTATGTATGTGATTAAATGCACATATTTTTATGTACATTTTTATAATTGTAAACTTTTGACAAATTTCAAAAAAATTATTAAATATGGATATTTCTATTCCACATAAAGATAATGTACTGGGTAACATCTGAATGACTATACTCACATTGTTTTTATAACAAAACTCCTCCACTCAAATAATCAAAAGACTTAATTCAAAATGCTATTCAGCTGAGGTAAATGCACTGATTGTGTAGCTAAGTATACTCCAATAGTTGCACTAGTTTGTCCAGAAATGATCTCAAAGACCTCATTTACACATATACATGGTCAAATTCACAGTTTCACTACTGGTAGCATGTCAATACACATTAACAATACTGTACAATTATTGCATAGGGTAAGAGTGATCCATAAACGGCAGTGTTTAAAGCTATGATCATTATCCATCAATAGCACTGTTTGAAGCTACAACGATCTATTTCCCAAATCACAGTGACATGTAATACATTAGATCCATCTGACTTGCCCAAGACAACCCAAGAAACCATTAATAATGCATATAAGTTAGAATAAGCACGAAAGTAAGGGTCAAAGCACTAAACGAGTAAGCATCTTTGGCAATAATCAGTTATTAGATGAGAACTCTGGTGAAAAATATAGCAATTAATGCCAAAACATTGCTTTTAAGGGAATACTTCCAATAATATCACTACTTGTTTCCAAATTAATATTCCAATAGCCACATAGACAGTTTCAGTCAATCCAAAGAACACCCACGGATCCAATACATTGATTGGTTTCCAATCTCACTAGAGAGAACCATACATTTCCTAGTCCTTATTCATACACCCTCTGCAAAAGCAAACACTCTTGAATGGTCAGTTCCTGGGCATCGTGTTATTTTTCAGATTCATTTATATTGCAATTTTAAACAGCTAGCAACCAGTATCATCTGAACAGATTACAAAGTCCAATGAATCACAAAGAATGTGTAATACTGCTAAAACTGGAAGATCAAATATGGCCAATCCTACTAAGTTGTAAATTCAACCAGCCAAGCATCAGACAAAATCAGATAAAGGACTATTATCCCTTTTGTGCAGAAATTTGCATTCGAATGTCACTTCCATTCAGTAAGCAAGATCTTCACTTATCTTTTCCAATACTGCACATCAGCTGATTCTACAAAAAACTTAAGGGTGTTTATCCTGCCTCTTAATTCAGAATCTCATGAGATCTCATTTTCTCTGCTCAGCTTGTTCGCTGCTTTAAGCATCCACCAACGCAATATTATCCAATCATAGACTTGTTACCATAACAACACATCCAAAAATAGACAATCAGAGTCCAACGTTGCACAAAGGAAAGAATATATCTTTTCTTTTCCCAAAACCAGCCTGTAAATGTCCTTCAGATATGTATTTTGCCAGACTAGACCTTCGTCAGCCATAACTTATTGATTGACCATTTTCCAGAAAGTATCGGAGAAAAACCTTCTCTTCTCCCCATGAAAACTCTTGGTGGATCAATAATCCAATAGCTTCCGAGTACAGAGCTCCGAACACTGCCAAATACAGCACAAAGTCATTCAAACTGGCCCAATAGGATAACAGATTTATCTGGGGCTTGCTTACTTTTTACAAGTAAGGTACTAAATGAAGCACTTTTTGCATTCCTATACATGTCTATATGCATTAACATTCACAATTCAATATTTAGTTTTTTTCAACCAATTTGGAGCCAGGGTCTTTCAGATTGAGAATTATGGGCTGATTTGACTAAATGTTATTTGGGAATTCCCATTTTTCATAAAAATAAACAATAATGCTAAAATATAGACTCAAGAAAGTAAAACAAAATTGATAAGGTTTGTTACTACTTAAATTCAAGACAACATGGATCCTTTCCCACAAAAAATTCCCGGGCCCAAATCATGTAACAACTGTTTTTCCTACAATTTTTTTTTATATTGGGAATTTTAGTTTTTGGAAAAAGTATACTAGAGGCCGAGTGCCGGCCCAAAACTTGTCAAAAAAACACACACTGTTTTTTATGATTTAAGACTGCCTTAAGATTTGAATGAATGAAATGTTTTTCTAACATTTTCATAGACAAGAATCAGATGGTTATATTATGGAAGAATAAGTTCCCCAAATCTGTCTGATCTGAATAAAGCTTAATATGTAGAAATGCACATTGAATACACAAAGAATGTTTTCAGCAGAGAGCGAGTTTTTTGACTGAAAGCTATTAATTTGATGATTTTACCAGCATATGTGTTACGCAGAAGCCCCTACATCACCATCATAAATGGGGTCAATTTGACCAATCAGGGTTATTACAAGCTTTAAAGCTGCACTCTCACAGATCAACAGCTTTGACATTTTCTATAGAAAACTGTCTCAGAATCAGCTTAATTAGGCATCAGTGCATTCAATTTAGTCATGCAGGATAACTCTCGATAGAACAGATTTTAACTGTTTGAAAGAAAACTGCCGAAAAGTTCATTCTCTGAAAGGGTTGGTATCACAAAGCGATAAAACATCAATTGTCTAATGTAAATATGAACAAGAGCTGTCACAGTATGTGACGAATGCCCCCGAATGTGACATTGACCTACGAACAAGGTCAGTACATGAAAAGTTGATCTTGCCTTTATGTGTCAAATACATATGGCAAGTTATTTTAAATTGCCTCTGAACATAAAAAATACCACCCATACTTGACAACCTACACTGTTATGTCCTTATATTCAGAATTCCCTTGTGAATAAAAACTTAGTGTATCTTTCACCTTAGAGGTAGGGACATGGGTCTTGCACACGATACGTCGTCTTTGTATGTGGAACACATGTAGCAAGTGATTTTAAAATCTGTCCATACAAGGGAAAGTAACAGCCCTGACACGACCACCTAAACTCTATGTCCTTATATGCAGCACTCCATTGTCAATAAACACTAAGTGTGACCTTGACCTTTGAGGTAGGGACATGGGTCTTGCAGGCGACACGTCGTCTTCGTATGTGGAACACATGCAGGGTTCGAATTTAACTTTGAGGAGCACTCGCAAAATTTTGCGAGTGCATTTTGAGGCAACTCGCAAAATGACAAATCAACTTGCAATTTTATTATTTGCTTTATTCCCTTATAATATTGCAGTGTTCTGCCAAGGATTGAAAAAGATGGGGCCGAATGGCCCAGCAGTCATGAAAATTAGGGGCCATTTTCAAAAGTGAAGGGCCATGACCTTCTCCTGGGGAAAAATTAAAACTTTTAAATGAAAGTGTTTTATTTAACCATTATATACATGGTGTAACATCCACATGACATCAGTATTCTCAAATATTGGACAGATTGATTTAACATTTAGAAAAAAAAACTATAAACATGGCACAAATGAGACACAATGATATATGTTAAGAACAGTTTTACATGTCAATGTGTTGTTATGCTTTATCAGGGATGTGATTGACCTGGCAGCTGGAGGGCACTTTTGGGGTCAAAAGCACACTGCCGTAGAAGAAAGACTGGCCCAAAAGCACACTAGTAACTTTTTGAATCAGCTAAAAAAAAAAAAAAAAATCTTTTTAATTATTTACTTTTTTTTTTTGGGGGGGGGGGGGGAGGGGGGGGGGTCCTTTTGGCCATTAGATCCGCGGACAAATCACATCCCTAAATTATAACCCTCCCCAACCAGGAACATTTTCCTCTGTTTTGCATTCCTCTAATGCACCAGGGCCTCATTGAAATTGAATTTGTTTATATCTCCCCCATCTAATTTGAGTTGTTTTCTTTTTCTCAGCCATGATAATAACATTGAATTTGGTAAAAAAAATACTACCCCTTGCGGTTGGATAGTTACACGTATAAGGACCAATGAAAATCGTTGTTTTATTGAATGAATGCTGTGCTGTAAAAGTTCTGAAAAAGAAATCGATTAAGTCAAAACGGCTTTTTAAAAATTCGATTAAGTCAAAACGGCTTTTCGAAAAACGGGCGCGCCGATCGGCCCGTCTACAGGTATTTCGTTGCGCCATCCCGATTTTTTTCGCGCCAATGGCGCAAGGGCGCGTCCTAGGCAGATCACTGATATTGTATAATTAAAGTAGAAATTAAAACCTAAGACATATTATGAATATTAAAAAGTATCAATCTTGAGTAACTCGACATCTAGAACTTGTTGATGGCTTATTCTATTTGGGGGGTATGGAAAGACTCGTCTGATGCTGGCAGCTTTTTGATAACAAAGCTGTCCAATAATTTGACATTGTTCACT
The DNA here is from genome assembly GCF_026914265.1 of Mya arenaria. NCBI lineage: Eukaryota > Metazoa > Mollusca > Bivalvia > Myida > Myidae > Mya > Mya arenaria. The sequence goes on from NC_069130.1 coordinate 23,621,316, forward strand.
TTGTATATTTACCCTCGCCATCGGGTTATTTAATACCCCTTCGACAAGCACGTTACAGATTTCATTAAGTCTAGAAGTATTAAAAACAATAAAATAATAAATTTATAATAAAAAAGCAACAGTAAATGTAGCGTGGATACTTTGGACCATGAAATATATCGATCAACGAAGTCTATTCATTTTGACAGGATGATGGGGTTTACATATAGTGCGCAAAAGCGCTAAATTTAGCCAATGATTGAGCTAGGTGATTACGTCATTCGTATTTACTTTGTATTATGCACGCCTCGGAGCATCCCGGAAAGATTCGAGATAAAACTCGGCCTTTTCCGTATTTGTTCTATTTTTGAAAACCTACTAGAGCGTGACTCCGTTCTGTCTTCTTTATACCGGTAGTGTAAACATGCCACTTATAGGCTGTTTACACTCGACTACATAGCGGAATTAAGTTCATGTTTATTCTACTTTCCTTTTAACATTTTGTGGTCTAGAAAAAGCCACTCGCAGAATTTTGCGAGCTTGAATAAAAGTCACTCGCAATTTCCAAATGTCGCTCGCATTTTGCGAGTATGCGAGTCCAAATTCGAACCCTGCACATGCGGCAAGTTATTTTAAAATTTGTCCATACAAGGGAAAGTTACAGCCCAGACACGACAACCTATACTCTATGTCCTTATATGCAGCACTCCATTGTGAATAAACACTATGTGTGACCTTAACCTTTGAGGATGGGACACGGGTCTTGCACGTGACACGTTGTCTTGGTATGTGGAACACATGTGGCAAGTTATTTTAAAATCTGTCCATACAAGAGAAAGTTACAGCCCGGACATGACAACTTATACTCTATGTCCTTATATGCAGCACTCCATTGTGAATAAACACTAAGTGTGACCTTGACCTTTGAGGTAGGGACACGGGTCTTGCACGCAACACGTTGTCTTGGTATGTGGAACACATGTGGCAAGTTATTTTAAAATCTGTCCATACAAGGGAAAGTTACAGCCCGGACACGACAACCTATACTGTATGTCCTTATATGCAGCACTCCATTGTAAGTAAACACTAAGTGTGACCTTGACCTTTGAAGTAGGGACACGGGTCTTGCAGGCGACACGTCGTCTTGGTATGTGGAACACATGTGGCAAGTTATTTTAAAATCTGTCCATACAAGAGAAAGTTACAGCCCGGACACGACAACCTATACTCTATGTCCTTATATGCAGCACTCCATTGTGAATAAACACCTAAGTGTGACCTTGACCTTAGAGGTAGGGACACGGGTCTTGCATGCGACACGTTGTTTTGGTATGTGGAACACATGTGGCAAGTTATTTTAAAATCTGTCCATACAAGGGAAAGTTACAGCCCAGACACGACAACCTATACTCTATGTCCTTATATGCAGCACTCCATTGTAAGTAAACACTAAGTGTGACCTTGACCTTTGAAGTAGGGACACGGGTCTTGCAGGCGACACGAAGTCTTGGTATGTGGAACACATGTGGCAAGTTATTTTAAAATCTGTCCATACAAGAGAAAGTTACAGCCCGGACACGACAACCTATACTCTATGTCCTTATATGCAGCACTCCATTGTGAATAAACACCTAAGTGTGACCTTGACCTTTGAGGTAGGGACACAGGTCTTGCACGCGACACGTCGTCTTGATATGTGGAACACATGTGGCAAGTTATTTTAAAATCTGTCCATACAAGAGAAAGTTACAGCCCGGACACGACAACCTATACTCTATGTCCTTATATGCAGAACTCCATTGTGAATAAAGACTAAGTGTGACCTTGACCTTTGAGGCAGGGACACGGGTCTTGCACGTGACACGTCGTCTTGGTATGTTGAACACATGTGGCAAGTTATTTTAAAATCTGTCCATACCAGGGAAAGTTACAGCCCGGACATGACAACCTATACTCTATGTCCTTATATGCAGCACTCCATTGTAAATAAACACTAAGTGTGACCTTGACCTTTGAGGTAGGGACACGGGTCTTGCACTCGACACGTCGTCTTGGTATGTTGAACACATGTGGCAAGTTATTTTAAAATCTGTCAATACAAGGGAAAGTTACAGCCCGGACACGACAACCTATACTCTATGTCCTTATATGCAGCACTCCATTGTAAATAAAGACTAAGTGTGACCTTGACCTTTGAGGTAGGGACACGGGTCTTGCACGCGACACGTTGTCTTGGTATGTGAAACACATGTGGCAAGTTATTTTAAAATCTGTCCATACAAGAGAAAGTTACAGCCTGGACACGACAACCTATACTCTATGTCCTTATATGCAGCACTTCATTGTGAATAAACACTAAGTGTGACCTTGACCTTTGAGGTAAGGACACGAGTCTTGCACGCCACACGTCGTCTTGGTATGTGGAACACATGTGGCAAGTTATTTTAAAATCTGTCCATACAAGGGAAAGTTATAGAGCCGGACGGACGGACGGACGGTGCGATTTTAATATGCCCACCTTCGGGGGCATAAAAACTGTGATCTGATCTTTCGTCAGTAGTCTGTACTAATTTCCACACATTTATGCAAAAATAGCTCACTCCAAGAGAAAAAAGTTGTCAAAAACGTCAATCTGTGAGGGTGCAGCTATAAATTGAAATTGAAATCGCCCCTTGACAATGATATACATGTCAGTCGTCAAAATTAAATTTTTGGATGAACAAGCCTGAAGTCTTATACTATTGCTTGGCATCAAATTTTTTAACAAGTCGTTCTATGTAAAATTCAGAATTTTAGCAAGCCCGGATGACATTTAACCGGAGCAGGGCTTGCAGGCTTGTTTTGGATTTCGACCAATGCCTGTTACAGAAATCTGACAAATGCACAATGTGACATGATAGGGCCTTATATGAAAGACAAGATAGGGATTTATTTTGTACAAATAACATGCCCCCCCCCTCCCCGCCAGTGTTATTTCCCACCATCTGAAAAAAGGGACCCTGGCCTTTCTGATAGGGAAAAAGGGCCATTTAGACTAAAACTGAGAATTTCAATTTTGTCTTCAATGAACAAAGAATTCTTAAAATAAAAAAAGGAAAAAAAAAAAACATTCTGTTTAAGTTTGTTTCTTTAAGAATACACAAACATGTTCATAAAAAAACACATTTTGTTCATCCTATTTTTTTTTCAAAACATGAATTTGGAACTATCAATTTGATTTTCACATCTTGGAAAAGGTTAATGGTTTAGCATAGGGAATGGTTCTTAATTTTAGCTCTAAATTGGTTCAGCAAAAAAGCACTGATGTGAATTATACATTTCCAGTCAGCAACAAAAATAATACATAAACAAGCTCTGTACAAACAGTTTGTTATTAACTCACTATAAACATGTTTATTTTATTTTCAACACTTAAATGTTGTTGTTGTTGTTACTTTTGCTTTTTTTTAGACCTTGAGGTCAAGAATAACCCAAGCACTTATTTCCAACAGGGGCCTTTTCAGTCATCTAAATCAGACTTTTGGATGAACAAGCCCGAATTCTAATACTATTGCTTGGCATCAAATTTTTGAACAAGCCCTGCTATATAAATTTCAAAATTTGAGCAAGCCCGAAAGACATTTTACCAGTGCAGGGCTTGTGCTAATTTCGGCCACTGCCTTTTTATTTCTGCTGAAGGGACAGCACCCGGAGGCAGAGATTTTTTCGGAATTATTTTTACCGCCTGTGCCTTACAAATTGGGAAAATATTTCGCCTTTGGGAAAAATACAAAATCAGGCCAAATAGCTAATATAATGGCAAATATACATGTTTTAACTTTTTTATGCATACATAATGCTGTGACAGAGTAAGTATTGTCAAGATTTTGTTTACTGTATATCACAACAAATTCATTGCTTTTTTATTCATTCACATAATGGACAATTATCAAATTGGAAAATAATTAGAAACTTTTTGGGGAAAATGGACAGTTTTTTGCAAGGGGAAACAGTCTTTAGAAGGCAGAAAATTGCACCAAAAAAATCACTGCCGTAGGGGAAGTTAGTGGGATACAAGGGAGTCCGGGTGCGGTACCCTAGCTCTTTTTCAAAGAGACCCCTTGGTTCTTTTACGTGCTCGCTGTAAAGCACCAATACACGGGTGACATATTCCTAGGTTAAACCAGTACTGAGTACACCACTTTTCCAAGCACTACCCTTTAAATGCTAAGCGTCAGGCAAGGGAGCTACTTGTACCAACTTTTAATGGTTTTCGGTATGACCTGACCAGAGATCGAACCCACAACCTCCTGCTCCAGAGGCGGACGCCTTAACCACTAGGCTTTGAAGGCGGTCACATGTATAATCAGTGTTTAGCAGGGACTTAAAAGCTTTAAAAAAAACCTGGTCAGTGAATGAGTTGCCAATATAAGTGATGCAAAACCTAGTTTTGATTGAAGTTTACATAGAACTGTTGGAAAATGAATACCTTGGTCCGTCATTGGCACTGTACAATGTATATTCCATGAATGATAATATTTTTTTACAGTCATTTATTTAATATAGTACACTCAACGAGTTAGACCCACTTTCCTCGCTCACTCCCAGGGATAAAGTCGGTGATCGCAGGTTTCCTCCAAGGGTAAAACTGTTGCCCTCACTAAAATTTCCCTGAGTTCCTCCGAGTGGCTGGCTTACCGCCGAGTTTAATATGAACAATAGCGTTGAGAATCGTTCGATTTTATGATCCCGCGGCGGAACTCCGAGTCTAATCAGATAAGCAAGAAATCATTCTTGTTTAAAAGTTATTTATTTTTATGCTTATGCACATTGTTAAGCGTAAATGATTCTTACATGTACCAATGTTTAATTTGTATTTATGTCCGTAAATGCCAATCGAATATTGTCTTGAATTATAAACATTGAATCATTAAAGTATATCCACTAAGTTATTGCATCATAAAGCAGCCGACTATTTACACGATTCTGAACCACATGGGTGAAAGTTTGAATTTTTCAAAATACTGAAAATAGGGTGTTTACATAGGGAAATGCCATTTTTACAATACATTATATAGGATAAATATTTACCAAAATACTGAATTCAGTATCAATACTGAAAACTTTCACACACACGGAACCATGACCTCTGACGTCAAGCGCGTGATCAATACAATGTAGAATATACTATTTATTATTGTTGGTTAAAAATAGCTATGACGTTTCATGGAATTTTCCACAGAAAACGAGGCAAGAAGGCCTTCAAAACCATGCGCTGTGAACTTGGAACGTGTGTTTGACCTCCTGATTTTCCCGAAAATGTGTAACCTAGAATTTCTCAGAAGAAATATGTTTATCAGTCATTAGCAATAACACGTTTATAAGATGCATGTGCAACTAGTGAAATACGACTGCATTCTTGTGGTAAGCTAACTTAATGCAAAATGGGCAGAGGAAAAAGAATAATAGCAATTTACTGGAGCCGTCGTAATCGGTTGAAAATTTTAATAAAATAAATATAACTTTAGTGTAGATTCTTATCTACAGTACACTCCACGCAGAACTACCACTTTCCTCGGTGACTCGGAGGCGTTTTTAATTTATTGCGGATTTCCGCCGAGTACGCAACCTTTTTCCTCACTAAATTTCGCTGAGTTGCACCGAGTTAATCATTTTCTATGGAGGGTTTTATTGCCGGTAGCGCCGGTGATCGTATCGATTTATTGACCTAATCGTGGAACTCCGCGTGTTGTGCATAGCTACTACAGTACATTGCTTCTGTTAAAACAGTATTAAATAATTAGATAATTAATTTTTCAAAGTACAGTAAGTTTCTTTTTAAAAACAATTATCGAAAATTTCCATATCAATATTCATCAGCATCGTCTAACAAATGTTGTTTTTCACATTATGTAATTAAAAGATAGCGTTCGTTTGTGTTTGTTATTGTTATCTTTCTCTTACTATAAATTATTAAGGTGTTGATAACTTAAATTAGATTGGAGTAATGAAGGTGTTGAGAACTTTGTAAGTGTGAATATTTTTCGGTCTTTTTTTCCTAATTTGCATTTTACCTGACTTATTAATTTATCCGTAGTTATCAATGGTTCTAAACTTATTTATTACGCATATAAGTGTAAATCCTTTATCAAGTTAATTAAAATCCCATTAAACACCATTTTATACATGCATTGAAATGAATAACACATTCTATCGGCTTCAGATCAAACAGTCACTCTGTGTGACGTCACATAACTCACAGTTTTACCCACGAGGATCTCATGGAGAGCATGTATATTGTTATGCAGGATTAATGTGTCTGAGTGGTGTTTTCGAATGTAACTGGAGTATTGCATTTCCAACTTTAATTCATCACATTAATTAGTTACCTATATCATTGAATGTGTTGACTTTTATTGATGATTCAGTAAGTATACCTGTACATAATGGCTTCTTACAGTCTATAAGTGTGGTATAAGTTTTAAAGTTTGTTTTACAAAAATGTCATGTCTTTGTTTTCTTAATCCCTTGATTGCCCTTGTTATTTATTTAATCCTCCAATAAATATTTCACACTATCTCTTTCTACATGCAATACATGTTTAAGATGGGTATTTACTAATTAACTTGTCACAGTGGTGTACTATACGGTTAGGTAATCTAGCCAGGATAAAAGATGAAAATCAATAATCTTCGTCTGTGAAACTTGGTAAGTGTGAAAGTTACGATTGATGTTCTTTGGGTGTCCGAAAATTAGGTACACGAAATAATTTTTTTTTATAAACAATTACGGGTGTAGCAAAAATTATCAAATAAATTAAACAAAATTAGATACAGTGGGAGATTCGTATCGGTTTTCCTCCGAGTTTCGCGGTGTTTTTACCTCCGAGTAACGCGGCGATTGTAATTATACGGTCCACTGATCAGCCTCTGTGGGTGAACGAGTAAAAACGCTGAGGAAATAGGATTATGATCAATTGGATGTCGTGTCCGTGATGACCGAAATCCGCCGAGGAAAACGGAAAGTGGTAGTTCCGCGTGGAGTGTACTGTAGTGTCCGCAGAGTTTTGCGGAGTTAACCCCTCCGAGGAACGCCGAGTTCGTTATTCTTCGGTCGCCTGATCACCCTCGGAGGGCCTTAAATTCTCCAAGGAATGCGGACAGTCGATAAGATCATTTTGTTGTCCGCGATAGCAAAAATCCACGGAGGGAAACGGAAAGTGGGTCAAACTCGTTGAGTGTACTGTACTTACAAAAAAAGATTATCAAAATTAGTTATAGAAAGTGTGTGCCGGACTTGAACCACAACTACTGGAACACTTGCTCTGCATTCTACAGACAAGAAAAGATTATCAAAATTAGTTATAGAAAGTGTGTGCCGGACTTGAACCACAACTACTGGAACACTTGCTCTGCATTCTACAGATTGAGCTAACCAGGCGGCTAGTTCTACCACATTTCGATACCCCCAGTAGCAAGACCAGGGCTTTTTCTGCCCATTTTGGGAAAAAGACCCTAGACATTTTGGGAAATTTTGCGTCGTTAAAATGCCGAAATAGGGAAATTTTACAGTTAAAGCTGTCTAGTCCCCTTCGAATTACGAAATGATTTAATATAAGTTCATTTCCCTTTAAAAGACCCAAAATGGCTGAAATAGCAATCCTTGGGGTGTAAATATCTATTGAAATAAATCATGACAGATAATATTTAATACTGATCTCTGGATGTGATGCAAATAAATGATTTCCGCGTTCAATTATCAAAAAAACTTTTTTTTTATTAGGATTTTTTTCTGAAGATTGGGAAAAATATCTGATATTTTGCTTTGGGAACGGGTCCGATAGTCGGACCCGTGGGTACTATAGAAAAAGCTCTGAAGACACTCATGCCTTATTCTTCCAACACCAGTTAAGTAAACCTGGGAAGGAACGTGCACCTGATAATGCACCAGTCAATTGTAACCACGGTCCCCTCCCCCAGGTCTGAGGAATAGCAGGACTTTGACTTGAGGTCCAGCCAACCCCGACTAAAATCTCCCACCTACGGAAACGAACTGCTGGTAAAATCCCAGTCAAATGACCCTGGGGTCAGGGACCCTAGGTAAGGCCCATTCCCCACTATTTTTTGGCACGAGGACAAAACCACCACATTTACCCAGCACTGCGGGGCCACCTGAAAGGTAAAAACACGGCCTATTTCCCCCGGACCTGGGGGACCGTGATTACAATTGACTGGTGCATAATAAGTTTGAACAAAATAATGCACACTAGCAAGATCTATTCAAAATTCAGTAACTAACTAAGCTAGAGGGGGACTGGTTTTTACCGACACACAATACAATTACACAATTCATCTGGAGCTCTGGTTATGACTTATTGAATAACTTCATAATAGCACGAATTCACTGTCAGCAATAATAGAACATTAACCAACATCAACCAATCATGATCATGATTCATGTGAAGGTTTGACAGATGATCGAATGATTATTTTGAAACATCCGTACTAAAATATTCGCGTTTCTTCTTGAACAAAATGCAAATGCACGGTGAGATTCAACGTTCTGCTAAATCGTTTTGTCTTTTAAATGTTGTCACTCCATACTTACATTTTGACAATTTCTTTGCCTGTTTCGGCTCAAAATGGCCTGACTGCTGTTTATGTATTACAAAATGGCTTCCTATGCAAATGACATCATCATCCGGGCACCTGAAGTAAAACCCGTATATTTTACTAAACTCCGTAAATTTACCGTACCCAGTTTTCCCGATCCGGGAACTTAATTGTACTCGTTTGGATGAATGTTTTAATATTACTCGTTTGTTTGCTTGTTATTGGATAAGCTTGTTTTGTCGGACAATTGTAGCTAATGTTACCCTGATTGAATGTAACCGACGTTGAATAAAGATTATCTTATATTATCTTACCTTATCTTATGCACCAGTCAATTGTAACCACCCCACCCAGGTGAGGGGGGTTAGCGGGGACTTTGACTATCGGTCCAGCCATCCGCGGCTAAAATCCCCGTCCTGCGGGGACGAAAAGATGGTAAAAGTCTCGCCAAATGCCCCCGTAACACAAGGACCCTAGGTAAGGCCCATTCCCCGCTATATTTAAAGCTAAGAAAAAACCACCGCATTCACCCGGCACTGCGCGGCCACCTAAAAGGTAAAAACATGGCCCATTTCCCCGGCTATCCCCGATATACCCCCGGACCTTGGGGGCCGTGGTTACAATTGACTGGTGCATTACTGGATCTGGTTGAAGCTAACGCTCCAAAGTTGAACATAATGTCCTGATTATCCTGGTACCTATAACACCCATTTTCAAAAGTGTTTAAGTTTTACTGCAATTCATTTATAGAGTTACATATGTATCGACCGGGAGAAGGATTATTGGTCAGGTATCGACTAATATTTCGTACATACAGACTTGGCATATATTCATACAGATTTTGGCAATTTCCCCTTGTTCTCGTATTACTGACATCATTCAGTTTAAAAAGTTCTTTTTCATTGAAATAACTTACATTTGTACATTTGTAGATAACGTTTTGTTCTTCCTCTAAATCGCTGGGATCATTATATAGTAACCCTTTTTGTAGCCTATCAGTAGTAACAATGTTTTTCTCCTTGTGGGGACAACACAATGGATATACGTGCCGAACACGAATATAAAATAAATATTCAACGATCTTCTCATTGTGCCCAATACTGAATTTGCTTGGTAAACTTTTCAAGCGATAGTTTATCATTAATGATTACACCAACATTTTTACTGCACGATTTTCTCCATAAATGTAATTTCCGGTCTAAGCTGGTATGAATGACCCTGTTTTTTATTTTATATTATTATTTTAAATTATTTTTACATTTGTCTTAATGAAATTGAAGATGTTATTTATCAGACAATTCGCACGCCATACTGCATATGTCTTCTTGTAACAATACCATATCTGAGTTATAAATTATCTCTCTAAACACGCTGGTGAAGTCGGCGTCTGAATATATATCTTTATCGTTTTTAATATTTTCCATGTAGGTGGTTTATATATATATATGACAAAAAACATCGGTCCGAATACCGAGCCTTGAGATACATATCGTAAGTAATTGGCAAATTGTGCCGTTTCGAGCTTTTGTATGTCTGATTATGAATAAGAGAACCATGTCTCGCATCCATACAGAGATTTAGGCAATACGACACTCTCATAGGCAGTCTTCAAAGTTTATGGAGACATCGACTTCGGATGGATTTCACCGTTGCAGATGTCGAGGTTACGTGCCACGAAGCTTGATACACACATGGACCTTGTCGAGGACAATGTTGAATTGCAAATAATTCCCAAAGGTGTATACGTATCACATTAACTGTTGAGTTCATTGCCAAAATTGAAGATATGACATTGATGTAAACGGTTGTTGAATGTTAAGGCGGCATATTTATTTGCATTATATAAAAATCTCCATTTTCGGGAGTTTGCAAAAAATGTTTATCAAAGTGTCCATTCCGGGTTTAGATAGTGTCAACAACACCATATCATCGGCTACCGTTGGCGATCCTATGGAAATATTGTAAATGTACAGGCCAAATCTACTGTCAAGCAACGTCCGTTGATAAAGACAAGGTACATTATGGGTGACGTCTCTTGGCCTTGAGGATTTTCTTGTAGGATGTCGAAGTTCTCGGTCAATAAACCCTTAAATCTAACATGACTTTGAATTGCTGTATAGATCACTTATACTGCAAGGAGTGTTGTATTGTTCATGGCGGTTTGCAGAAGTTTGTAGAAAATCCATCGTGCCAGACGCGGCCAAAAGCTTGCATCCCATCCAGAAAACACAGATATACAGTTGAATGTTCCCGGGGAAATAATAAGCTTTCATGTAACGCAAAAGATGACATCGAACACCCTAACTGTTCCTGAAAGCCACCATGTTGGTCTACAATGTTTGTAAGTAGTTGGTCATTGCATCGTTGCAAAATAACTATATAAACAACTTTAAAGATAACCGACGATAGAGTGATGGCTCGATAGTTGTTGGGGTCATCTTTCATTAGACTTAAGCAAGTGTCTTCGATTTTTTCGATACGAATCTCCATCGGCAGTCTCAACAATGTACGACCTACCATCAACTTTTTCCTTTCAATAGCTGGTACGCATTTCCTACCTTGTCTACGGCGTATTGCTTCACCTTCGGATATTAATTTTAGAGGTTTTGTTGACCATAATACGATTTGACATTTGCTGAGTATTTTGCATTTTTACTCTGATTTTGTTTTTTGTCGTGAGTTTTGGGTTGTAGGTGATTTGATGTCAATGGTTATATTGGTAATATTGATTTGGGTCAAAGTAGGCTAGTACTTGACCAGGCTATTGTGTGATCACAGTCTTATTCTTTTGCAAGGCATTTTCATGTTCCGCATCCCAGCGGAATGTAACGTCTTTCTTTAGCAAATTTCTCAATGGACTTGTCATCTTTGCAATATATGGTGCGAATCGTTGCAGATAGTTTATATTGCCGAAAACCGTCTCTAGTTTTGATTTGATAGTCTGTGATAGCATTTCATTGCTTGCCTTGGTCGTATTTGTGGTCCATTTAAGTCCATGTGGCGTCAATAAATGGCCAAAGAATGGAGTTTCAGTCTTTCCAATTTCCGTTTAGTAAGTATTTAATTTGGTACACTTGTCTCGACATATTTGCATCAACAAGTCGAGGTTTGCGTTATCTTCAGCTCTGTCATCGCCAGAGCATACAATGTCATCAACAATGACTTGACCTTCTAAGCATTCGTCCATTTTCTGAACAAAAGAATCAATTGCATTATTAAGTCTGTATGGTAGGAGTAGAAAACGATACTAGAAAAATGGAGTGTTGAATAACGTTAAGTAAGATGACTGTTCACTAAGTTTAACTGACCAGTGACCGTTTCACGCATCCAGCTTTGAGAATCGGGTTGTATATTGTGTTTTACTTTGGATTGCAATATGCTTCAAACCTTTGGTAATATGTCAGGATTAGTTTTGCTCGCTATATGTTAATATCAAAGTTGAATATTTTTTAACGACCATTGTCCCCAGTCCCAAGCATTCAATAGTTACACTTGATCTGCTCCTCCTGGCCCCAATATCACGAACATTCTTCCGTTGAATCTTAATCTCAGTCTCAACTCATTTAAAAAAAACATAGACATTTAAAACTTTAAGAACGCGTATTCTATCATAGGATATGCAGATTAACGCCTTTGGTCATGATTTTAAGGGAAATATATTCTATAGCCAAAACTGTATTTGAGTACTAGTCATTGTTTTGAAAACAATGCATAATGTCATTAATATGGGATACCAGTTCCGCTAAATTCCTTATTTAGAAACACGGAATTTATTTAAAGGACATCAAAACGAAAGTACATTTCATTCATATTGTGAAATACCTTGGGGAAAAGGTACTCTACTCGTTGTTTGAGCTGGGTTAACATGTCTATCAAGCAATTAAGATCAGTATATGATCAGAGTTAGAGATCCCTTTGTTTTAATAATATAAGTAATTAAGTAAATGGTAAGCCATGACACAAATACTGTTGTTTGTAATATTATTTTGTGCAACCATTATTGCTATGTGATAAATCTGATTTCTTTTTTTGTTGCACATTCTTCTAATGCATTTGTGTACTTTATCAAATGCACAACGCTGTTAACGTACACTGACATACAATTCAGGCATATACACAGTTGTATTGAGGTTTATTTTTGCTATTTTTTTGCCTTAAAATTTAAGATATTGTTGTTTAACCAAACAAAAATAAACTATTACTGTTTTAACAAATACTTCTTAAAAAAAATAAAATAGAAACTCGATTTTTTAAAATCTTAAAGTATGATGTAAAGGAAATGCTATTTCCATTTGTGGGAAACCTGTTTAACTAAGTTCCTGATTTAGACACTAGCTATTCATTTTAAGGACACGTTGATATTGACCATACAATTGTGAAATTATTTCGGAATAAGTACACTACTCGTGTTTGTGGTTTAAGCCGGCTTCACGATAATAATGTTACTGAGATACTTTAGAAATGGACTTGTTTTACATATTTTACTGAATATCCCTTTCTTTACTGCTTCTGTCTGGTTGTTGGATAAATTCAAGTTTTTGAAGACAGTTGACGAACAGGTCCAAGTTGGAGAAATCGGTAAGTCGTCGAAGTTAAATTGAAGTATAGTATCTGAGAAAAAAAAGCTTTTAACCACTTTTTTTTTCGAAAGAAAATCCTAGTTACTAGTATCAGATTGTGGTACATTGTTGGCCGATGAGCTGGCGGACAGGTTGAAGAGCCTAAGGTTTGTCACACCGGCTTGTTTCTCAGTAATTTTTGTTAGAATTGAAGAATAGTGACGAAACTTGTGTGTATGTAGCTTATGTGCTGACGTATCTTCAGGTTGCTTTTGTGGTTAATATGGTTAAGGTCAAGGTCGCTGCTGCTCAAATTAGAAAATTGGTTTCCGCACAATACGTTTAGATATAACTTATGTTTAGTGTTGAAACTTTGAATTTGCCTTTGTGAGGACATAGTTTGAGATTGCTTTTTGGCGTCAATAGTGTCATAGTCAAGGTCGCTGTAAGTAAAAGTGGGAAAGTAAATTTACATAGAATTGAAGTATAATGATGAAACATAGTTTGTAGGATCTTGGGATTGATTTTCAGTTAATATAAAGTGATTAAAGTTTTCCTAGGAAGCTTCCTTAATGTCTCTGTTACAATTAATATAAAACATATTTCTACTTTATAGCTGAAGTTTGGAATGTTATATAGCTTCGTTTATAGAAAGTTCATGTTAGATTATAATATGGAAAAGATATGGGGTCAATGGGATAAATGTCAAGATCATTGATAATAATCATTTCAATAAATTGTCTACTGTGTTTAGAATACATGTGGTGATGCCGCTTGGTATAAATGAGGCTTATTCCCTAAAGCTGTACCCTGGAATTAGATGAAGGGTTGATGTCACAGAAAAATTGGAAAACAGTTTTGGCAGTATAACTTAAAAAATATATGCAGTTATAAATTTTAATATATAACATTCTCATGAATACAGACTATCGAGTTTTTAGGAACATAGTGAATGTAATTGCTTGTTTATATATACTGAACACTTACCGTTGCTCTGTTTACTCTATTTACTGATTGCTCAACGTTTTTAGCAGTTCGTTATCGTACTGAATGTTTTGAACGAGAAATGAAGAATAAAATGTTTAAAAGCGCATGCCTCAATCAAACTTCCGGGGAAATGGTCTTATACAAGAAGAAATATTAAAAAAAAACATTTTGGAAACAAGCCATAAGCCACAACAAGTTGGTCAAGTTTTTTTTGTGCCCGCACTTATTTATTGGCTGCGCGGAATTTCCTATTGTATTTCTACTTTTTCTGGCAAACTCCGTAGAAAAAATGAGCAACTTGTTGTGACCTTATGTAAGATATATAAGTAGAACCATGCTGCGTCTAACGCTTTACTTGATAATGATGTTGTCGAATATTAAATAGTTTACCTATGTTTCCTATAGTTCCATCCACAAACTATGAAGTGGCCAGCTACGTCAACCACTCGCTATATTTCTCTTTGGCTTTGCTGATGCTTTGCATATTCTTGGATATCATACGGATTCTTTTGGAAAATATTTGGCAGATAGAACTAATGTACAACCTGAATTGGAGTCTTACCAGACAGTGCATCTTCGCAGTTTGTGCAGCCTTTGGAATTGGTAATGACTTACTGATCATTGTTTTATCAATGTAATATTAATTGACTTAGGTTCATGAAGTGAGAACGAAAAGTAATATTTTCACGAGTGACGTAGCTACTTGTAAAATTTGATATTTGTTAACGTTAGAATGAGTGAACTTATATTAAGATAAGGTCACTGTGTCTACGGTAAGTTTTTCATGTCATTATCCACCCACCGAAAAGCAAGATATAAATCAATTTTATCTCACTTAAATATATATATTTATATATACTGTATATGTCATAGTGGAATTTCATAACTCAATCCACTGTGGAATCCTCATATAGTTTTTTCCATGCATCGTAAGTTATATAAAGACAAACTCGGTTTGTTTTTAATTTTAAAAATATAAGCAGGACCCCTGATAGATAAAAAAAAATAAAGTAGGGGATGTTTCGTTACTCTTACGATTAAATTTGAAAATATAGACTTGCTACTGAGCTTGTTTCTGTAGTTTTTCACATAACTATTGGTAATTATGCCAATTAAGAAACCAAATGTGCAGACATAATTGTATCTGTTACGCAGGATTAGGGTTGAATAGGGGGGGGGCAGTATCTGGTAAACAAGGGGGCGTGGCGTACTTACACGCTCAATTAAGTACGGCACACATTTTAAAATGAATAATTTCAAACTACTTCACATGTTTTCAAAATTATTGCATACTTCTAATTAAACTATAAATGAATATATATATATATATTTTATATTTTGTATGAAATGCTAACGGTTAAGTCTGATATGCCATTTCAGGGGTCATCTACCTTACCATGTACGTCACGTTAGGAATCAACGTTGTGCCTGACCTTGATCTTAGGTTCATCCTCTTGGTTTGGTGCCTTTTCAAACGGCTTGTCACTTTCTTTGTACGCGGCTGGTGATAGGTATGGTGCATCTCTACGTTGAAAGGTTTACAATGGGGTAAGTTTTTGACTCAGCTCCTTAAAAGGATATTTCTCTAAAATAATCTTTGTGATGGAAGTGATCCAGATCTAGAACGAGCAACAAGTAACACTCAGAGAAAAAAGAAAGTCATCATGAATTTTCAGAACAGTGCAGATATCTGAAAAAATGGGGAGCAAGAGAACAAAAGATCTGTAGAGAAAATAACCCGAAAGGGAAAAATCCCAGAACGAAAATTATCGGAAATAACAAACTGTACACTTTCTTATATCATTGAGGTTAGAAGATCATCCCTGTATTGAAACAATATTATTTGCAAGAATAATAATTTAATACACATTCTTCATGTAGGCTTTTTTAAGACCTCATTTAACGCACGGTGATTGTTAAAAGACGATAGATGCTTTGGATGCTTTATGCATTAGGCGTAAAAAATATTACCGTCCACTAAACCGATCGACCCTATTTTTCCACCCGAAAGTGTGGATATTTCTCGTAATTTGCTCAAAAAGCGTTCATTTATTAGTGAACAGTTTAAAGCTTTCTACAATAGCGATACACCCTGGTAAAGGCCAGTGTAGTACAGAAATCCCAGTTTTCAAGAAAAGAGAAGAAAGTTATGCCCAATTTTATTTGAGAAGTTAGCGGTAACAAAAAAACCTTTTTCGGCTTTTACAGTGTATGCTTCACATGATCTTTCGCTTAAATTGTGTGCTTTAATTACTTCCTTTTTTCAGACTGTAACACAAGATACAACATCGTGATATGGTACAGCGAATGAGCGTCTGTTTGTGTTGACGCCCTCTTAGGTCAGAATAACCTGAACTTCCAACAAACTATTTCAAAACAATGACCTTCATATCCATTTGAATTTGTCTATTTTTGTAAAAGAAGAAAATAAAACACAAGTGGTGAATTCATTTTCACCTTTATTGACATCATTTGTGAACCTGTTATTGATGTCGTTTTTATAACAATCTAACCTATTAATGTGCTTGTTGTTTTATATTTTGTATTATTTCTTCATGATTCTTGTTGACTCTTATATGTTTCCGAGTGATATTGTTTGTGTATTGTGATACTCACGTTTTTTTCTTCCTCTTTTTACTTTTTGTACGTTTCTACTTAAAATGATGCCATGAAGTGTAATGCAATACTCCAGTTTTTTTAATTTTTTTTAATTTTTTTTTTATCTTTTTTTACTTTAAATTTTATTAAAAATGATGGCCATTATGTTAAAATGTATATCTATACAAATATTGCCAATATCGATATTTTATCAGGAAGATGTCTCAGAGAGATTAACTGGTTGTATGAAAACTATCTCTAGTTTACTACTAAGATGTCTTGAAATACAAGTAAATCCATTTATGATGAATTCTAAACTGTTCTCAATGTACAAACTACATTTTAAAAGCGGTTGATTGACATAGGAAAAATTGGAACATAATATACTTTAAACAAACATTTCTAGAGAACCATACATTGTGGAATAAGGTGCACAAAAGAAGGACACTATTTCACACACTTTTGTCAATTTACGAGCTTGGCAGATAGAAAAATTATTCATCAGATGACGTTTTCGTAAGATATTTTTAGGGAAGTTGAAGATTGAACCGCTTTATAACTTAGATATGGTGATCAAGAAAATATAAATAAATCCAAAATTTTGTATATAATATTAATGTGAAAAGTAAGAAACAAGCTCAGTAGCCAAAAGTTTAAACATAAACCCCGTTTAATGGCACAGGGTAAACGCCAAAGACATAGAACACAAAAACAACATAAAAACCCACACACAATAAACAAGGAACAACAACACAAAACGCCACAAACAACACAGTGCATGTATACTATATAAAATACTATATAAGTCAGATTGTTCTATATTGTTATTTAACAATCAAGATAAGTATATGCTCAGAGTTAGATATCCTTTTTTCGAAAATAATATATGTAATCAAGTAAATGTTAAGCTATAACACAAATACTCTTGTTTGTAATATCATTCTGTGCAATCATTATGTCATATGTCATAAATCTATTTCTTTTCTCTTTGTTGTATATTCTTCTAATGCATTCATGTACTTGACCAATTGCACAACGGTGTTAACGTACACTGACATACAATTCAGGCATGGACACAATTTTATTGAGGTTTATTTTTTGCTATTTTTCTGTCTCTTAAAGTTTAAGATATTGTTGCTTAACCATACAAAGTTAACTCTTTCTGTTTTAACAAATACTTCTTAAAAATAAAATAGAAACTCGTTTTTTAAAAATCTATAAGTATGATGTAAAAGAAATGCTATTTTTATATGTGGGAAACCTGTTCAACTGATTTCCTGATTTAGACACCCGCAATTCATTTAAAGCAAGGACACGTTGACATCGTCAAACGAAAGTGCGAAATTATTGTGGAATAAATACGCTACTTGTGATTTTGGTTTAGCCCGGCTTGACGATTCTACAAAATGTTGGATAATTGAAATTCTGAAATGCTTTATAAATGGACTTGTTTTACATATTTTACTGAATGCCCCTCTCTTTACTGCTTGTGTTTGGTTGTTGGATAAATTCACGTCCTTAGCAAAGGAGACAGTTGACCAACAGGTCGAAGTTAGAGAAATGGGTAAGTTGTCTAAGTTAAATAAAATTGGTGAATTTCAGGGACCATTTACATACAACACCATTTCTACTTCACGTAATAGATACTGTTGTCGTATAATCAAAGTCAACGAATTTATTTTACACTGAAAAAGTATAGCTTCTGAGAAAAAAAGCGTTTAAATCAGGTATTTTTGTGAAAAAAAAAACCACAAAGATACTAGTATAAAATTGTGGTACATTGTTGGGCGGCCTAAGGTTTGTCACACCTGTGTCTCAGTCATTTTAGTTGGAATTGAAGAATAGTGATGAAACTTGTGTGTTTGTGGCTTATGTTCTGACGTATCTTCAGGTTGATTTTGTGGTTAGTAGAGTCAAGGTCAATCTCAATACTTTTAGATATAATTGATGTATTGTGTTTAAACTTTGAATTTGCCCATGTGGGGACATAGTTTGAGATTGCTTTTTGTGGTCACTAGTGTCATGGTCAAGGTCGCTGTAACTAGGAGCGGAAACAATAAATTTACATCTAACTTAAGTTTAATGATGAAACATAGTTTGTAGGAAACATTTGTGAAGATTTTTATAGATAGTCATACAAGATTTTTCTAGGAAGTTTATGTAAAGACGTTTCTTGTGATTTAATTTGCGATCAGTAGGGTGTGTGTCTCGTTAAAATTAACATAAAACCTATTGTACTTTATAACCTAAGTTTGCAGTGTTATAAAACTTCGTATAAAGACGGTCATGTGAGGTTTGACTATGGAATTGTTTTTTGGGTCAGTGTCATGATCATTGATAATAATAATTTCAATAAATTGTCTACTGAGTTTAGAAGACATGTGATGTTGCCGCTAGGTGTAAATGAGGCTTGAACAAAGCTGTACCCTATGATTAGATGAAGTGTCGATGTTCAAGAGAAAAATGGAAAACAGCTTTGGCAGAATCACGTTAAGAAATCCTTGCAGTTATTAATTTTAACAATCTCATGAATACAGTTTATAGATACCAATCGCATTAAAGATGCACTATTACTACCAAATAATATTTAGCACATTTAATACAATTGTTTAAATATACTAGAATGGATGAACACATGTCGAAAAAAAAAATATGCTTATGAAGGATACCGAGTTTTATTTAAAAGAAATGTGCAGAAAACACGGTATTGCTACCTTAAGAGACCATAGTAAATCTTTTAGAATTCACCATCGTTTAATGTTTTTTTGAGTTTTCAGCTATTAAACTCACGGTTATAATAATATAAATAGTAATTAATATTTTCCATAAATGCATTATTTAGTAAGAAGTTGAGGGTGTATCACTTAAAATTAATGTTTGTTATGCATTTGTATGTATTGATTTTGAATAATAGTGTCACTTAAAATTGCTCTGTTTACTGATAGCTCAACATTTTTAGTATTTTGTTATGGTACTGAATGTTTGAACGAAAAATTAAGAATAAATTATGTTCAAAGGCGCATGCCTAAATCAAATTTCTGGGGAAATGGTCTAACGCAAGAAGAAATAATCAAAAACGTTTTGAAAAAAGTGTTTATCTAGGCCACAGCAAGATGATCATTTTTTCGTCGGATTTTCCGCACCTAAAAATAAAAAAAGCTCCCGCCTATTTTTATTTGCTTTGCAGAATTCATTTTGTTTACTTTCGAATTTTCCCTCATTTCGGAAATTTTCCTTTTGTGCTACGAGCAAAATCCGTAGAACAAATGATCAACTTGTTGTGGCCTTATGTTACATATATTTATAGAACCATGCTGCGTCTTACACTGTTTTTTGCTACTGATGTTGTTGAATATTTAAATAGTTTACCCCTGTTTTCCTAAAGTTCCGCCTACAAACTATGAAGTTGCCAGCTACGTCAACCACTCGCCATATTTCTATTTGGCTTTGCTAGTGATACGCATATCCATACAGATTCTTGTGGAAAAGATTTGGCAGAGAGAACAAAGATTCACAATTTGTGCAGCCTTTGTAATTGGTAATGACTCACTGATCACTGTTTTATCATTCTAATATTAATATTAGTTTAGGTTCATGAAAAGATGAGTAGAGCATAAGTAATATTTTCACGAGTGACGTAGCTACAAGTTAAATATGATATATTCATATTTCAAACGTTAGAATGAATGAAATTGTATGTCAGATATGCCATTTCAGAGGTCCTCTTTCTAGCCATGTACAACGCGTTAGGAATCAACTTTTGCAATTTTCTAAGGACTTGTCCATTTTATTGCATGCGGCTATTGCAAGGTGTGTGGCATCTCTACGTTGAAAGGTTTACAATGATGTAAGTGTTTGACTCAGTTCCTAAAAATGACATTTCTCTAAAATAAAGAATGTAATCGAAATGATCCAGATCTAGAATGAGCGGTAAGTAACACTCAGAGACAAAATAAAGTCATCATGAATGTTTAGAACAGTGCAGGTATCGGAAAAAATGGCAAAACAATTAGAGAGCACGAGAACAAAAGATCTGTAGGGAAAAGCCCGAAAGGGAAAAATCCCAGAATGAAAATTATCGGAAATATCAAAATGTATACTTTCTTTTATAGTTGAGTTCAGGTTAGTTGATCGTCCTTGTATAAAAAATAATTATTTGCAAGAAGAAGAATTTTATGCACAATCTACGTGTAGGCCGTTTTAAGACCTCATTTTACGCACGGTGTTAAAAGACGATAGCTGCTTTGGATGCTTTTTGCATAAGGTGTAAAATGTGGATTTTGTTCGTAATTTCCCCCAAAAACGTTCCTTTATTAGTGAACAGTTTAAAACTTTTTACAATAGCGATGTACCCTGTTAAAGGCCGGTTTTAGTACAGAATTCCTTGATCTCAAAAAAGGAGACGAAAGTTATGCCTACCTACCGACTCTATTTTCTTTTGAGATGTTACGGGAACAAATAACTTTTAGTGCAGTTAGTGCCATTTTCATATTGCGTTAACATTGTGTGCCTCGCAGGATGGATCTTTCGCTTAGATGTTGCTTTTATTACTTCCTTTTTTCTTTCAGACTGTAACACAAGTTACAACATGGTAAAATGGAACATTGAATGAGTGTTGGTTGTATTTTGTGTTGACGCCCCCTTACGTCAGAATAACCTGAACTTCCAACAATTATTTCAAAACAGTGACCTTGACATCCTTTTGAATTTGTCTATTTTTGTGAAGAAGAAAAGTGGTGAGTTGATTCCACCTTTATTGGCATCATCTGTAAACCTGTTATTGGTGTCGTTTTTATAGCAATCTCATCTATTAATGTGCTTGTTTTTTATATTTTATATGATTTTTTTCATGATTCAAGTTGACTCTGATATGTTTCCGAGTGATATTGTTTGAAGTGTATTATATTTCTAATGTATCCATTTTACTTTTTGTATTTTTTAATGAACAATGATGTCATGAAACGTATTGTAATACTCATGTTTTGTATTGTTTTGTACTTTTTTATATCAAAATTGATGCCATGAACGTATTGTAATACTCATGTTACTTTCTTTTTTATATTGTTTTATACCTTTTTATTAAAAAAGATGTCCATATCAGTCCAGTTCTTTAATAAAACTGAAACTATACTGATCTTTATATAAGTTAGATGTGCTTGACAATGCCATCTTCATTCAAACGTTGAACATGTAAATAGAAAAAAATGAATAAAAACAAATAATACTAAATAAATAAATAAATAAATAAATAAAATAAATAAATCAACAACGGCTACTGTGGTGATTGAGGCATACCTTTGAATAAAATATAATTTTGCATAATGTAAATATAAATACTACCATTTTCTTTCTAAACAATTAAACAATACATGATGAACTCTATATACACTAGGTACAGATTACGCAAAAAGTCGCGTTTTTATCACATTTTCGTTCATTACATAATCGTTTTGTCACACTCTGTACCAGTCTTCATATTTAATTTACATTTAGTATTGTAAATACAAACTATTTTTAGGGTAAGATATGCAGCAACATTGTTTATTTTTCTATAACATTCCTGGAAAATGGCAAAGCCTGTCATTTTTTTACCTACTAATCCAAGTTTATAATAAGTATATATCAAATCCTTCCATGTTCCAGGTATTGTATATATGTTGTCAACTGTATTTTTTCATAAGATAATAGTTATTAAACTAAACTTTGTTGAAATTGAGTTGAATAACACAGTTTTATGAACACACACAGCCAGCCTGCTGTTACACGTTTGAACAGAATTTTGTTAACTCAAGCCTAAAATAATTCAATGTTCACTAGCATCACTAACGCTTTTCGGAAAAACATAGCATTTGTCACATTAAAAAAAATCATTGATAACTGAGTTCTTTTTTGAAATAAAAAGTGATTGCATTTTATCGTAATGATTATAAAAAGCGTTTTGTTCACAGTTAATACGATTTTGTTTCGCGATCAGACAATAAAACGTATAGATAACAATCTTAACATTCTTTACACTTTTATACTGTCCTGTTGCTTATTAGGTAATGTACTTTGCAAATGAGTATTGGTGACATGTATCTATATTGAATAATTTGTCGAACTAGTAGTTCAAGTCAGTCTGTAGCTGGCAATAAATAATGATATATATATATGGTTCTACGATCATCAGAAGATTGATATCTATTATAGTTTTATTGTTACAAGTTTTATTACTATGCTTATTTTAATTCTATTACCATTAAATATGTTCAAGGTTTTCGTACCATTCCCATTGATGACGTACAAGATAACAAGTATGAATCTATATAATGCCCCCAATACTACACTGTTTGTTTTTCAAATTTGAAAGATTAACCCTCAGTTCAAACAATGTGAAAGTACCAATCATTCTTTTTAATAAATTAATAAAATTTAATCTGATAGATACTGGTAAAGAATTGGAGCATGTTCAAATGTATTGGTCCACAGAGCCTTTGTTATGTGTGCTTTTAACATTTGTATTAAGCTTTTTGTATTACAACTTTCATTTTTGATTTGATGAGTTTTTTTACATTTCACATGTATTGAGATCTGTCATGTCATATATTGCATGGACCAGTATTTGAAGTAAAATTTATCGTTTCCTTTCTTTTCTTGCTCAAGATTTTCCGAAATATCATCTCTGCCTTTACATGACTTGTGGCTAAATATAATTGGGATTTTCGACTTTCGAGTCTCGATAATTTGTTTTTCTACACCATACTAATCCGTTAAAATAGTTATGATTCTGTCGGTAGATAGAAAACTTAAAGCTAATAAGTGGAATTCCGTTGTAATTTTGAAACATTTTACAATTGCATTAACATTTATCTAATTGCATAAATAAAAGTCTGCAACGGCGTAGCTAGGCCTAAATAAACTTGTAGGCCCGATGGTTCTCTGTGAGTTTGGGAATTTTTATATGTGCATTAAACACACTTAATCATATTTGCAATGATAAGAATAAAATCAGCAATACACCATGCACGTAATTTAAAAACACACACACCAAACTTTGGTTAAAATAAAACAAACTGTTGAGTTTTTCAATGTGTTTAAGTAGTTAGTAGTGTTTATTGCATTTTGGGTTATTTAAAATTCGTCTTTTTTCAAAAAAGCTGAAGGCCTGTATGTAGCTACGCCACTGGACTGGGTTTGCATGAAGCCGTAACGTTTTGTGTTTTATAGTATATGTTTGACACGTTTGTGAATTATGAAAGATTTGCATTATGTTGCATTTGGTTCAACATTTTATATTTGTATTTATCCTTATGGAAGATAATTATGTTTCATTTCAACCTGTTTTTATTATATTCATTAATATGCTATGCTTGTTACAGCCAACTCATCTTCAGTGTTTGAAATAAAATATTTGAACAAGCATATTTGACTTGTCAACCATTCAATTTTATTGACATTATCATGAGTGCTGTTGTCAACGAACAAGAATTTTATAGTTATCATTGAAAACTTTGTGTGTACAAATGAAGACAATGAATTTCCTATGGTATATACTTTTTGTTATATTGTGGTCCGTAGAATTTATTCAACTAATTATGTGGATGATCGATTGGAAAGCGTTTACTTTTAAAGATGCACTGTTACTACCAAATAAGATTTATCACAATTATTACAATTGCTTTGATAAACCGAAAAGGATGAATCTTGTGAAGGATATTGCGCTTAATTTCAAAGAAAGGTGCAGAAAACACGGTATTTCTACCTTATGAGACGATAGTTGATCACTATCAACCTTTTAACACACACACCATTTAATGTTTTGCGTTTTCAGCCATTTAATACACGGTTACAATCGTGTTACCAGTAATTAATAGTTTCCATAATTTACTTATTTAGTAAATAGTTAAAGGTTTATCACTCAAAATTTATGCTTGTTATACGAGTATGTATTCAATATGTATTGATTATAAATATGAGTGCTACTTAAATTACCTTTCTTTTGAAAATTTAAAGGCTAAAGAAGTACTTCACCACACTTATCCCCGATACCTGCAAACTCTGTGAAATAAGATCGCAAAACAGAATTGTAAAGGCTGAGTTGGTTTAAACATTTCAAACGAAAACTGGAACAGCGGTTTAAATTGCGATTTAAATGAGGTGGTGAATTTCCCAAATATTATCATTTTGTTGTACTTATTTTTAGTTGTATTTTATTTCTGTTCACAGGCAAAACAAGTATTTTCTTATTTCTGACGGCTTATACATACTATTTATATTTCATCAAGGTGGGAATACAATCACGGGTATCCTACCTCAATGTTAACGAATTAACAAATGACTTTTACTGACGTATCAAATCTAGTGTTAGTGTAAAGTAAAATTGTTTCTGTTAAATGACCAAAGTATAAATACTGATTATGTCAAATTGTTAATACCTGCACCTTTTGAGATAGCTTTCTGAAACCATGTTAGACCTTGGTTCATTCTTTAAACAAAGGTCAAAGGTCAATGTTTGGACTGCTGAGTTGTCATACTAAGTTTAATTATTCTTTTATAGTTTTTGAATGTTATTATATCAAAAAACATGTATAGTGTTTTATGATATTAAATGGCAAATCGCAAATTACTGCATCTTTTGAGATAATCATCTTAAAGCATGTTAGGACTTCATTTTTCAAACAGGACAGTGTTTTAGGTGTTGGGGTATTATTAAATGTTTTTATATCAAAAACTTGTATTCTTGTTTGGTTTTATTTTGTTTAAGCCACCTTCTCCTTGGGGTCAGTTTATATGTGTTTATAAACCTTATTGTGTCATACAAAATGCATTTTACCAAGCATGAGCGAGTCCCGATAGACCGATATACTGTGTTATTAAGCAGTTAAATAAAAAAAATGAAAACAAAAGTAAGAAATATTAAATTTATTTTAAAAATGTCAAAATAGGGATTCTTGAACAATGAACTGTGACTTGCGAATTAATTGTTTTGAGACAAGATACTTGATTGTTGATTGTCCTATGTTGATGTACTTTTAAAAGGTGTTCTAGTTTTGATTGCATTATTAAAATTAAAATTATTTTACTATAACTGTATTGTATAAATTTAAACAGTTCTTTATACTATTTTTGTAAGTATTTAAACACTTCATGTGTATGGTGCCGATATCAATAGGGAAATATAGTACAACTGAGGCAAAGTTACCTATCTGGTATTGTGTTACTCTTTACGCACAATTCGTGATTCTATCAATTTTGCCGACATTGCGGTATCTAGAAGGCTTCTTAGAAATGTGTTTCAAAGTGAACATATTTGTAAACCAAGTATTCACTATTATATCGTTTTCTTATGCATTTAATTATATAAAAGTTGTTGTTGTTGTTGTTGCTGTTGTTTTGTTTTTGAAAATAAACTCATAAAGTGAGTGTGGCTTGAACAAAATACTACCATATACGGAAGTACACAATTATATATGAAAAGGTCATAAGCCCAAAAGTTTACCTTGAAATTTGTGTTTTAAAGATTATTCAAGACCTTACATGGTTTAAAATGTGAATCTCAAAAGGTGCAGTTAATAGCGATTTGACATTTATTATCATTAACAACTATACATGTTTTTCGATATCATTTAATTAATAAAAGCACGGATGAAAAGTACAGGTACAACCCAGCAGCCCAAAATTTGACCTTGACTTTTGTTCAAAACAAGGAGCAATTGGTCAGAGCATTACCCCGCTTATTCTATATCGTAGGCTTATCGGTCGGGAATTTAACACCACCGGAAATGACGTTTATGTTAAGTTGGTCTCAACGAGAGGTAGGAAAACAAAGCAGTATTACACCAAAAACAATCATGAATGAATGTGTATACTATTTTATCGTTTTATTCGTTGCGGTAACCCTTAAAAGATGATCTGTTTTACTTTTCAGGAAAAGTCGTTAGCTAATTTCCAATACTCTTTTATTTAATTTACCTTAGGCCTAAAAAATTAAATTGTGTGGTTCGGGTCACCCGACCCTACCTGGAAATACCGCCGACCGTACTGTTATTTTTGATCGCCATTTTGTGCCCGGTACGGAACTATACAGTACTGAACGGGCGTTATGCTCGGCGCGTTGCAAAACAATGAGTTGTGCGAATCGCTACACAACAAAAACATGGCGACCAATTCCGCCGTCATAAATATCGTAAAAACGGCGTGTGGTCGCCATGACATTCCAGAACGTCCAGAAGTTAAGATCAAAACACCCAATATGAGTTTCGAAGAAGCAGAGATATTGTTTTTATGCGAGCCGGGGTTTATATCCGAGAATGACATGTCAACATCCTACAAGGGGCCATGGACCCGTTTGTATGAAGAACAGCTGTACGACATTCCACTTGTATAGTTAATCGGGAAATTCTCCAAGTTTACGTTCTTCAGAGTAAGGTGTATACAATGGAACAAAATGTCTCTGGATAAAAGGATAAGTTTTCCCAAACATAAGATTGAATGCTGTCTATTTTAATATACCCCACCCACCACTGCAGGAAAAGGCATGAGCCTTTCACTTGTCATGTTTTTATCCGATGATGCAATCATAAAAAATAGTTTAAATGAAATAGCAGCAGGACAAACTTGTAGTATAGAAAGGAAATATAAAATTCCGAGAGTTCTGACACAGGCTGGTGCCTAACAAAATTTGACTTTATTTTAAACTGGGACTGAAACCTTGGTATGTTGCCATTTGTACAGTTGGGAGAGCGCCGGTATATCAATCTAAGGGTACGTTTATCAAGGAAAATCATAGTTACCGAAAGTTTAGCTACAGCAATGTCCTAATAAAACTGAAATACTGTTGAAAAAGGACAAAAACAAAGCAAACAAACCTGTTCCAAACTAAAAACCTATTTTTTTTTAAATCCCTACCTACCCTACCTATTCTTGGGGGCCATGTTACCCTAACCACACACTTAATTTTAAGCCTTATTTTACAATGACCAATGGGATTTCTAGTTTATAATGACGAATGATTTTTTTTAAATGAAATTCAGTTCATTTCTGTGAATTTCACCGGAAGTCAGGGTGAATTCAGACGGCCTAACGGGCGCGAAACAATTGGACGTGTCCTAGCCACTTGGATATTCACCTTTAACATTATGTGTTGTCTAGTCATTAATACATTGATGGTTGAACTCTAAATGAGCATACGGAGTGTGATCTTTATACGAAAAGCCACACAGGATATTACTAATTTGTTTATCTGTTACTTAAATATCAAATAATTAGTTAATTTGAGGTCATGAAACGAAAACGTGGTATGATTTACGCTTGAGGTACACGCGCTAGTCATTTAGGGACTATCTACGTATCGCAGGAAGTCTTAAGAACGCAAACCCCGATGAACTTCCTTTAAGGTTTACTGACAAATTGAAATTATTATACGATTTACTTGCAGCGTAATTAAATGTACAGATATTTGACATTGTAAATCGTCCATATACATCCGAGAGGCCAAAGTGTTCAGATTGCTATCGCATGCATTCTGCCCGTAACTTTACTGAGTACTATTTAGGAGCGTAAGGTTTATGATTTAGGCATTTTATTGAAATGGTGCACTGGAGAAAAAAATCACTCGAAAACAAAACGTGGATCAAAAACGGCGTGATAAGTGGCAGTTAAAAAATCAATAAAAGTCAATTTGATTACATATTTTAAGACGTAGCAATACAATGTTTTCTCCCCAAGAAGTATCAAGCACTTTTCATATTTCAACCTTTATACTTAAACAGTTAAATAGCAACATCAATGTTAAATGTACTGCCGGTTTGCAACTTATGTTACACATCCTTTTATTCATGGTCATTTTCGCACCTTTCATTGTAATGGATAAACGCACTACAGTAAAGCATTGTTATTGTAGTAATACATTTATTTATAGAATATTTATTAATAATGTCAACCACCGTAGAAAAACCGGAAGAAGAAAAATATTACTAAATCTCTAAAATATGACAATTAACTCATTTTTTAATAATTGTCTTTCCAGGATTAAGTTCTAAAAATATGATGTTATAAGATGTAAGTTTTCTGGTTATTACTGTGTGAATTTATACAAATATTTTTTTCCACGGAAAGTGATATAGAAATCTGCCATTTAAACCTACATGTTTTGCATTGTGATAAAAAATGTACAAGGGTTATTATTCTTGGACGAATTTGTACGGGAACTAGCTGTGCTAGTTTTCGAGCCAGGCTCTCAGAGCCACCGCTCGTACGTGTGGTCGTGCATGGTACGAGATCTGTCTTCTTTCCTGCCTTTCCCATCGTACACGCGTATGTGGTCGCGCATGCTACGAGAACTATCAAATTACCGCCTGCTTTTTCACTCTTCCATTTCCTTAGTTCCCTTTTTTCTCCATTCCCACTTTTAACCCTCCTTTACCATTATCATCTTTCAAATTGTTCCTTTACTTTCTTCTACCCATTCTCTTCTAATTTTCCTTTACATTTCTCTACCCATGTTTTATTTTCTCACCCTTATACCGTCTCCTACCCCACTCTTTCTCGCCTTTCCGTCTTCTAGCTTCTCTTCTACCCAACTCTTTCTTGCCTTTCCATCTTCTTGCTTCTCTCCTACCCTCTTCTACCCCACTATTTCTCGCCTTTCCATCTTCTAGCTTCTCTCCTAACTTTTCTACCCAACTTTTTCCATCTTCTTGCTTCTCTTCTACTCCACTCTTTCTCGCTTTTCCATCTCCTTGCTTCTATTCCTACCCTTTCTACCCCACCCTTTCCATCTTCTTACTTCTCTCCTACCCTCTTCTACCCCACTCTTTCTTGCCTTTATACCTTCTAGCTTCTATCCTACCCTTTTCTATCCCACTCTTTCCATTTTCTTGCTTCTCTCCTACCCTCTCCTACTCCACTCTTTCTCGCTTTTCCATCTTCTAGCTTCTCTTATACCCCACTCTTTCTTGCCTTTTCATTTACTTGCTTCTCTCCTACCCTCTTCTACCCCACTCTTTCTCGCCTTTACACCTTCTAGCTTCTTTTCTATCCCACTCTTTTCATCTTCGTGCTTCAAATACCCTCTAACATACTCTCATTCCCCTCAAATACTCTCTCATCACCTATCTCTCATTCCCATAGTCTAGCCCTCTCCCTCAACAACATCCTTTCCCCCTCCTCATAAGTTATCTTTCCTTTACCCCTTTTACACAATTCTCTCTTTATTTCCTTCTTTCTCCCCCCCCCCAAACAAATAAATAAATAAATAAATAAAATCTTTCCCCTTCTCTCAAATCCCCTCTCCTCCCTGCTTTATATAATGACGGCGTTTATAATTTATACATATTATGCTTATTAAAATCAATGTTCAGGGACAACTGAAGTTGAAAGGCGACAACAAAAATATTTGGTGAAAACGAATATATTTCGTATATAAATTTCACAAAACAAATGAAAAATTCTGAACTGCAAAATATTTTTTGTTTTATCAGATATTTTGCACTAGAATGCAGAATACTATCAGTACAGGTGTGCTTAAATAAATTAAAAGTCGAATGTCTAACACTATGCCGAGAATACACCAAAACGAAGTTGTTTTTAAATAAATGAAAACATCTTATTAGAAATATATGCTTGAAAGGCCGTAAATGTTCAAGTCATTAAATGAATAAACTTTGCTGTTGATGAATGACAGACACATCTTTGTATTTGAAGCGTAATCAACGAGATAGTAGTTATTGGTCCTAGATACAACGTGTTTGACATTAAGACAATCAATTTTGATTCTTCTTTGTATCTCATAAAAGTTATATAAAAGCATATGGATACTGGCGGTCGATATTCATATCAGGATTTTTTTGGCACTAAACCGGGTTTATGTTTAAACTGTTTGCTACTGAGCTTGTTTCTGTAGCTTTTTGCATCATTATTAACTCTAGAGTAAATATCAGCAAGTTACCTTTGTTTAACAGAGCATCCATTATTTTGACCCACACTTATCTTGTAGATATAGCGATCTAAAAATAGTTATATTCTGCTAAAAATAAAATGCCGGAATACAAAAGTACAGCGCGGATATAACCAAACTTGGAGTCGCGGGCCTCAATGCAATTAATATGTATTTTTGTTTCCATATTTCAACAACTAATATAATACACAAAACAAAGTTTCGAGAATTAAAGGTCTACACCTACTATGCAGATAATCAGTGTGCAGTGGTACATACCCTTTATTTCATTTATTTAAGCAAAGTGACGAAGTCGACTATCTTATAAGGCTGTTACGTCATAGTGCATGACCTACTTAGTTTAAACCACCATTAATAAACAAGTTAGAACTGTTTTAATGGCGTCCAGAATAGTGCATTTTAATACAATGAAAATTACAGGGACAAGCCCAGTTGTCGAAAATTAAAAATAAAACCTGTTAAGGGACACACGTCAGTGACAAAATGACAATAAAGTAAGTGAATAAACTAAAGACACAAATATATCAACACCACTTTCACAAATACAAACAACACAAAAAACCATACCCTCAAGTTTTACATTAATGGTTAGCATTGGCGAATAATATATGACCACTCACTTGTCAGTTCACGAAGGCTCCTTTTTGGTCCTGCACCCCTCCTTTTTTAAATATCAAAAATAAATAAAATTATTAACACATTATAAACAAATAAACAAATAAATAAATAAATAAAATAAAACTGCCATTGTGGTGTTAATACATTCGTTGAAATAGATTACAATTTTCTCTCTCACTAAACAAGAAAGAATTACATGATGCAATATAGGTACAGATTGTAGTTTAAATGGCATTTTTATCATTTGTCATAAATACAAAGTATGTGGTTAAATTATTTTATGTGTAACATACAGCCACATTCTATCTTCTTCTCTTTTTTTTTATCAAATTCCGGGTAAATGGCAAACCTGGCATTTCGTTCACCTTCCAATCGTAGTTTTTAATCATGTTTTTGAAAAATGTTTGGTGAATTAGAACACAATGTGTCTACATTTGCATGCTAAACATTTTTAAAACATGTCTCGATAACTAATTGTTTGTTTTTGCAAATTCGCAGGGCTTAAATCGAGCCTTCCTGAACCTACTCCTTTTGTATTTAAATGACACCCTTTAAAGGGATTCTTTTGTAACGATTTTCTTTAAATTGAAATTGTTGAAATTGAGTTATTTTACAGACTTTTTATGAACCAAACAGCAACTGTAAAATACTCAGTTAAAGCTGCACTCTCACAGATTGAAAGTTTTGTAAACATTTTTATTTTTTGTCTTGGAACGAGCCAATTATTGCGAAAATGCATGAAAACCAGTTATATAAGACAAAAATGAGATCGAAAAGTTTGATATTTAAGTTCAAACATTGATTTTTATGCATTTTTCTTAAACCGTTAGTAACGGTTTAAGCCATGAAACATTAATTTTCGAACGGAACATTGGTTTGCAGATAATTACGCTAAAATTAACTCTTCTTTCCAAGACAAAAAATAAAAAAGTTGTAAAAACGGTAAATTTGTGAGAGTGCAGCATTAAACAGTTATTTGTTAATCCACTCATACAATAAAAACTACAGGGACAAGCCAAGCTGACAAAAAGTAAAAAAAACAACAGGCACAAGGCAAGGGCCCAAAGGATGTACTAGAGATACAAACGTATAAACACCATATACACAAATACAAACATATTACACACTCATTACAATAGATTTACCTAGCCTGAAATAATTCAATTTGCAATCGTGCTACTAACGGTTTTAGGCTAAAAACAACAACAATTTTCATCATATAATTAAATAATTATTAACAATTGAGTTCTTATTTTTACTTTTAAATTCGCATTCTTAACACGGGTATACTGTCCTGTTGCTTTTGTGATGTACTTAACAAATGTATATTGTTGACATATATTTCAAATAGCAGAATATGAATAATAGATGGGAAATTGTTACAAGGTTTATCATTAGGTTGAAAAATTGTTTACACATTGTTCACAGCGCATACTAAACATGTATGAATGTATATAAAACCGTCAATACTTTAATAATGCAATTTAAAAAAAAATTCCTTCAGTTTAAACGATGTGAAAATAACAACAATTCTAAATTTTAAATAGTTGTATAGATGCAAGAAAAGATTTGAAGCATGTTCAAATACATTCATTCACTCATTGACCCAGCTTAATAATGTAATAGTACATTCTCATTCATCATAGGATTGATAATCATAAATCTCAGAGTATCATCACTCTGGCAAAGAGAATGCTTTTATTACTATTTAGATCTGTTTGATACATTACATATACATGTATATTGAGATTTATATGAATCATGATTTTGAATTAAACTTATCTTATGTTTTCTTCTTAAAGTGACACTCTTATTCAATATCAATACATACACATGTGAAACAAACATAAACTTTGAGTGATACACCCTCAACTGCTTACTCAATAATGCATTTATGGAAAATATTAACTACTTTTAACAATATTATAACTGTGTATTTAATAACTGAAAACGCAAACATATTAAATGATTGGTGAATGCTAAAAGATTTACTGCGTTCTCCTATGGTCTCATAAGGTAGAAATACCCTGTCTTCTGCACATTTCCTTAATATTAAACTCGATATCCTTCATAAGAACCATTGTTTTCCACATTTGTTCATACTTTTGGGTATATTAAAACAATTGTATTAACTGTGTTACATCTTCTTTGGGAGTAATAGTGCATCTAGATTTGCCGAAAAATTGGCTCTGCTCTTACTGAATCGTACTAATTAATGCATTAAAATTAGTTAAAACTCTTTCGGCAGTCATGTTGCCGTTAACACCATCTGCAACAGCACATTTTTTGCTTTATTAAATCACTTTTGATTGTTCACGTGAGATAAGGATTATTAATTCATTTTGTTGTAGTATTGTGTTTTATAAATGATAAAGGTTATCCGGTTAGCGCAGGAGTTAGCGCACTCGCTTCTCACCAAGGCGACCTGGGTTCGATTCCCGGCTTGGGCGCATGTGAGTTTGGCTAGTGGTCACCAAGCCAGACAAGTGGGTTTTCTCCGGGTACTCCGTTTCCCCCCACAACACAAGACCACTCTCTCGCGCAACATCGTGCCAACGAGAGTGATTAATATAAGTTGTTATAGCTTGTTTCACAATCGCTGTAATATTAGATAAAGTTATATAAACTATAAATTATTTTTGTGTAAAATAACCGTTTTAAATAAAAGCACAGGTCATTTTTGAATAAATAACACCAATATTTATGTGAAAAACTACAGAAACAAACTCAGTAGCCAAAATTTTAACATAAACCCCGTTTAATAGCACAGGGTAAATGCCAAAGACATAGGAAAACAAAAACAAAACTAAAAACATCACGAACAAGAAACATGGAAAAACAGCACACAACTCCACAAACAACACAGTGCATATATATACTATAAAAAAAACTAGGTATGTTTATCATGGAATGTTAGGTACCGCCTTGGAACGGTCAGTAAAAGAAGGATACATTTTAAAATTAAAATGCACCTGATATGTACTGGTTCATTGAATACGTAGTACTTTCGCTTTGACTTTTTGTCTATTCTTGTCTTATCTTTTTATAACCACAAGGAAAATTTGCAGCTAATATGTGGGATTCCACTGTAATTTCGAAATATTTTACATGCGCATATTCTTCTATTGTAGATATATATACACAAGACATTTACAGAATAGTTCGCTTTTAAAAGGAACCAGTACGTTAAGAAGGAATACAGCTTTATTAAAAGGCATTTTTGTTCATACTAAAAAAGAACAAATAACTGTTTAAAAATGGTTAAAGATCAGTTACGACATGTTTTCATATATGTTTCATGCGTATTTATTTTGCATTTACTTTTGGCACCCGCGTCAAATGCCTGGACTTATTTAGTAAGTGAAACGAATTCAGAAGATGTCGGATATACTAATTTTACCTTCAGCTACCTGAACTTTAAATATGCAGAAATCCGGTCAGAATGTAACCGGTATGACAGACCATGCACTAAACTGGATTTCAAGTATGGTGGTTGTTGTTGTTACGACACATGTGGCAAGACAAAAGGAGTTGGTATGTTTATTATATCACCATATCATATTCCATTGGTAAGCGCATTGGTAAGTGATATACCACAATACACAATGTGCAAGCTTTCAAGCAGAACAATTGATAAGGAAAGTAATGCATTACAAGACTAAGCTGTTTCTGAGTAAGATATTTTGAAAACAAAATAATAATTCCAATAGTTTGATTGGCACTTGGGATAAAACACATCTGCTAAATCATTCATTCTGACAATGTTATAGATATTAAAACATGCTTGTTTTCTTCTTTTTTAGCACTCCCGACATATTTTGAAGTCATCAATTACCTCAACTTTGCTCCATATTTCTTCATCGCCTTCCTGCTCGTTCTCACCTGTATCGTTTCGGTGCCCATCTACTGCTGCAAGAAACTAACATGGTGTTCTTCCATATTGCGCGTGCTGGTTTTCTGTGCAACCATTTTATTTGGTAAGGACATGACATTGACCTTTATGTATGGTACCGAGGTGATTTTGAAATCTGAAGAGTGCATCAGATTTTAAAAATTATAAGTAAAAGAAGTTGTCCATTTTAACGTGTTAAAACTTTATTTTAAACCTTATGATAATGTTATGGAAACTATACAATATTGAGGAACTGCCACTTGTCGTCATTTTTTTCAAAGGGTTCAAAGATTGTTTAAGGATGCGAGCCTTTATGTACAATGCTCATACAATTTCTGTTAAATAGTAGCAGATCAATGCTATATTATTTTTTTCAATAAAACCTATATTTTCAGCCAATGATGCAGATAGACAATTATTCAGAACTAGGCTTAATCATTAAGAATTTCATCTATCGCGGCTGTTTAAAGGGCCGCCTATTGCCACCAAACCGATACACACACCCTGCGTAAATTTTTGCAATTAAAATGTGTCAGCCCATAAGGTTGTATTCTCAGTCAGTTATATGACCTTAATCAAAATCTTAATGATTCAGAGAGGCTCCTTCGCTACGCTAACCCTCTCCATACTTAATCATTAATATTTTACTTTCTGTCATATACCTATTAATACGTGAAATAAAAAAAATCGTAAAAGAGTATATTAAACCAGCGTAGCGTAAAAATAAACTTGTAGTCGTTATACGTGGCGTATTGAATGTTTTTTAACATTCTTTTCAAAACATCGTCGGCAACCACGATATTTTTTTCCGTCACACAAATATTTTTACTGACAAAATCTCGTTTTAATGCATATACATGAGGCAGGGGAGACAACTCTACTCTCAATAAATTCGCGGGCCACAATTTAATGCGCTCTATTAAGTCACTCCTGTCAGTGTGTGTGTGTGGGGGGGTGAGGTCTACGCAGCTCGTTAGATTTGTAGTGAACTGGTGGGGCGAGTTCAAGTCGAACTATCGCCTGAATATTTGTTCAGTGACTGCGCATATTCCCACATTGGTCCCTTGCGGAACAAATGAATCTGCCTCAATTATTAATCAGGATTACGAGATCGCCCACGTTATACAATGAGGTATAGATAGCGCAGTGATGTATGGGGGGTATCCGACGATGACTTTGTACATGTCTTGAAAATTCCGATGAATTTTGCACTTCTGTATTACAGAGTTCATGTACATGGCTTTGTACATCGTTTTTGGAGCCAAGGTTGTGCCGGACATGGGGTTTAAGTCCTCCAATCTTACTTCGCTGTTCTACATGTATGCAGGCATCTCGGGACTAGCCGTTATGTTTTACTGCAGCATTGGTGTAATCTGGAGTATTAATAAGTTGAAAGATGTTGACTGCTGTA
The DNA here is from genome assembly GCF_026914265.1 of Mya arenaria. Classification (NCBI taxonomy): domain Eukaryota; kingdom Metazoa; phylum Mollusca; class Bivalvia; order Myida; family Myidae; genus Mya; species Mya arenaria. The sequence continues at coordinate 23,657,887 of NC_069130.1, forward strand.
AGTTATTTCTGGACCTATTCATCAATTAAAAATAAATGTGTTTTACAATTGTAACGACCTGAATGGTAAATTGTTTAACCTACCTACTATGTATCTGCTTGTATACAACTTTTTGGTATATGCTCCTCCGCATCCCTTTCCATGTCCATGGGTAGGGGATACACTTCGCCGCAATGAATTGTAACAATCCGGTGTTAAATGCGATATTTATATTCATAAATAATTAATATATTTTAGGAATTTTATTGATTTCCTTAAGAAACCATTATGAAAGAATATTCAACTTTATATTTAAGAACATGCTCTTTAAGATTAATGCGATTGATTTATTATGTCATTTCCGGAATGGAAATTCCGGGAGATTCCTTGTTAACGTCTTCAATCTACGTAAAATGCGCCAAAACATGGAAGAAGTCTTAGAAGGGCATACAATTAAAGAAATATTACGTTAGGACGCGTATCAAGACTCGTTTAATATATGCAGACCAACCTTAACGTGATAGGAGGCGCCAAAAAGGCATCATATCATTGTATCCTGTATAAATCACCGGTCGTCAGCTTACTTATGTAAATTTCGTCATAGAACTTCATGTATTTGTGTAGGTTTACTAAACATAAACATTAAGATAGTGTTTTCTTAGCGAAATGGAAGTTTTATGTACACAATGAAATGATCGATTTCAAGTGTTGTCTTTCGCAAAGATTTTTCTTAGACTTTTGACGTTGAACGAATTAAACTACATACTAAATTCTTGTCAACAGTCGGCTTCCGGTAATTCTTTGTATTGATGTATTCTAGGCTCTGTCACCAGAAAGTACAAATGGAAGCTGGACCACTTGAGGTGGACCAATTATAAACCAGTATTTACAGAGCAGAAACAACAGAATGGGGACCAGCATTTGAAATTGAGGTCCGTTTAACGCTTCATTTTAACGTTTATCTGAAGAAGACCCATTAGTGGTTTATCATGATAACTGAACATGCGTCAAATGACAACCCGTACAAGAAAATATCTGCAGTTTTACGATTTGTTTTCATTTACTCGCGCATAAATGCCTTTCTCACGATTCTGTACTTTGAGTTACAGTCCTTTGCCATATATTGGCCTTCTCAGCATATCTGTATGACGAGGATCACATGTGTGTTGGCACATTTGCTTCATGACGTAACACTAAAAAATCACACAAAAGTATGATTTGGCAATACTTTTATTAAAAAGTGTGTTTGAATGGCGTCGTAACATTTTTTGTTCTTTAGTATGTATGTTTGACATAATTGTGAATTATGTAAGATGTGTTGCATTGAGTTCAATGTTGTATATTTGAATTTATCCTTATGAAAGATAATTATGCCTTATTCATACTTCTTTCTATACTATTTAATTATATCTATGTTTATTTATATAATATCCAAATTCACCTTCAGTGTTTGCAATAAAATGCTTTTTCAAACCTGTCTGACTTGTCAACCATTAAATTTCATTGACCTTATCGTGAGCGCTATTTTCAACGAACAAGAATTTTATAGTTATCATTGAAAACTGTGTGTGTACAAATGAAAACAAGGAATTTCCAATGGTATATACTTTTTGTTATTGCGTGTTCCGTAGATATTCCATTTCAACCGATTATGTGGATAACCAATTCGAAAGCGTCTACCTTTTACGGAAAATACCTGAAGTTTTCAAATTAAGAGGATATAAAAATTCTTCGAAGCCATTTCCCACATATGTGAGATAAGATCGCAAAACATGAAAGTGCAGACTGATAGTGATAGTGTGATATATAGGCCGAAATATCTGAAATACAAGTATACGTTGATATTTTAAAGTGACCCTCTTATTCAAAATCAATATATACACATGCATATCAAATATATTTTTGACTGATAAACTACTTACTAAATAATGCATTTATGAAAAATATTAATTACTGATAACAAAATTGTAACCGTGTATTTAATAACAGAAGGCGCAACAATATTAAACGATTGAATGCTAAAAGATTTACTGTGGTCTGCTATGATCTCATAAGGTAAAGATATCATGCGTTATACTTATTTCTTTCAAATTTAACTCGGTATCATTCATTAGAACCATTGTTTTCGACATTTATTCATTCTTTTTCGAGTATTAAAACAATATTATTAATTGTGTTAAATCTTATTTGGGAGTAAGATTGCATCTTTAAATGAAAACAAGAGCATGGCTTAAATTTCTGTTTTAAATGACGTGGTAAAATTCCCATGTGGGATTTTTTTTTATATTTGTTTAGCTGTATTTTATTCCTGTTCACAGGCAATACTTTCGTTAATGATCACTGCATATCAGATTGACAGTATATACTATACATGTATATATTTTATCAAGGTTGGAATACCTTTCACGGCATCCTACCTAAATATTTAACACATATATCTTTAACTGATGTATTGAATTTAGCATCATCATTTAGAATACCAAGTACATTTTGATACATAATGAAACACATATACGTCACCAAAGTGAAAAAGTTACTGATATAAGATCCGAGTTTAAGCAAATTTACTTTAAAATGCTATATATTACAGTCATAGCTTTTTTCAGCATGTTATTTAAGAATTCACATATTTTGCAGTAAAATTAATTAATTGTATCAATTAATGATCCATAATAATAATAATAATAATAATAATAATAATAATAATAATAATAATATGTTAATTTGTATGTTTTTTATCATATAAAGAATCTATATATATTTAGCAACGTCGCTTATTTTGCCGCCAAGCGACGTGCAGCAGATATATGACGTTGACGTAACATCCTGTTTATATTGTTTGTTTATATCCACTGATGAAGGTGTTACGCCGAAACGTTTAAGATAATAAACTTTACGTGTTAGTGTGGTTTATTTTATTCATATTTTGCATCAGAATAAAAGGCTTCAAGATGGCAAATGCGGTTTAAGGAGTTTGCGTTTAATGGGGTACACTTTGGAAGTGTAACAAAGAACGAACGCTGGGTTCTCTAGTATACGAACAATACATGATTTTAATGGCTTTATTGGGGTTTGTGGTTGTTTCCAAGGAAATATATAGTCATTGAAATCTGACAGCATTCAAATTGTATCTCGAATATAGACATAAACAACTATGCTTGTAAGTTTGGTTAGTGGTCATCAAGCCGGACAAACGGATTTCTCCGGGTACAATGGTTTCCCTCACAGCACAAGACCACACTCTCGCGCAACATCATGACAACGCGAGTGACTAAGTTTAAGTTATCATAACTTATAAAATATATAATGTTTAAATAATAAGTCAACTTGAAACCTCTGGGTGTGCCATCGCCTTAATCCGCAAGTCGATGTTGATGGTCGCATTGCTCATAACTGCACCTTTCGAATTATACATCCAAAATCATGTTCGGCCATGATCCTTGTTCTAAGAACAAAGGTCAAGGTCAAATGTTGGGCTGCGGGTTTGTCCCTGTACATTTCATCCGTGTTTTTTTCAAATGTAATTATATCGAAAAACATATACAGTTGTTCATGGTAAAGATTGTCAAATCGTTATGAACTGTACCTATCGAGATATACAATAAAGCTTAAGTCTTGTTCTAAACACAAATTTTAAGGTCAAATGTTGGGCTTCTGAGCTTGTCCTTGAACTTTTGTTGGTGATTTTATAAATTTTATTTTATATATATATATAAATGTATAATTGTGTAATATGTACTGTCATACATGGATATAGTTCTTTAAAGCAACACTGTCGCATTGGCTCATATTTATATGCAAGAATAACAACAACAATAACTATTATATAATCAGTTGCATAAGAAAGGGACCGACAAAAAAGATAACTTTGTATAAAAGTGTGCTCACTTAAACTGTAAGACAAACACATACGCGTTTGAATGTCAGCGCCTTTCGCCGCATGTTGTTTGTTTAGCGTTACATAACACCTGATAGGCAACGATGCCGCAGAGGTCTTGCAAGCTCTGAATCGAATCCTGCTTCAGATATTAATAATGGTTTCTTATTTATTTATTTATTTTATTTTTGTTTTTGTTAATTTTAAATTTTATAAAATAAATTTAATTTCTAACTTTTGTCTTTCAATTTCAAAAGTAAGGTAATATTTAACAACTTCAATAAGAAAGCATATTGGTCTATAATAAGGTTATTAGTACTGCGTTTTGATCCGGGAGGTTGTATTCGACTCGAGTGGATTTTTGCAGATTCGGAGTGAAATCAAAATCTGCGAAAATCCACGAGAGTCGATTACGACATTCCGGATCAAAACACTGTACTAAGAACCCTTTAATTATATACATTACTGCTTATATCGCTTAAAAGCCACATGTTTTCATAATACATTTCATTTTAACGACGCACTATTTTGTTTTATGACGTCATTTTAACATCGCGCAACGAAACTAGTTATGACGTGACGTCACAAGAGTGGAATACGGCCGTATTGCACTGTCCAGAGTGGAATACGGACTACCGTATTTTGCGATATGTATGGCGTGTAGATTTATGACGGTTATATAATAAAAGTCTTTATCTTATGGGTACATTGCTTAAGAGGTATAACCGTTTCAAGGTACACCCGATTTAGTCGAGTACAGTATTTACTTCATACACAACTGATATATCAACAATATATGAGTGAAACTAACTCAATAATCATGACAATATATTTATTTCGCTGTAAGGCCACACGACAATGAAATATACGATACAGATACATACACATTGATGACTAGTAGGTCCCACTGTCATAAAATAGATACCATATACACCCATTACACCCTCATTCAAAATCAATACATACATATGTATAACAAACATAAATTTTGACTGATACATCTTTAACTACTTACTAAATGATGCATTTGTTGAAAATATTAATTACTGATAACAAGATTGTAACAGTGTATTCCATAGAAAAAACGCGCAAAAAATATCAAATGATTGATGAATGCTAAAAGATTTACTGTGATCTACTATAGTCTCATAAGGTAGAAATACGATGTTTCATGCAAAATCTTTCAAATTAAACTCGGTATCCTTCATAAGAACAATTGCTTTCGACATTTATTCATCCAGAATATTAAAACAATAGTATTAATTGTGTTAAATTTAATTTTAGGAGTAAGTGTGCGTCTTTAACCTTACGTTGCTTACATACTAAATGGTTTAAATCAATATTTTGGTTCCTCCTTTTCCAATTTCGAGAGTATGACATGATGTTTGAAAGTAAGCATAAACGGGATATGAAATTTTAATAAATGTGTCATAGCTAAAACCTACTATCTATATCAGTGCTGATGGACAAAGAGACCGATTTCGGTTTCAAAGCTTTAAACTTCTTAACATGATCCTTCGAAGCGGGTTTAGCACTCGCATGTCGGTACAGCTTGATGAAATTCTCAGTGACGATAGGAATTGTCATTGCTAACATCAGAATTCCACAAAGAGCGCATACGCAAGAAATTGCGCGCCCAACAGCTGTCAGAGGTACTATGTCTCCGTACCCAACCGTCGTCATAGTAACAACAGCCCAATACCAGCCGGTAGGGATGTCTTTCACAACGTCTTTACCTTCGGCGAGGTAAATGACGCTGGCAAAGGTGCACATACCCGCAACGAGGAAAATCGCAACTATAAGGAAATCCCTTATGTTGTTCAGAACAACGAACTGTAATACTTTCCCTGCCCGCAGGTGACCCATTATCCGGAACAAGCGGAACGCTCTAAGGAGCTGAACATACCAAAGGAAATCAATCCAGCTTTTTTGATAACGCTGAACTTTCACCTGATAAAGGCAAAGCATGTAGACATATGCCGATACTAATGCAATCGTGTCCGTAATGTTAATGAATGAGGTAAAATACTTTCGGATGCTTGAACAGCAGAACAAACGGAGAAGAATATCAATGGAGAAAAAGGTTAGACTTGTCAGCTCCAAACAGACAAAAACAGTTATTTTAACATTCAGGTTTGGAATAGACACAATCTTAAAGCCAGAACCTGAATCTGAGTTATGTAGTGTATGAGTAGTTGGTGCAGATACTATTATTCTGTCGGGATGTGCATCTCTTATTTGTCTTACTGATGGTGTTGATCGTTTAAATACACCCATATTATCAGCGTCCGTTTTGCCATCTTGTGTTCGTGCAGTTGAGCTACCTTTGAAGTTCTCCTCTAACTGTTCAAGATCGTCATTCGACAAGCCTCTGAGATCGAAATTCTTTAATTCTTCTGGGTCGTCATTCGGCAAGCCTCTGAGACCAAAACGCTCTAATTGTTCTGGGTCGTCATTAGGCAAGCCTCTGAGATTAAAACTCTCTAATTGTTCTGGTTCGTCATTCGGCAAGCCTCTGAGACGGTTCGTGTCTGAATCACCAAATACATTACTGCCTGTGTCAAATTCTGTAATTGATTCAATGGTAATGCCACCGTTTGTTCCCTCTCTTGCACTGCCATTTAAAACCATATTTTCATCAGTTGAGTCATTGTTTGATTTGCTTTGTTTCTCGGACGCTTCAAGCGAGTCTACCTCCTTTGCAAAAAGGTCATCAATGGCTTTAGCCATTTGATCGAAGGAAAAGGGCTTTATTGTCTCGCCTTCAAGAAACGTTGAAAATGGTGTTGATGGTGGATATATCTCATCTTCGATCGGAATTATGTAGTTAAGTGTTGTTTGATCGGTATCCATGTTGTCTTCGAAGTTGCCATTACGTGTGTTGCTAGTGAATAAAGCGAACGGTACGACCAGAGAATCGCAATGTTTCAACAAGTCTTCTGGAAAAACAGAAAAAATAAACATGCTTTTGTCGATAATGAATAAACTGAATTACGAGATAGAAGTTAACGATTATTATAAAACGTTCATGACATGCTTTGATGTGTGATATGTTCTGAAATCTGTGGAAAGCATTGAAATTACTTACTCTCAACGTTTTCGACATTCTCCATGTTGTTCCTGATCATGTAGTCTAGACGCTCGCAGTTTGTCATGGCTCGATGGAAGCTTTCATCTGTGCTGTACGCGATTACAAAGATGGACATGAGAACCATGAGCACAGTGATTGTGAAGTACAACTGAAATAGAATTGACAAAATGACAATGAAAACGCATGTCCAAATTAGCCACACAATTATTAGAGAATTCTTTGTATTATGTACAAGTGATTTACAGGTAATAATTATACTATTGATACAACCTGATTCATTGTGATTAGCCAATTATGTTTTATGATTTCATGTGAATGACTCTCCGATACCCGTATTGGGTATCATATGAATTGAAGTTTAAAAATTAACAATGTATCTGCCGCCATGTATATATGTTTTGTACAAGACCTCATTTGCCATCTTTATGGTATGAGTGAATAAAGGGTGTTTGACTTTGACTTTGACTATGGCCAGTGAAGTACAGCTGAAATAGAATGGACAAACTGGCAATGAACACGTTGCTAGTTAACTTCACCTGAACATCAATGGCCAAACTGACAATGAACACGTTGCTAGTGAAGTACAGCTGAACTACAATGAGCAAACTGTCAATGAACATGTTGAAAGTGAAGTACAGCTGAACTACAATGTGAAAACTGACAATGAACACGTTTCTAGTTAACTTCAGCTGAACTAGAATGGGGAAACTGACAATGAACACATTGATAGTGAAGTACAGCTGAACTACAATAAGCATACTGACAATGAACATGTTGATAGTGAAGTACAGATGAACTACAATAAGCAAACTGAAAATGAACATGTTGATAGTGAAGTACGGCTAAAATAGGATGAACATAATGACTCTTAGCACGGCGAACATAAACATGGTGATAATGAAGTACAGCTGGAATATAATGGACATATTGGCCTTTTGTCATTGTGACAGTGAAGTACAGCTGAACTACAATGGACAAACTGACAATGAACACGTTGATAGTGAAGTACAGCTGAACTAGAATGGGCAAACTGACAATGAACACGTTGATAGTGAAGTACAGCTGAACTAGAATGGGAAAACTGACAATAAACATGTTGATAGTGAAGTACAGCTGAACTAGAATGGGCAAACTGACAATGAACATGTTGATAGTGAAGTACAGCTGAACTAGAATGGGCAAACTGACAATGAACACGTTGCTAGTGAAGTACAGCTGAACTACAATGGACAAACTGACAATGAACATGTTGATAGTGAAGTACAGCTGAACTAGAATGGCCAAACTGACAATGAACATGTTGATAGTGAAGTACAGCTGAACTAGAATGGGCATACTGACAATGAACACGTTGCTAGTGAAGTACAGCTGAACTACAATGGACAAACTGACAATGAACAGGTTGATAGTGAAGTACAGCTGAACTAGAATGGGCAAACTGACAATAAACATGTTGATAGTGAAGTACAGCTGAACTAGAATGGGCATACTGACAATGAACACGTTGCTAGTGAAGTACAGCTGAACTACAATGGACAAACTGACAATGAACAGGTTGATAGTGAAGTACAGCTGAACTAGAATGGGCATACTGACAATGAACACGTTGATAGTGAAGTACAGCTGAACTAGAATGGGCATACTGACAATGAACAGGTTGATAGTGAAGTACAGCTGAACTAGAATGGCCAAACTGACAATGAACACGTTGATAGTGAAGTACGACTGAGATAGGAATTTACATAATGACTCTTAGCACAGCGAACATGAAAATGGTGATAATAAAGTACAGCTGGAATATTATGGCCATATTGGCCTTTTGTCATAGTGACGGTTAAGTACAGCCGTTTGTTAAAACCAGGACAAAGGCGAATTCGACGAATTGCGAGAAACCACGTTTTTCAAAAAGCTGATTTGATAAGACTGAAGCTTGGTTCATTGACAGTAAAAATGTGCCACTGTGACGCTTTAAAACTCAGCATCGTTTCTACTCGTGGCCTGGTTATCGGGGTCACAATTATTTCTTTATACCAGCTTGTTTGAAATACGACGATTGAAGGTTTGTTGCAAACCCGCGTTTGATCCCGAAAAATAAAGGGAATGAAGTTAAACAGAAACACTCGTATATGTCCATAAGTGATGAAACGATTATCGAGTATAATCGATAAATCGTCGCTGACAATGCTATGTCGGCGACAATCGATAGTGGTTGTCCAAAATCGATGTCGCTAATGTTACTTCCGGTAACTACGTATTTTTTTTTCTTATGCGGTAAAAGAAGAGTAAATGTCATTTTTTCTTTCCGGTTCGATGGATACTTTAATGAAATCTTCAATATTACAGGTTATTGCATGTTAAGCTGGTTAACAAATATTTAATATGCTTTGACATGGATAAAATGCTATAATAACTTACTTGATGCGGTGTGCATCATTTTAAAGCCGGGGATTATTAAGGAAGTGACCTTTTTCGAATTGAAATGAAGAGCTGTCATTCAATGATGGAGATAACTCGGCTATATAAGCAATGACAACAAGATATGGATCGTATAGTAAACATGACGCAGGTAAGTATCATAAAGTCATAGTTGATTTTGTTTCTAAAAGATGAACTGCAGTTCCAGTGGTGTGGTTTGTTATGAAGCTCATGTATGCTGTGAAAGTAATTTACAATAATTATTTTTTTGTGTTAAACATAACTGATATAGTGTCAAAGATAAATTTATCAACTATTAATTCCTATTCCTGCTTGTCATGATATTCCAATCGGAACACCTCGGCCATCTCCGCCATACAACGAGCCTCGGATGTGCGCCGGTGCATGAGTAAAGTAGTTCGTAATTTTTAATATTTATATTAATTTAGTGTAGTGTTTCAACGCATATTTTTTATTGATAAGTATAAAATGATTCGCAGTGAAAAGTATTACTACATTGACCTTTCATATTTCCAAGAATATAAAGTCCTGAACTGCTGAAGTGAAATTACTACGCGAGCTACTAGTAACGTAGTTAAATATAAATAATGTTTACATTGTAAACCGTCCGAGAATGTTTCGAATGAAAAGTGCCGAGGTGCCCCGATTGGTGCTTTATATGCTCCTGACGTAACAGGCAATTGATATCAATAGACAAGTCCATAGGATTTTGACTTAAACAAACTTTTCGCTTTCGGACGTTTCAAGTTATATTAATGACATTTTGGCCATTCGGAACTCCTCGGCCATTTTTATCGAAAACAACCTCGGATGTATTTGGACGTTTAACATACTCAAAAAGCGGTACGTTTAAGTCCGCTGCAAGTAGATCGCGTAGTAATTTTATTTAGCAGTTAATCTTTATGACATAACTCTTTTGAATCGTAATTATGTTTGCAATAAAACACTCAATTTAAACTTAAATCAATAAATACAAATCTAAAACATTCCATTTAATTAAATTTACGAACTACTTGAACTAATATACCGGCATTCATCCGAGGTTGTTTTCGATACAAATAGCCGAGGAGTTTGAATGCTGCTGGCACAACCGGCAGCTAATTTCGAAAGACAAGTACATAGCATATGACTCAATTAAGCAACCTTTTCGCTTTCGGACGTTTTTACTAATAATGGTGTCAAGCCAAAAGGTCATTATTTGGGTCAAGCGGTTTATAGACGTATTTTTGCCTTAGTTGTGTTTTCGGATTTGTCCAAATGTCCTCATTTTGATCAAAACATACACAATCACTTACCAATGAGAGAAATGAAGAATCCTTATAATCCAAAACCTTCCAAACACCAGCCACCATCTTCCGTAATCCAGAACAGTGTCTAACATGACAGGAAACAGAATCATCTGATTGCGCAGACAAAAAACTTTGTTGAAGAGCTTGGTCCTTTAGAAAGTGTTCTATTCTGTGAACAGAAAGGTCTCCATAAATGAGCATGAATATAACTGAAAAATTGCGTAAACAACTTACCTTTTAATGTATGATACATAGTGAAATGCATTATCCATATAAACAGTCGCTTCAGAGTCTTTGACGATTTTTGTGTTGGCGACTTAAGCGTCCATATTCCACTTGTTGTTTTCCTTGGCAAAAATGACAGATCCTAGCGCTAAATATATTGAGCGGAAAGATAACGGGCGCCTGCTAGAAAACACTTAAGTGTAATAAGAGAAAGGTATTGGCTAAAAATAATTTATGTTTAACTTTTGTGTTTTTATTTAACAATGCAGTGTTAAATATTGTGGAGTTACAGTTGAAGAATATATTTTACATCACTCAAAACTGTATTTCACTGAGGTATAGGAATGACTTGTATAATTACATTTTAATTATTAATTTTGTTGTAGCATTTCAACCCTTCATTCAAAAATACCTTTTATACTTCTTATAAAGTGGACCAACTTATCGAAAAAGTATATATTTATACGTTTCCATTGTTTAGAGGAATCAATTCAAAGTTAAAACAGCCGTATTTATATTTGGAAGCTTTATTGGTCAGTATTGTAAATTAGGACTATCCAAGAAAAAAAAAAGTTATTTGAATATAAATATTGAGTATTTTTTTTAATGTGATGAGCCGCAATATTATCACTATAAAACATTCAATCCTTGATAACATTTCGAACAGTTTATATTTTCCTAAAATTATTCAAGTAATAAACATAACCATACGTACCTTTGAGAACAACATAAAGGAATAGATTCAGTGCCAATTTCCCAGAACTCAAGCTCGCGAAGAAACGCTGCCGGACATGACGTCATAGGCATGTGCAACTCACCCGTCTGATACAGACTCAAAATGGCGGAAAACACCTCTGGCGGCCGTTCAATTCTTCTGATTGGTTCACATTTTGCCAATTTCTGTAGTTTTGAAGGCGGGCCCTTGTCGACAAGAGTCTTTGCAATCTCGAACGTCTGACCTCCAACTACAATACAAAAATCCTCCATCTGACTAGCCTGCTTTTATTATCGGACTGTATTTGTCTTATATAAGAGCTCTTCAAAATCTGCCAAATAGTATTTTTATACGAGGAAGTGTGTGTTTATATATGTACGAACTACGAAGTGCCTAAGGCAACCATAACACATACTATGAAAGAAGTGTTATTCAAAGTTATTTTCAGAAAATATATAACGTCGTCAATTCACGTAACTTGAGTTAGGTGTAAGTTCATAAGTTTATGCCATCATCATTGCTGTAGATTTTAGATCAAAATAGAAAGGCTCTTTCAAAATCATTCACAGTATATTGCAGGATTTATGTTTTTGTAGCTTTCAAATGAAAGCATGTCATAAAGAATGTCTGACCGATTATTATAATGATGGAAATGTCTTGTATCTTAACCTCAAAAATGTCCCTCTATTGTAAAACCATAAACCTAAAATTGAAATTTCATAACAACATTTACATAACATTACAGAATAATATTTTCACAAGATTTCACAACGAGCATTTGCACAACATTTCATAACAGCACTAGCAAAACATTACGTAAAGAAAATTTTCACATCATTCCATAAATATGATTTGCATATCATGTCATAAATAGCATTTACCAATCATTACATAACAATGTTTACAACAATATATAACAACATTTTCACGACAATATATAACAATATTTAAACAACCTTACATATTAATATTACATAAATAACATTTACATGGCAATTTATAACAACTTTTGAATAACATTTCATATTAACATGTGCAGAACATTGCATACAAACATTTACAATAATTCAAAACCAATATAATTTTGCCTTTAAATCTAATATGCCTGCTTGATGAACACATCTATAGCATATGCTGTCCGGGGTGGTTCATAGATATTTATCAGGGAAATAAAAATTATATTTCTCTGTTTCAAACAGTAAAAATATCGACTTGATATTTTTCACTGTTTTGAAATATAAGCCGGTTCTCGAATCCAGATAAATCATCAGCGCGCACAAGGCTGGGACACAAATTCAGCGACGTCATTTCCGAAATGACGTTCCGTTCGGATACAATCTGGCGCGCTTTTCTGAAAAACAAACAAAAAATATAATTCCATTTTATATACTTTTTAAAATAGGTATATAATAACAGAAAAACATGTTTGTTTTAGTGTTCGATCGCAAAATATTTCACTTTGTGAACACCAAAAGTATATCTTTCACTCGCCAACTGTGAAATATAGCTTTTGGTGCTCACTCGATGAAATATATTGCGATCTTACCCTAAAACGGACAAAACCCCTCTTTTTTTTTGACATCAGGAAAATTACATAAGTCTAATAAACTTTTTCATTTGTTTTTATATCGTTTTCAGGCAAACAATCTAAAACAACAATGCATAATGTTGAAACAAAATGTTGAAACAAATGAAATGAAGCGGGATGCAAAAAAACACATGTTTGGCCGTAATATATGAGTATTCGTAGAATAAAGTTCTAACCATAAAATGTAACAAATTATGTGATTCTGGAGAAAAAAACGTCCAACTCGAAGATTTATTGTGGATCAAAAACCAGGTATACTGATAGTAACAGTTTAAGAAAAATCAAACATGTCGTGGAGTTGAATATATATGTTATGACTTAGTGACGTACAATGTTTCCTTTAAAAATATCAAGCGCTCTGCATATTTCAAAAGTTATATTTCAAAAGTTAAACAGCAAGATCAACACTTATACTGCCGGTCCGTAATTTCAGTATTAAATCCTATTTTCACCCATGGTCTTTTTCGCACCTTTCATTGTAATGGCTAAACGCGCTACACTTAAGCATTGTTATAATAATAGTACAATTATTTATAGAATATTTATATATAATAAAAATAGACTGTAGAGAAAAACGGAAGTAGATTTATTTTATTAAATCTCCAAATTAAGAAATTCAACTCCACTTTGGGAAAATGTCATTCCAGGACAATGCTCTTAAAATATTACAGAACAACATGTAGACATTCTGTGTATCACTGCGAACATTTATTCAAAACACATTTCCACGGAAAGTGATATAGAAATCTGCGATTTAAACCTCTTACGTTTGCATTTTATCAAACAATATCCCGGGGTTTATAATCCTGGATGAATTTGTACGGGATCTAGCGGTGCTAGTTTTCGAGCTTGGCTCTCAGAGCCACCGCTCGTACGTGTGGTCGTGCATGGTACGAGATCTGTTTTCTTCTTTCCTGTCTTTCCCTGGCTCTCAGAGCTACCATCGTACATGCGTATGTGGTCGCGCATGTTACGAGAACTATCAAAATACTACCAGAACTACCCCCTCACCTCTTTTACTTATCTCCTATCTCAATTTCCCGCTCATACTCCACCTCCCTTTCCTTCTTCCCCTCTCCTACTCCCTCTCTTTCCCCGCTCCTACTCCACCCCTTCGTTCTCTCTACCTGCTCTACTCCTACTTGGTCCCCTGTCCTTCCCTCTCTTACTCCATCCCCTTTCTCTCTCTCCTTCCTCTCCCCTACTCCATCCCCCTCGTTATCTCTACCTGCCCTACTCCTACTTCTTCCCCTCTCCTTCCCTCTCTTACTCCATCCCCCTTCCTCTCTCCTACTCCATCCCCACGCTCACTCCTACTCCATCCCCTTTCTCTCTCTCCTTCCCCTCTCTACCCCTCCTAATTCCATCCCCCACTTCCTTCTTTCCCCCCTCTCCTTTCCCTCGTCCACTCTCACTCTCAATCACCTCTTCTACTCCATCCCCTTTTCCCTCTCTCTTTCCCCTCTTCTACTCATCCCCTCTCCTACTTCATCCACCTCCCTCTCTCCTTCCGCTCTCCTGTACCGTCATCTCTTTCTCCACCCGGCATTGTACACCATTCTCTACACAAGATATATAATTAAGAAAACATAAGGAAAATAGTATTTTGTAATGAATTTGGAGGCATGTCATAAATGCTACGGGCATCTTTTGTTGTCCGGCTTTCACTTCTTCATACAGCTCCAATGAACAATATTCTCACAAAAGATACATGTTATATGCCAAAATCTTTATGTTACTTAGAGTGCAAATCATTCTCGACAGCGCCACCGCTTTTCGACAGTGCCATCACAAGAGCAGCAGTGCCACAACTTATTTGTATAGTTCCTTTTTAAGAAGTGCTTATTAGTTTTGTTGTGTGCCGGCGTAAGTACTTAACATAACAGTTATATTTGCATGAATGCTGTTATGGTGTGTGTAGGCAACAAAGTGTACTTTAAATGCTAGCATATTTCTTTGCATCACAGTTTAGTGGTAGAGCTGGCGTTTAGTGGCCATGCATTAGGTATTTATCTAAAATCAGGAGCCGTATTGACATTTTAAGCATCTTAAAGAGAATTTTCCTTATCTTTTTTACAAAAAACAATTTCAAATCTTCTTTACTACATAATATTCATTAATACACGTATATCATACTTATATAATACTTTCTTGATTATTCTAATATTTCGGGCTTACAGCTATTGTTTGTTTGATTTAAGTAATAGTTAGATGACCTGAAGTAAAATCTCAATAATTAAGAATGGGCGGAGTGAGCGTAGCCAATGAGCCATTCTTAACCATAAAGATCGTACTTAAGGTTATATAACTTAGAATACAACCGCATTGGCTGGCATATTGTCAATGCCGCAGGGAGAGTGTATCGGATGAGTGGCAGTAGCGCGGACCTTTAACAACCGCGAAAGTCGAAAGTCTTCATGATGAATCATAGTACTTAATGATTTTCTATCGGCAATTTCATACCCGTTACAAATTTATTCATCGAATTATAGTATGCAAAATTAATGCAACAATCAATTTGAATATGAATTTGCTACGGCCAACAGCTTTATTTTTCATTTTTCCATTGAGGTCATTTAACTTTCCTTGCGTTTTCCCAATTGTCCAATCACCCACCAAACCAACCAGTATGCAATACTCAAAAGGCCGTCGAAATAATATAATGTCCCTTGCAGAAGCACCACTCGGTAAAAAATCTCCTTAAAACGAACCGTGTCAGGAGAGCAACAATTATCAACGGGGAAGCGTACCGAATGAGTTCGTTGGTATCGTGTCATAAGAGGGGCGAGCCTGAACGGGTAGGCGTTCTGGGTGATGTCAGTTATATCGTGTCATAAGAAAGACGAGCATGAACGGCGAGGTGTACCGGATGAGTTAGTTTGTATAGTGTCTGAAGAGAGATTATTCTGAACTGGAAAATGTACCGAATAAGTTCTCAAAAAGAGTTCGGCAACTGCCCAGGTACTGTGTGTGCAAAGCGCTTTGCTCCGCCCACTTATCAACCTCATTAGCCTATAGTGAGTCATTCGGAGCTCCTCGGCCATTTTTTTCAAAAACAACCTCGGATGTATTTGGACGGTTTACATACTCAAAAAGAGGTACGTTTAAGTCCGCTGCAAGTAGATCGCGTAGTAATTTTATTTAGCAGTTAAACTTTATGTCTTTACTCTTGAAAATCTTAATTATGTTTGCAATAATACTCTTCACTGGTAATCAATTTAAACTTAGATCAATTAATACCACTCTAAAACACTAAATTTAATTAACGATATAATTAAAAAAAATACGAACTACTTCAACTGATGTACCGGCATACATCCGAGATTGTTTTTGAAAAAAATGGCCGAGGAGTTCCGAATGATAGTGAGCCAGTGGTGGAGTTAGTTGCTTTGATATTTCCAGTCAATTACTATATTTAATACAGCATCGTGTGAACCTCGGGGTTTTATTAAACATTATCTGAGACTTTATCATAGTTATATACGCAATTTCATTTTTTTTTCTTTAATTATTCAAGTTGCACTAGATTTTGATATAATTTAAGTTATTTCATGTAAATATTATTCAGAACTGCACTCAGGTGTTGTTCGAAACTGGCCCTTTCTAAACATAAAGCAATCAAGTGTTGGTATGCAATATAAGTATTAACTGGATCCATGATTGGTGTAGCTTATCGGATTGCGTGATGTAAATAACCAACCATACAGTAAAATAAAGTCAATGGTATATGACCATATTCCTTCAGTTGCATTTTACCGTTTTTACAGCTTTTTTATGGAATGAGCATTTTTTTTGCGTAAATATCTGCAAACAAGTGATATAAGTTTGCTGACCAAAGATCAGATCGCAGATTTGCATATTTCCGTTCGAAAATTAATGTTTTATGGCTAAAAGCGTTACTAACGGTTTAAGATGAATGGATAAAACATTACTTTTTTTTAATTATAAAAATCTGAGATCTTTTGTTTGTCAGCAGTCTTATATGACTGGTTTAGATGCATTTTCGCATAAATTGGCTCGTTCCAAGACAAAAAAAAAGTTGTCAAAACGTTCAATCTGTGAGAGTGCAGCTTTAAATACCACCCCTGGCCGTATTCATAAAATTTTATTGATCTTTGTTTAACTTTTATATAAGGACATGAATTTCAATTTGATCGACCCTTAGGTCAGTATGATTGTTATTTATCGATTGTCGCACTGTAGCACAAAACGAGCAGAACACAATATTTATTCAACTCAAGCTTATATAGATCATCGATATAATCATCAAACAAATACAAATATTGAATACATGAAATAAAAAAGAAGAATTCTTTTGCGATACGTTATTTGCAAACATGGTATACAATATCGTCAAAAAGAATAAATTATCAGTTATGTATGTGGGAATGTCTTTAAAAGTGATTTTACACATTCAAGTATGTCCTCTTAAAAAATCTGGACGGGAAATAGCTAATCTCATTAACAGAGGTTTATTATGAGAAAAAAATAATTATATATTTTTTGCCATACTTAAAGCTGCACTCTCACAGATTAAACGTTTTGACAACTTTTTTATCAAGTTCAGAAAAATGATGTTTTATACATTTTCCTTAAACCGTTAGTAACGGTTTGGGCCATAAAACATTAATTTTCGAACAGAAATATGAAAATTTGTGGTCTGATCTTTTGTCAGCAATCTTTTATCATTGGTTTGCAGATACTTACGCAAAACTTTGCTCTTTTCAAGACAAAAAATAAAAAAGTTGTAAAAACGGTATATCTGTGAGAGTGCAGCTTTAAATCTTTAACATAATATCATGCAATATATAAAAAATATTTTTCGCCACCTTTGAAAACATCTTTTTCTATGACACACTGATATAAAATACGATCTTATACTGAAGTCAAAATATTCTGGGTTTGATCTGACAATCTTTAACTACAGATTTATATTCCAGGAGTTATTTAAAAATGCACTCTCACTCCCAAATAAGATTTACAACAATTAATAATATTGTTATAATATTCCAAAAACGATGAAAAAATGTCGAAAACAATGGTTCTTATGAAGGATACCGATTTTATTTGGAAAGAAATGAGCATAAAACATGGTATTTCTACCTAATGAGACTATAGCAGAACATAGTAAATCTTTTAGCATTCACGAAGTATTTAATAGTTTATCAGTAAAAATTGATGTTTGTTATATAATTGCATGTATTCATTTTGAATAAGAGTGTTACTTTAAGAACCAGTATATATTTACATGCTTATGTTCTTTTTCGTGTTGAACAACTTATGATTATTTTTTTTCCAATTTGATTCCTGTTATCTCTTTTAACATGTGTTCAAAACTTTAAACATAAACGATTTTTTTAACAATAAAATAAAGTCATCTTCATCTGCAAAAAAATAACTACGAACTATTATTATACTACTGTGTTTAAGTGTGACAAAACAGTATTGTTATATTAATATCAAGGTGAAAAACAGCTTTGTCATTTGCTTCCAAGAATGGTAAAAACAATTACAAAGAGATCAACGGCTATACAATTCATCGACACATATTGAAAATCAGACAATAAACTAATATAATTTTAACACACACATAGGCTAAGTTTAGTTTCACTGTGAATGAACCTTATTTACAATCGGTCATTCTTCCATATTTCAACAAATAATACAAAACACAAAACAAGGTTCCAAGAATTATAGTTCATCGCCTGCTATGCAACCATTCAGCCAGTCAGCGCCCAGTATTACACGTCCTTTATTTCAATTATTACGGCAACCTGACTAAGTCGATTTATTTATGAGGCAGCTACGTAACATTTGTTTAGTACATGACCTACTCAACTTGCTCCAATTCCTCGAAACTTCTTAAGTCCCTTTTGACAGGATTAATCTAAGATTTCTATTTTTGTCTTTAAATAATTTTGTGTAATATTTACTTCTTTGACATATGGTTTCATTAAATGGGATTTATCTTTACTATAATAATAATTAAGCATTTTTCATCAATCAAAATCCAATTTAAATATGTATTTTGGCTTATTGAAATAAGCTACTTAAGCCTGTTAAGCTTAAGAAGTTTCAAGAAATAAATGGGGCCGGAGTTTAAACCATCAACTACACTGTATAAGCAAGCTTTAAACGAAATCATTCCTGCGATAAATATCGCTCCTTCTTTGAAGCTATTGTAAAAGGTGGGGTAATCAAACTTTAAGGACGTACTTCCCTTAGTTTCAACATGAAAAATAACATTTTCTTTGATGATATGATCGAAAGTATTTTTTAAGTATTAAACCGCGTTATTAATTTTGCTTTTTAGCATTTTCAACGACGTTATTGCAGTTGCATTTTATAATTATCTCAGGAACACGAGAACCTTCAACAAATATTCAAGGCCCAATATTATAAGGTATACATATATGGTGTGGATAAATAGAAACAAAATCAGAGAAGATAAGTTATTTCGACCGACCAACCCTAAATGTGTCGGAGTGGGATTACTTACACCTAAATAGTGAGATATAATTTTACAAAAACGCATCCCCAACATCCTAAAGTTGTGGACACTTCACGAGGTTAACGTGATATATTCATTGCCCTTTGATGTGCATCAGTCCAGTAATTATTATTTATTCATTTTCACACATATATATATATCAGTACAATTTTAATTTTTCAACCTATACAACAAATCTATGTATTTTGATAGGATATACATATATTCAGAAACGATGCACACATACACACACGCGCGCACGCACGTCACTAATCGATGTCCACTGTATTAGCTTATATATTATATTAATGTTTTTTGTTGTTTTTTTAAGTCTACGATTTGTTTGTATGGCTACTTGTGATTTTTATTATTAAGTTATAATGTATTTTTAAGTACTTCCCATTTTTTGTTGTGACTTTCAAGTTGTTCAACGCTATTTGTTCCTCTATTTTAATCCTTAATTTCAAATACGTCGAGTATGCATCAAAGGATAGTGTTCTATTATTATACTTGGTTGAATGTTTATGAAATTTCATTAGAATACTAAGAAAGTTGCATATGTTGTTGTATTTGTTTTTTGTCACTGTTCCCAATAAAGCTTCACGTTTAATCCTGTAATTCTTTACATGGACCTGCTGATTCGGAAGCATTTAGCTTCTTTTTCAGTTCCTTTAAAACGGGCTTAGCACTCGCTTGTCCGTATAGCTTGATAAAGTTTTCAGCAACGATAGGAATCGTCATTGCCAACATCAACACCCCACAAAGCGCACAAACGCAGGAAAGTGCTCGTCCAACAGCTGTCTTAGGTGATATGTCTCCGTACCCAACAGTCGTCATAGTAACAACAGCCCAATACCAGCCGGTAGGGATATCTTTCACAACGTCTTTTCCTTCGGCGAGATAAATGACGCTGGCAAATGTGCACATACCCGCAACGAGGAAAATCGCAACAATTAGAAAGTCCCTCATGTTGTGGAGGACAACAAACAGCAACACCTTTCCTGCCCTAATGTGACCCATTATTCGGAACAAGCGGAACGCTCTAAGGAGCTGAATATACCAAAGAAAATCAATCCAGCTGTTTTGATAACGCTGCACTTTAACTTGGAAAAGGCAAAGCATGTAGACATATGCCGCTATTAATGCAATCGCGTCCGTGATGTTGATAATCGATTTGAAATACTGCACAATGCTCGGACAGCTCAGCAACCGAAGTAGTATGTCAACAGTGAAGAAAACCAGACAAATGCTTTCTAAGGTGGCAAAGACTGTAATTTTAACCTTCATATTAGGAATGGAAACCGACCGAGTAACAGGAAGACTTCGCACCTTTTGATTAAAAGCCCTAATACAAGGTGAAGATGTAACCAATATAGCAGGTTCAACAAGTACACCAGGTGTAGCATCAGAGGCAGATCTTTCCTGTCTAGAATATGATATAAATCTTTTCAAGAAATCGTGATTACTTGTGTCTTTTTGACTTGATTTCGTTAGATGAGATGAAACACTTTCAACGTTCTGAACATGTTTAAATCCTTTATTTTGCCTCTTCTTAAGTAGCATTGAGGTCGGTTCTGCTTTCATTTTAGAACTATGATAGCCTTCCTGGACAGAGCGTGTTAGTCTCCGACCAAGAGTGTGTTCTATTGTGGAGTCATTGTTTGTATTTGTTTCAGAATGATCATTCGTGTCTGTACTCGATTCAACATTAGTTTCGTCAGTTGTTATACCATTTGCTTCTGTTATGATTTCAAAGTTTATAACCTTTGTTGTATCATCATTAGTTGGCTTGGTTGGTTTTGTTTGTTTGGTAGACGTTTCAGACAACTCTATGATGTCGGATAAGAAGTCTTCCAAACTATTTAATGTTGGTTCTTCAACAATGGAAAACGTTGTCGCCTCTCTTTGGAGACAGTCTGGTAAAGGTGACGATGTGGTTTTAGACACCTCTTCTTCGACCGGCACGACAAAATCAAGTGTTTCTATATCCTCCTCCTGGTTGTCAAAGCTAGAGCCATCAGGTTGAATCTTAAAACGCAGACTCGCCAGTCTTTGAAAAGGAACGACCAGTGAATCACAGTGCTTTAAGAATTCCTCTGCAAATACAAAAGAAATCGTAACATAATAAGAAACTGAGGAATATACTTTTTGGTTCTGTTTGAAGTCGTACGCACTACGTTTGTAAATAAGTGAGTGGGAAGACGCACACACATGTTTAAAATCCAGTAGGAATTTGTAAATTATAAATAGTTGACAAAATTAACGTATGGTTCATGGGTGATGAAAATGTAATTTAGGCAATGCAAATATGTGATATATCAAGTTAAACTACGTTTGAATTCATTATCTTTAAAACACGTTAAGTTGAGAACAACGGTTCAAGGAAAACACCAAGACTTGAATATATAATATATATGAATAACTGGCGAGAAATGGGGACTCAATGATAGAACTATATAAGTTATTTAAAATGTATAAACGATCTTGAAATAGGAGAACCATACACCTTAGTGCGGAAACCATACAAAATGCCATGAAGCTTTCACTGTAACCACGCATGTCATGTGACAATGATTAAAATCACGTGACGTCATTCGACAATTACAAAATTTCCCTCATTTGAAATAAATTGCTATTGTTAAAAATTAATTGAAAAGCTATCTATACTAAATACAAACTAGAAACGCCGCAATGCGACGAAACCAGGTTTTTGTTATGGGCAATCAGAAATTATAGCCAATTAATTTGTTGCATGACTTGTTACCCAATAAAGTAAGAAAGTTTTGTTTTTCTATAAATCAACAGAAAAAATTAACTCACCTTGTAAAATATTCTGAAAAAATCAGTTGTCTGCTTTTGGAAAAAAAAAGTTTTTAACTTACACGCAACAAATCAAGTACCTTGACCTTCTTCCCCACCCTCAAAAGCAAGTTCAATCTGCAGCTTCATATAAGCTATATTCACACTAAGATTCGTCACTATCCATCAATTCTAAGTAAGTTGTTGGGCAGAAAAACATTTATTTTTATTTTTAGGAACAGTGACCTTGACCCAACCTCCCAAGCTAGCTCTTCACATAAGCTACCTTCGCTCTAAGTTTCATCAATATCTATCAGTGCTAACTAAAGTTATTGGGTAGAAACCATTTTTCTATTTTTAGTAGCAGTGACCTTAACCCCACGCCCCTCAAAAGAAATTCCAAGCTTGCTCTTCACATAAGCTACTAGTATCTACACACAAAATTTCGTCAATATCTATCAATCCTAACTAAAGTTATTGGGCAGAAACCATTTTTCTATTTTTAGTAACAGTTGCCTTGACCTTAGCTCCACCCCCACCCCTCAAAAGCAATCCCAAGCTAGCTCTGAACATAAGCTACCTACACACCAAGTTTTATCAATTTTTATCAATGCTAACTAAAGTTATTGGGCGGACACCATTTTTAAATGTTTAGTAACAGTGACCTTGACCTTAGCCCCCCCTCAAAAGCAATCCCAATCAAGCTCTTTACATAAGCTACCCACACACCAAGTTTAATCAATATCTATAAATGCTATCAAAAGTTATTTGGCAAAAAATATTTTTTTCTATTTCAAGTTTCAGTGACATTGACCGTAGCCCCTCCCCACTCAAAAGCAATCCCAAGCTAGCTCTTCATATAAGCAACTTACACACCAAATTTTGTCAATATCTATCAATGCTAACTTAAGTTATTGGGCAGAAACCATTTTTTTATTTTTAGTAACAGTGACCTCGACCTTAGCCCCCCCCCCCTCAAAAGCAATCCCAAGCTAGCTCTTCCCATAAACTACCTACATACCAAGTTTCATCAATATCTATCAATGCTAACTAAAGTTATTGAACAGAAACCAATGTTTGACGCCCGCCCGTCCGCCCGCCCAACTACAACCTCATTCTAATAACCCGGTTTTCGTTGAAAACCTGGTTAAAAAGTATTGAAACAATAATTAAATCTTAACACAATATTGCATTATAAAATATAAATTTTGAGAGAAAAAAATCTATATTTATTAGATATTTATGCTCGTCAAGGGAGATCAATGTGTAGGTTTCAAAGGATTGTGCATCATTCGGAACTCCTCGGCCATTTCTGTCTAAACCAACCTCGGATGTGTATGGACTGTTTACAGTGTCATCAATCGGAACACTTTAACTACGCTAGCTGCATGTAGATCGCGTAGTATTTTTAGCAGTTAAACTTGATGACTTAACTCTCCCGGGAAACTTAATTATGTTTGCAAAAATACACTTCACTGACAATCAATTTAAACTTAGATAGACGAATATAAGCAAAAACACTTCATTTAATTAAAAATTTCATTTACGAACTTCTTCTCTTGATGAACCGGCATACATCCGAGGTTGTTTCCAATAAAAAGAGGCCAATGAGTTTCGAATGGAGAGTGCATAAGAGAAACACTAAATCACTTACTCTCAACGTATTCGACATCCTTCATGTTGTTTCTGGTCATGTATTCTAGACGCTCACAGTTAGTCATAGCTCGATGGAAGCTTTCATCCGTGCTGTACGCGATAACAAAGATGGACGTGAGGACCACCAGAACACTGATGGCGAAGTACAGCTGGAAAAGAAACAAATCGAATTTGAAATGGTCAAGCATTGTTTTCACACATACAAACGATTATTAAGCGTTATCACTTGCAATCAATTTTTTTCTAGTAAATGTCTTTCAGATGTTTAACATGGTCACATTGATAATTCCAAGACAATAAAGAAGTTAATATAAGCGACACTACATCCACAAATGAACGATTACATTACATCAATGTTCAATATTAACTTGTTGTTCTGTGTACACATTGGTGGCTTCTTTTGTATGTCCAGTTGGCATGTTCTTAAATCATTGTTTTAGAGGTTCAAGATTTATGATTTCCGTCTCAAAAACAAGCCCGGACAGAATTTTCGTTTTACACGCTGTGTTTAAATAATCCGCAGCACACGGTTACTTCAGCGCAATGCGCATGCGTCAATATATACCTCAGCAATATACTAATATATAATATAATACGCGAACGAAATAGGGCATGATTTATTTTTAAAGCTGCACTTTCACAGGTTGAATGTTTGGCAACTTTTTTTATTTTTTGTCTTGGAACGAGCAAATCTTCGCGAAAATCCATGGAAACTAGTCATATAAGACTGCTGACAAAAAATAGTAAGCCGATTTTTATATTATTTTATATTAAGTTCAAAAATTGAAGTCTTATGCATTTTTCTTAAAGCGTTAGTAACGGTTTAATGCATAAAACATTAGTTTTCGAACGGAAATATGAAAATCTACGATCTGATATTTTGTCAACAATTTATATCATTGGTCTGCAGATTTCTACGCAAAGATTTGCTATTTCCAAGACAAAAAGTAAAAAAAAAGTTGTAAAAACGGTAAATCTGTGAGAGTGCAGCTTTAAAAACACTCTATTTTTTTAAATTTTAAATCTACTTTATAGGGATGAATTAAAAAAAAGATAGCGATAGCCGCCTGATCCGTGGACTTTTTATTTTGTTCTGATATTCACCAAATGAACGAACCAAACTGCCTTTCGAATTTGGATCGAAACTGCTATTGTCATAATGTTATTTTAAGCAGTTACTTAAAAGGTATTATCAATTACTCAACATACTAATGAAAGCCATGATTTTTCCTTATAATCCAACACGTTCCACACGCTAGACCTCAGCTTCTTTAATCCCGAGCAGTGGCCAAAACAGACGTTGCGACCTTTTTCTTCTTGCGCATGCGAGGATAAGAACTTTTGGTGAATGACTTGGTCCTTTAAAAAGTTTTCTATTCTGTTGAGAGAAAGGTCTTTATTACATAGCATAAAGGTAAATAAAACATTTTTTTAAAGGGTTAGTTTTAAAGCAGAGTTTGTAAAAATGGGAACATATTGAAACTAACGATCCTGATCTACATGCATGTGCTACTAAACAGTTTGATTAAATTAGCCTGCCAGATTAGTGAAGAAATCGTTCGCATTGTTGTACACACAGGGGCAGGTTGCGTTGTTTTGACACACCACGCCCCCGGTCCGTTTTTTTTTTTTTTTTTTTTTTTTTTTATCAATTTTTTTCTTATCAAATTTTAGTAAGAATATGATATGGTATCTGTAACTTGTGAGATTTTTTTTTTATTATTTTTTTATTTTATTTTCTTTGTAAAGGGTGACGACTTGACCCTGAATTTCCATGTATTTGCGGACATGACCCTGTTTAAGAGGCCATTACTTTATCAAATCTTAACCAAACTCTACATTTTTGGACTTTCCTTGTAGAGTTAGTGTCAATATATAAGAAAATGTACAGTTTTAACAAAAAAAAATGCAATTTCAAACCCGAATTTCCTAAAACATGTTACTCGACGAACTAACTACCCGCAATTTTCACCGAAATTTTCCAGACTAAAATGCATGTTTTAGGAAATTCTTTAAATGTCTTTAAATTAATTCTAGTTTACCCAATTGCATTATTTTCGATATTGATTCATCTTTTTCGGTAAATTAAAACAATTGTACCAATTATGGTACTGATTATTTTGGAGTAAGAGAAATTTACATTTGCCGTCCTATTTTTCAACGTACCTTTGAGAGCAACACAGTGCAATAACGTCCAAGTCAATCTCCCAGAATTCTAACTCACAAAGAAAAGATCTCGGACATGACGTCAACGGCACGTGCAATTCGCCTGTCTGGTACAGGCCCAAAATGGCGGTGAATACTTCGGGAGGTCTTTCAACGCTGATTGGTTCACAATTCAACAGCTTCTGTAGCTTCGATGATGGACCTTTGTCAATTAGAGTTTTTCCAATTGAAAAGGCCTGACCCCCAACTACAATATGCAATTTATCATCCATAGTTGTATCCGCTTTAAAAGACTTGGACAGTTTTGTATTTTGTCTGTCTAGTTTTAAATGGATGATCTCTTTGAAATGAGGTTTGCTCGTTGCCTGCCTAGTGTCTAATAGATAGTCTATTGTAAATCAGTTCTAATAAATCGCTCGCGCGTCATTTTAGCTACTGTCAACTAAATGTTTCATAACATTAATAAATCGGCCTTTTAGTAAACAAAAGAATGGAACTCATTTAGCGAACATACTAATGGAGCTTAAGTAAATGTTTAATGCTACCGATTTAACGATTGTACGTTCAGGCACAGTCAATTAATAATTCGTTAAGTTTAAGGTGACAAGTTTATGCCAATTCCCCTGATGTAAATAGTATTTACGTATTTAGAAGCGTACAATAAATCTTGCAAAATTACTGAGAGTCAGATTGTTGATATTGAAATGTTTTGCTGCTACAAACTTAGTTTAATATATTGCTTACTCATAGGGTTGAATGACGTGTATAATATATATTTCAAAATTAA
The DNA here is from genome assembly GCF_026914265.1 of Mya arenaria. Taxonomy (NCBI): domain Eukaryota; kingdom Metazoa; phylum Mollusca; class Bivalvia; order Myida; family Myidae; genus Mya; species Mya arenaria. The sequence goes on from NC_069130.1 coordinate 23,684,985, forward strand.
CATGTACACAGATGTTCACTCATACATAATATAGTTTTGAAATGCGGTTATTGACGACTGGTATTTTTTCCTCACGATTATAATAAAGTAATCGCAAGTTACGTATTTATAGTATAAAAACTTACTGACGTGATGAACTATTTTTTCTTCTTTTTTATATCATAATCATAATTCTAGTACTTTCAATGATACTAATAGTCTCAGAGCCACATTTTATAAGAGTGTCAATGAATTTAAAAATGAATAACCAAAAAATGTCTAAAAACGGTTTACCGAATAGTAAGAATGTGTTACAAAATGGATATATAATACGTTAAAGCTCAATAGTTGCATTTTGCTGTATTTTCGAACGATGTATTTATGCGTTTTTATCAACGTGCATTCGTCCAGGGGCAGTATTCACTGCGTGTGTTAATCGAACTTTTATCTATACAAGCTACATGTTTGTATTGGACCGACTGACGACTGTGAGGACCATCCGTACAAAACGCTCAAAACCTTGCGTAGACCGGACCGAGAGTTAGGGTCATCTGTAAACATTTCTTTTTGCATTTGTCATCCTGTGGGTTAAAATATTATGTGATGATTAGGAGAAGTCATATGTTTGTAATTACATCTTGATAAGATTAAACTTCTCTAATTTACTGGGTCTTTAGAAAGTCCCATATGCTATGGAAATCTGGTTCCATGCTTAATTCAGAATATACTTGATGTCAAAAATGTTAAGAGAGGTCATTTAGATATGCATACACTTTATAATATGATAAGTTTACATAACTTAAACATCTTGGGCCTTTAAAATCTACATTTCAACATGGATCTATTCATACAATTTTATTTCCCACCAGTTGTAAAAACACACATTTTTATCAAAAGGCAAGACAAAAAGGTCACTGTGGGGTATAAATGTGTAAATTTAATTGTCAATTGTCTAAAATATATATCTCTTTAAGTACGATATATACCTTTAAAATTTAGCTCTAAATTTAAAATTTAGCTCTAATTTTGATCATTAAACATGATGTTTGTCAAATTCATTGGTCATTTCAAAACACAAATTATTTTAAAAGTTTATTGAAAGCATTGTTTAGATAATTCTGTAATGAAAGCAGTATTTGTATTTGCCCTTAAAATCTAAACAACACATGTTTCCATTTTTAACATTTTGCAACATTTTTGGAGGGTTATGTTTTTTGTAACAAACAAATAAGAATACATTCTGTATTCTCACTGAGATGTTTTGCAGATGATCTGTCCGAGTTGCTTGGCTACAAATTGTTCATATACAATCAATAATTCATTCAATGTTTTTGGTTTAATAGGGAGTTTTGTTTCATTAATATTAGTAATTGAGTAAAAGTTTTGCAATGTTTTACCATCATATTTAAATGGATTTTTGCCCATTCAGTTTCTAGTAAAAATATCATTTTCCCTGATTGTAATATACTTCTGGTGCCATATTCAATAAGTATCTTAATTAGTGAACATTTTCAACTTCGTGATTTTCGACATCGATTATTTTTAAAAAAATCTACTTTTTTTCAGATTTATTCATTTGCATAAATTGGTTAGACCATTTTCTTGCTTATTTTCATAGTTTTGGTATACAAACATTGTTTGTTTTCTCAAAGTAAATTTTTCACTAAGTTGAAAAATGTTACTAAGATGCTTATTAAGTACGGCCCCAGTTCAACATTATTTTTATGTGATCATTTTTATTTATTTTATGTTTGTAACATATTCTTCAAATGCGTGTGTGTACTTGATCTCAAATGCATAGTAGCTCTATATCAAGTTAAGTTAAATAAGGAGAACAACTCCAAACTTCGATATAATATATATAGTAATGCATTTTGAGTATATATAATGTATACATTGTTATTGTAGATAATTGAGTTCATACTAAATAAATTGCCAACAGAAGCAGAACTGCTTGTTATTTAAAATAGGGTGAAATGCTTCCAAGTTGCATTCAATTGTACGAAAAACGTTTCCCTTTTACCCCTAGCATGGTTCACTTCAAGACCAAGTCTTGGTCATTAAGTACACTTTAACTTTAGAATTGTCCGGCAATAACAGAGGCAGTGCAGTGGCTTAGTTCATATCATTTAACGAATAAACAATTTAAATTTTCTTTATTCATTTTTAAACCCTTTTCAGTTAGGAACGATTCTTTTCATGAGTTATAATATATAATAACACTTTTTTAACTATATGATTAAAAAGCAGATACCTGAACGGCAGTCCCGTGTCCTTTAATCGTTGTTTGTCTACCAAAACAGTCATTTCAAAGATAGTAATTGTATCTTAAAATATGCTCCCATATATCAAGGGGTTAGCAATTCTTTCAGAAAATAATTTATTTGATGATTTTGTTGTTTCGACGTATCTAGTCAGTCAATCATCTGCGTCACATAGGCGCTCTTTGAGGTTTGCACGTTTCTTTTAATCTGAAATATGGTAATATTTTTGGTACTTTTCTTTCTAATAACACGTTTCCTGTTGTGTATTTTCGTGTTGCAAAATTCAAAACATTCGAATATATGAAGCGTTTATTGTAGTTTAGGTTTCTTGAACAAGTTTCAGGCGGAAAACAGTATTTGCGAATGACCTTGTTTATGTCGCGAAATCTGATGATATTTTTTTTACATTGTCGTGTATTTTTCTCATGTTATGTAATTGCAGGGTGTCTGAGATCAAGAAACTAGTTGTTGTAAGGAATGTCAGGAAGTGTTTACACACCTATGGAGAACCCTGATCACAGAGGTAAAAGCTTTTAAATAAGGCACTTCTAATACCAGGGTAAGGGGTTTAAGCCTGGCTTTAAGGAGACAGTTGCAAGGTTGAGAAGTTAAGAAAAGTAGAAGGGAATGTTGTACCAGACTATGGAGAATATGAAGATTACATATTTTACTTAATATTTTAGAAATTGTTTTTTTTTATTTTTGTAATTTTCAACCGCTTAATATATATATGTTTAGAATGTGTTTTCGATCCATATATACAATAACTTTTACTCACAAGGATGCACCACCCTTCATGACTCATTAGCTATAACCCTGCAGTGTATTCAACTGGTAAAATTTTAATATATTGTAATCCTCAGTCATCGAATTTAGACTTAAGTATGAACAAGCCTGAATATTCCTATAATTTTGCTTGACATTACATTTTTGGAAGAGCCCTGCTATATAAAATCCAGAATTTGAGCAAGCCTGGAAAGCATTTTACCTGTGAAGGGCTTGCAGGCTTGTGCTTATTTGGAATTATTGGGGTAAAATTGAGCTGCGTAAACCCTTGATCAAATCTTCGGAATGTGGAGTTTCTTCCTACTTTCTCTTTGTTGTGATTATCATGATGTTAATTGCTTTTCATATTCTGATTGGTAGCTATTTAGTTATGTGTGATAGTCATTCATGCAGTTAAACTGGCTACCAAGATAAAAAGCAGTGTCGGGGCTGTTTCTGAGCAGTAAGGTATTGTGGCCATTTCAAAAGGGAATTTAAAATAAACGCAAATAAGTATGCATATTCTAAAATTATATCAAGTACAGAATCTGAGCTGTATTCTTGAGTCCTTGTAAATAAGAATCACATAACTGAATTTATGTTGCAGCATTTTGCAAAAGAAGATGCTTCTACCTTTGATTAGTTCTTGTCTTTTTTTGGTTAGACTTTTTCCATGATAAACAGGACAGCCTGGAGGAATTTTGGCACAAAATTGGGACAATGAGTACTTCTAAGTGCCACAAATGACTAGTGTTAAAACTGTCAAATTAAATTTTTGTGTATTTTGATAAAAAAAATTGAACTGCATGCTTAGATAATCCTTCAGTAAAATGTTTTTGGTATAGAAAATGTGCTCAATGCTATAGACTGCCCAGTGTCTAGAATCAGGACAGACTGGACACAAATGTGTTGAGTTTCAAATAGCATCCGTCTTAAACTTGTCTAATTGTATTAAGCCTAATGAGCAAAGGAGATTCTTGCTTCCTCCAAGATATCAGCTCACACTTTACTTTGGCTAGTGTTATTACCATGGACCTATAAACCATGGACTGGCAACTGCCCGATATCGGTGAAACGATAAGAAATAATAATTTACCCACAATCCTTAGCGCGCGCTCGGCAAATAACGGAAAATTCCGCCGAATCTCTGATCGGTGATTTACAGCGATCTTCGGTTATTTCCACAAACTCTGCTAATAATGCCTTGTTCGTTATAGATTTAATTATAATTAATAACTGTTATTTTAATCAGATTCCATTGGACTATTATGTACTCAAATGAAAGTACCACTTATTTGAGTCAATTTTATTTAATGTTTTCCTACATGTATATATTCGGCCGATGTCGGTCGTCTAGAAAATGACCACACGGTAAGATCTCGGAATGAAATCCCGCTGCACGCGTGAGTTTGAGATTATCGCATTTACACCGATGAGAGTTGCCAATCCATGGTTTATAGGTCCGTGTTGTTACCAGGTGAAGGTGATTTCCAATTCAAGTAATATTTTATGAGTTTAAATTTATGTCATAATAACAATAGTTATTAATAACTCATTACAGCTCACCAATTTATTAAAACGCACAACACTTGACATCTTATGGTTTCATATCTTTCTTGCTTGAATTCCTAATAATGCTTTGTCTTTATGAAAAAGTTTGCAGTGCTTGAAACATATCATTTTTAGACCCTGATTTATTAGGTTCTGGAGATGCTGGTGTTGGCCACCGCAGTATAGGTCATGGACGTAATGGAAATGGACGCATGTCACCAAATTCACCACTTAAGAGGTTCGGGCAGGCTAAGAAGACAATAAACGACATCTTCAGAGATGTCCTTGATTTCATTAAAGAGGCGGATAATTTTGTGGAAGGTAAGTTGGAAACAAATAATTGCAATGTTTTTCCTCGCTTTTCAGTGATTTAAAGGGCCTGAATTGGTATTCATAAAACATCTTAAGTAATTTCCTTACTACATCCATTTCTTCAGTTAAGTATCTCGCTTTAATATCATATGAATTTTTTGATATAATTGCTTCATAATATCTGAGAAACTTTGTTTTCATTGATTCAAGATACATACTTCAACTTTTATGTAATAAAAACACTAATACTTTTCTTTTAATTGGAGTAAGAAAATTTAAGGAAATTGACTTGAGTTAAGAAATGACTTATGATATGTTATGAATACTGCCCCAGGGCCCTTTAGATTGTGAAGATATTGAGTGTCACACTAAATTGTCAACTTAAAAGATTTTAAAAACAAGGATAGAAAACTTGCTATAAATGGGGCTTATAGCGCTGTGACTTCTTTAAGGAATGAATTGCGGGGTTGATGTCATTATCGGGGTATGAACGCAATTGGGTTGGTCAATGTGTGTGGAGTCCGAAGGACTCCACGCGTACTTTGACCGACCCAATTGCGTTCATATCCCCGATAATGACATCAACCCCGCAATTCATTCCTTATATTTACACCAATAGTTCATTATTTCATCCAAGAATTGTTAAAAAAATACTTCATTTCATTTAAGAAAACCTTTCAGTAATCCGTTCTTACCTATTCTGTAAATAGAACGACCCGACTATAACCGGAAACATTTTTTTTCAAACGACGTCACAATAACATGGGAAAAGATCAACCACTTGAAATCACTTTAAAACGTAAAATTGAAACACTTCTGGTACCAATATATTTAAAATATATTAAACTATCACTTTTAAAAATGTTGATCTATATTTTACGGGACCTGCAGACACAATACAACCAATAACAAGATCAATAGCTTTCATGTATATTGTTATGCAATGAATTACAATCCGAACATATCCGAAGATGTTGCGTTCATCGATTGATGAACGCAATTGCCGAAATGACGTTCATTTAAGGAATGGAAGTTGAGGTGTTAATATATGCTGATATACACCAGTATGAATGAATAATTAATTTAAAACAATATGCTGACAAAATGATGAAGACACATATGTATTTGATATAATTATTAAAAGAATTGTTAATTTTCCCACCACTTTTGTGAAAAAGTAGCCAATTTGAAGATGTGAATGAGGCACAATTCCCCTCCCCCCCATCATAGGTTGAGAAATGACACTAAATTGATAGCACTTAAAGATGTACACTTACTCCCACATAAGATTAACCACAATTTATGCTTTTGTTTTAATATTCCAAAAAGGATGAATACACGTACATGTCGAAAACAACGGTTCTTATGAAGGATACCAAGTTAAATTTGAAAGAAAGGTGCATAAAACACGGTATTTCCACCTTATGAGACTATAATCTTTTGGCATTCACCAATCATTTAATATTTTTGCATTTTCAGCTATTAAATACACGGTTACAATCTTGTTATCAGTAAATAATATTTTCCATAAATGCATCATTTAGTAAATAGTAAAAGGTTTATCACTCAAAATTTATGTTTGTTATACATGTGTATGTATTGATTTTGAATAAGAGTGTCACTTTAAGTAAAACAGGGAAAGAAATTTTAAAGGTGGGGTTAAGTGTCTATCCATTTCTGATAACAATGGGCACTCTCCATTTTCAGTGGTCCATTCAAAATGAATGGGAACAACAATTATCAGTCTTAAGAAAAAAGTTATATTTTGATTTACGTTTAAAGCTGCACTCTTACAAATTGAACGTTTTGACAACTTTTTTTTTATTTTTTGTCTTGGAACGAGCCAATTTTTGTGTAAGTGTCTGAAAACCAGTGATACAACACCCTTGACAAAAGATCAAGTCGCAGTTTTGCATATATTTTATGTTCAAAATATGATGTTTTATGCATTTTTCTCTGAGCGTTAATAATGCTTTCAGCTATAAAACATTAATTTTCGAATGGAAATGTGAAAATCTGCGATCTGATCTTTTGTCAGCAGTCGTATCTCACTGGTTTTTAGAGATTTGGGCAAAATAAAAAAAGTTGTCAAAATGGTTAACTGAGAGAGTGCAGCTTTAAAACCTTTCGTTGGAATGAATTTTGTGGTGTTTCATTCACATTATTATTCAGCAAACCAGACAATTTTAAATGATACCAATATTATGTAGGGTCACTGGGTATCCAATTTTAAAGTAGCGGTATGGTTAATGGAGTTATGAGATTGTTGGCTTATTTGTTGGTTAATTACCTTTAACCTTCCATGATTACAGGTATTGCCACAGGCGGTTACCTGGAAGGGGTTTCTTGTCAAGATCAGGTGAAGGAATACCGGGAAAAGGTCTGTGGCATTATGGAGGTGCTGGCCCGGGACCACATGAAGGTTGTCTTCTTTGGAAGGTTGGTTCACGTTCCTTGATAAATGGGTTTTAATGAAAATATTTCATTCACAAACTACATGTATATGGGCTTCATTTTGTTTGAAAATAACTTGATGAAAGTCATTAAGGGGATCTTCCACAGCATGTTTTAAAGGGCACCAGAAATAATATCCCATGTGGGCTGACACTAATTGCCGGGGTGTTACCATGTCTATACTGGTTCATTTTGAAACCCTGATGCTTTTAGTCAAAACATCTTTCCTATCGATCAGATTACGTATAGGTGTAAGCAAGGTATGCTGATCAGGGGCATAATACCCTGTGACACAAAGCCTTATTTGGAACTAGAGTATTCTAGTAAGGGATATTATCTGTTTAAGCTGCACTCTCACAGATTTTCCGTTTTTACAGTTTTTTTTATTTTTTTGTCTTGGAAAGAGCAAATTTTTGCGTAAATATCTGCAAACCAAGATAAAAGACTGCTGACAAAAGATCAGATCTCAGATTTCATATTTCCGTTCGAAAATTAATGTTTTATGGCTTAAAGCTGCACTCTCACAGATATAACATTTTTACAGCTTTATTTTTTGTCTTGGAAAGAGCAGATTTTTGCGTCAATATCTGCAAAACAGTATAAGACTGCTAACAAAAAAATCAGATCGTAGATTTTCATATTTCCGTTCGAAAATTAATGTTTTATGCCTTTAAAGGGTTTAAGACAAAATGCATAAAACATCAATTTTTGAACTTAAATCTGCTATTTAATTTTTTGACAACTGTCTTATATAACTGGTTTCCTTGGATTTTCGCAAAAATTGACTCGTTCCAAGACAAAAAATAAAAAAGTTTTCAAAATGTTCAATCTATGATAGTGCAGCTTTAAACCTTTACCAATGATTTAAGAAAAAAGCATAAAACATCTATTTTTTAACTTAAATAATCTGCAATCTGATTTTTGTCAGCAGTCTTATATAACTGGTTTCTATGCAATTTCGCAAAAATTGGCTCATTCCAAGACAAAAAATGAAAAAAGTTGTCAAAACCTTCAATCTGTGAGAGTGCAGCTTTAACATGCAATGACAATCTGATGTTTATCATGAAGGCCAACTGACAAAATAGTTTTCTTTATAACTTTTTATTTACCTCCAACCATTTTTTTTAAACATTTTATCATTGTAAGAAACATATATATTTAGTATGCAAGGTCATATAGACAATATCAAAATATAGGATTTGACTGGAATATGGTAAACAACTTATGAAAGTCCTTTGCAAAAACTTGAAAAACATTTTTTTCAAAAAGAAGAAGAGTTTTTGAACATGAAAAAGTATGTTTTTTGACAATTTGGTGATTCAAAATGGTTCAAAGAAATGTGCAACCACATATTTTTACCTTGAAATAAGAACAATTAGATTAATTTGAATGTGTGAGTACTGTTATCCATGCCAAAATATATCGGCCCTAACTATCGACCCTTTAATACTTATTTCTGGCCGGAACCGGAAACAAATTTGTTTTTGTTAGGCCTAACTTCAAATGATCTTCATTCTTATTACCAGAACATCCAATGGCAAGAGTACAACCATCAATGCTATGTTACGAGAGAAAATCCTGCCAACCGGTATTGGACACACGACCAACTGTTTTCTACAAGTGGAGGGGTCAGACTCAACAGAAGGGTACCTGCTTACAGAGGAGGAACCAGAAAAACCCAAGAGTGTTCATGTAAGCTGGAAAGCAAACCCTAGATTATTTAGATAAGCTTGATACTTAAACCAAGAGTGTTCAGATGAGCTGGATTCTAAACCCAAGAGTGTTCAGGTAAGCTGTAAACTAAACCCAAGAGGGTTCAGGTTAGCTGTAAACTAAACCTAAGAGGGTTCAGGTTAGCTGTAAACTAAGCCCAAGAGTGTTCAGGTTAGCTGTAAACTAAACCCAAGAGCATTTAGGTTAGCTGTAAACTAAACCCAAGAGCATTCAGGTTAGCTGTTAACTAAACCAAAAAGCATTCAGGTTAGCTGTAAACTAAACCCAAGAGTGTTCAGGTTAGCTGTAAACTAAACCCAAGAGTGTTCAGGTAAGCTGTAAACTGAAACCAAGAGTGTTCAGGTTAGCTGTAAACTAAACCCAAGAGTGTTCAGGTTAGCTGTAAACTAAACCCAAGAGTGTTCAGGTTAGCTGTAAACTAAACCCAAGAGTGTTCAGGTAAGCTGTAAACTGAACACAAGAGTGTTCAGGTTAGCTGTAAACTAAACCCAAGAGTGTTCAGGTTAGCTGTAAACTAAACCCAAGAGTGTTCAGGTAAGCTGTAAACTGAAACCAAGAGTGTTCAGGTTAGCTGTAAACTAAACCCAAGAGTGTTCAGGTTAGCTGTAAACTAAACCCAAGAGTGTTCAGGTTAGCTGGATACTAAACCCAAGAGTGTTCAAGTAAGCTGTAAACTGAACCCAAGAGTGTTCAGGTTAGCTGTAAACTAAACCCAAGAGTGTTCAGGTTAGCTGTAAACTAAACCCAAGAGTGTTCAGGTAAGCTGTAAACTGAACCCAAGAGTGTTCAGGTTAGCTGGATACTAAACCCAAGAGTGTTCAGGTAAGCTGTAAACTAAACCCAAGAGTGTTCAGGTAAGCTGTAAACTGAACCCAAGAGCATTCAGGTTAGCTGTAAACTAAACCCAAGAGCGTTCAGGTTAGCTGTAAACTAAACCCAAGAGTGTTCAGGTAAGCTGTAAACTGAACCCAAGAGTGTTCAGGTTAGCTGTAAACTAAACCCAAGAATGTCAGATAAGCTAGAAACTAGACCCAAGAGTGTTCACCATTGTTGCAAATAAAGGCCTCATATCTAAACATGTACAGGTATATATAAACATATTTTCTCATATTTCTAGTCAATCAAGCAGCTTGCCAGTGCTCTAAGCAATGTGAAGTTGAAGGAAAACTCATTGATCCGCATCCTGTGGCCCAAGTCCAAGTGTCGACTGCTCAGAGAAGAAGTGGTGCTAGTTGACAGGTATGTGATTTAAAAAAAAGTTGAGATATTATAATAGTCTTGGTGTCGTTAGTGGTAGCGACAGCTTCTGTGTCATGCAAAAACATTAACCTTAAATGAACTTAAAATAACTCATTGGAAAAATAGCTCATTGAGCTAATGTTTCTTGATAAAATGTACCCAGCATTTAAATAAAGATTCTTATAACTTGTATCTTGTAACCTGGGCTGTAAATGAAAAAAACATTTAAGATATTTGAATCAAACTTTGTATATGCATTTCTTGTAACAACTCTGAAAAAAATAAAAGTTCAGTTATGCCTATTGTTCATCTAAGAAAAAAGAAGAATGAAATACTCAAGTATTATTTAAGCTTATACTATATGGCATGATTTAAGTGGTGCATTTCCGGCTTTACTTTCATTCCATCTGGGTATAGATGTAACCCCCTGATGTAGAGGTTTGGGTCGACAAGTTCTGTCTGAATACTGATGTGTTTGTCAATGTATCATAAATCAAATGACATGATACCATATTTGGATTCATTTTCAGTCCGGGTATAGATGTAACCCCAGATCTGGATCTGTGGATCGACAAGTTTTGTCTGGATGCTGATGTGTTTGTGCTTGTCTCCAACGCTGAATCTACGCTCATGCAGACTGTATGTGTTGTCATGACTTTCTGTAAATGACATAAGTATCTCAAATCTTTTGTTTTATTACGTATTTTACATGAAAGAAATGATGTCTTTGACATTGTCATGCAAAAGCTTAAAAATTGCCATAAACACAAAAAAAAATCCTGATATCTATGCCAAAATTATACACTTGTTTATTGTGGGAAATGAGATAGAAATCAGTTTTTCATATAATGTGTTCAGATTTTTAGCTCGTCTGTGTTCATAAGATAAAAGTCCCAGTTTTCTTTTAGCCATGGTATTGTTGTCAGTCAAACGCTTCAGCATGCAAAAACTAAAACCTTGGCTGTAACTAGTGTTGGGAATCGGTTCCAATTTTACTATCGATAATTGGTTCCACTCAAGTAACCGATTATCGATAGTACAATCGGTTTTTTAAAATACTAGATACTAAAGTGAAGTTTTATTCATGCACATTATTAAACTCTTAATCATTATATGCATATATGTTTGTCTATGATTAAAGTTATTAAGTGTTATATAAAAAATAGTTCATTTTTACTTGCTCATTGTGGCTTTATCAGCCATTTTGTTAAAGATTACATCTGAACACCTACTTATGTTTTTTTTCAATTGTTTTTTCGATGATCAATTATAACCAAATGCAATCGCTTGTCGCCGATTTCAGGCCAAACCAATCGATTTTCGATTATAATCGATCATCGGAACATCACTAGCTGTAACTCAAAAAATATTTATAACATTCAAATAAAACTTGGTATACATGTTGCCATGAAATATACATGCATGTGTAGCAAGGCAGATAACTCTGGCTATGTTTATATTAAGTTATTTCCCTTGTTCAACTGAAAAAACAGAAAACAAGCATTGGTGTTTACTCTGTGACGCTCTTGTTCCTCATTCAGGGTAATAAATGATGTGTAAGAAACAACCAGAAACAAAAACCTTCATGTGTATCATGTGAAAATGTTCTGTATATTTTCAGGAGAAAAATTTCTTCCACAAAGTGAGTGCCCGCCTGTCCAAGCCCAACATCTTTATCCTCCAGAACCGTTGGGACATCTCGGCATTCGAAGATGATGTCGATGAGGTATTTGTTTTCCTTTGCAAAGCTTTTGTGTATAATTTAATCCCTTCTTTCAGACTTCCATCATTATTTTGACATGATAGAGATTTATCTTCAAATCTGCTTGATATGTTGTTGATCAGTCATTGAATATGTTATCATTTTTGGGTAAATAACTTATCTGTAAATTGTCGAATAAGTTGAAGCTTCAGAAATCAAATTATTTATAAGTTGTAAGAATGTCCGTCACTTACTATGTACTTTTGTCAATGTTTGGAAAAGAACCTATTAAGATATATTTATCTTTCGGTCTGATTTGTCTTTATTTTATGTATGTATACGCTGATGATATGTTTAAATTAATATTCAAATTAAACTGTTATCCAATGAGATATTACTATTTAATAACCTTTGCCATTTTTATGATTCACTAAAATTTGTCATCAGAAATATAGTGGCTGTTGATTTTGCCATTCTTTCACTGTATCCTTTGACTCCTTTCTATGGTTTTATTGGTTGTAATTTTTTTCTCTCGATTGTTCTCGTAATTTTTTGCCTGAGTCCTATTTATGCTAGTGTCCTATACACGGTAATTTACCGTACAATATTTATTGTTCCGCAGGTGAAGCAGCAACATCTTGAGAGAAACCTACAGTTCTTGTGTTCAGAGCTGAATGTGATGGATAAACGAGAGGGGGAGGAACGAGTATTCTTCGTATCATCACGGGAGGCACTCGCCTCTAGGCTGAAGGAACAAGGAACACCTACGCCGAGTAAGTACAGATACAGTCATGAATTGAGGATAAATATTGGAGGCTGCTCATGTAAAAGGGAGCTATCAGGTTCTTTATTTAAATGGACTAGACACTAGATCATGCAATTGCAATTAAAAAAAAATTGTTTAAAACAAACATAAAACTGATATCGTTGTGTACAATGCATTGAATCTTACTTACTGTTGTATGACATTGCTAATAACATCATTATTTTGTATCAGTTATCACTTATAATTCCATTTTGTAAGGGATATATTACAAAGCTTATACACATACTGCAGATTGTGATTGTCCCTTCTGTAGTTATAGATTTACAATTTTCTATAAATGCACATTGCAAGTTTGTAAGCTTGTGTCTCAGACTTTTGCAGTTTATGGACTTTTGCGCCTGTGGTATACTAATGATTGATCAAATATATAAGCCAGAAGGATAATCTGGAGAACAGTTTTATACGGCACATTGCCATCATGCATATTCAACAAAGTCCGGCCTTTGGGCTTGTGGATTTTGCTAAGACTGTCCATAGAATTAATGAACACAAATGTCAATTGATCCGTCCTAATTTTCTGTCGGCTATTGTTTCAGCTGGTATTCTTCAAGAAGGCTTCCAGGAGAGACTGTTCACTTTCGCCAACTTTGAACGTGTCTTTGAGGTAACTATTATTAAAGCATTTCAGCCTCAAAATAGTCATCACTCTTCAGTTGAAAAAAAGCATGTGTGTAGGTTTCAAAACATATTTACACCTTAAAAGATACATTGGGCCGATTGTTTAGAACTTTGTCAAAGTTAACAATGTGATTAACGACATCTTTGTTAACTCTTAGATGTGAAATATTTGACAATGTGCTCACATGTTTTTGTAATTTAAATACAAAAAAGTACAGCTGAAATGGTTGTCTCCCAAATCTTGTTTTAAATCGAGCAGGTCACAAGTGTTTCCATTGAAGATCAAGAGCAGTTACAATTTAAAAGTTAACAACGATGATTTTAACAATGTTGTAAACTATAACAAAGTTTTGAAGCTGTAGTTTTCATTCTTTTATTAGATTATCACAAGATGGATAATGACAAAATACTGAAATGAATTTTAAATTTAGTTTTAAGTACCATGGTACTGTTTGTTGTTATGGCAATGTTTATTTGGAAGATTACATCCAAGATTTATGAAATGCGTGCATAAGAATAATCCCTGACATACCAACTCTTGTATTAAATTAAATATCTGTGTTTTAGGAATGTATATCAAAGACCGCTGTAAAAACAAAGTTCGAGCAGCACACAAACCGAGGGAAAAACATTACAACAGAATTGCGCTCTTTGATGGAGAAAATGCTCAGGACTTCACAGGAACAAAAGTATGTTACAACGATCAAATATGAGGATTTACATGTGTTTTTTTTAGTATTTGTGGGAAATGACCTATACCAATGGAATTGAAAATGTTTGCTTCTATTTTACAGGATTGGGAAATTTTGATAAATAATTATTTTAAGGCTGCACTCTCACAGATTGAACGTTTGGACAACCTTTTTTTTTTGTCTTGGAACGAGCAAAAATCCATGGAAACCAGTTATATTAGACTGCTGACAAAAAATTAGATCGCAGTTCAAAAGTTGATGTTTTATGCATTTTTCTTAAACTGTTAGTAATGGGTTAAGCCATAAAACATTATTTTTCGAACGGAAATATGAAAATGTTCTGATTATTTGTCAGCAATCTTATATTATTGGTTTGCAGATATTTATGCAAAAATTTGCTCTTTCAAAAAATGAAAGAGTTGTAAAATTTGTGGTATATCTGTGAGAGTGCAGCTTTAAGTTGAACATACATAACATTTAACTGTTTTAAATCATTTAATGTGGGATTCTATAACTTCAACAGCAATAAACTTCAATTTTTAAAGAGAACTTGAAATTTTCAATTGAAAAAAAAACACATTGTTTTTGACATTGGAATGATAGCCGAATATCATCTATAAAAATAGCTGTTAAAAACACCTGAACTTACATTCGAAACCCATATCTTCTTTTGATATTTTTAACTGATTTGAAATTTAAGCCCGCTTTCAGTTCCAAATCAAACGTCAGTGCGCATAGGGCTCAGACACAATTTCAAAAATGTTACATGTTGAGCATACAAATAAGCACGTTTTTCTAAAAATTTGTATTGAAATGAATTTTTATTCCAATTTTAGGCATATAATAAAAAGAAAATTGCTTGTTTCAGTGTAAGATAGCAATATATTTCACCTCATGAACACCAAATGTGAATATTTCACTTGAGGCTGCGCCACTCATGAAATATAAATTTTTGGTTCACACTCCGTGAAATATATTACGATCTTACACTGAAACAAACAATTATCCTCTATTTCTCATTTATGCAACACATCCATATTTCAGTGAGAGAGTCAATAAAGAAAGGAGAGAAATGGCCGATGAACTAGACTACATGGAAAAACAACTAACTCTGCTGACTACGGAAATAAAAGACAAGATTAAAAATATGGTGGAGGATGTAGAAAACAAGGTAATTGCGATAAATTACATGATGCAAAGCCTATATAAATATTAATAACTGTTTAACCAATGGAGAGATTTACTAGTCACACGATATCCCTGACATGCATGTAGACTGGGATTCAGTCTTGTGTTTTGTCAATCAAAGGCAGTCGTAAATCTGATTTACACTTCATTATCCATTGTTTGTACCCAAAAGGCATTCAAGAGGGAATTTTCATTGAGTATAAAAGAAGAGGTTAGGACTTGGTAATATATAACGAATTTATGATGAGAGGAACAAGTCCCTCGAATTAGAAAAAATATCGGGGTTTTCCTGGGAATTTTCAGCTAGGGGTCCTGTGTCGTGGTTGAACATTCAGGATTGGCTGGTAAATGATATGAGGTCCCAATATACTTAATGTATGCACTCAAAGGAAGATTTCTGTGTTAGGGAAATCCCTGGTGTGAAGAGATGAAGACACTCATTTCTGTATGATGAAGAAACCATGAGTTGTTTCTTTTAACGGCCCTGGTCACAGAGTTAAAAAACACTGTTCATGTTCAGATAAAGGCTATTTTGATGGATTTTGGGCCAGTTGAAAAACACTTAGTGGAACTAAAAAGGCCCTGGTCACAGAGTTAAACAACACTGTTCATGTTCAGATAAAGGCTATTTTGATGGATTTTGGGCCAGTTGAAAAACACTTAGTGGAACTAAAAAGGCCCTGGTCACAGAGTTAAAAAACACTGTTCATGTTCAGATAAAGGCTATTTTGATGGATTTTGGGCCAGTTGAAAAACACTTAGTGGAACTAAAAACTACGTGGAAAATTCTAGGTATTTGTCATATTTCATTATTTTTTATGAGAAGCAAGTGTTTGTTTAGTATAAACAAGTATTCCTGCATCAAATAGCTATCAACCTGGAAAAAAGCCAATGTATGTAGCTCATAAATCTTTTTAAATCACCTCAAATCATTTAATAAAAAAGTATTTCAGCTTTCTATTAATTTGTCGGGATCTGATTTATCCGCGGATTCCTGTGGATCAAATAGCTCAAGGGATAAAAAAGAAGGAAAAAACTGATTAAAAAAAGTTAACAGATTGTTTATGGATGCTACTCTATGTGTTGTTAGTATTGACACTCCTGTTTGCTATGAAGAGCCTTGAAAAGGTCATTTTAAAGGCCAGTTTTGCTTCAACCTCGTTAACCTCAATTGAGAATTACTAAAATTGTTCAGCCCTTCAGCTGCCAGATCAGTGATGTTCCTGTTTTTTAATCCCACAGGTTGCCATGACATTGAAGGACGAGATTCGAAGACTAGCCATTCTAGTTGATGAGTTTGACCGGCCATTCCATACTGACCAGACATCGCTTGACATATACAAACAGGTAAGGCCACTGTTGGTTTTGGTGATTAAGTGAGACTTATATTACCAAAATAGTAAAGAAAGACATTTAACCAAATTTTAGCTTGTCTGGAATAGCTTGCCATAACCTTGGCGTCGTTGTCTTCATCATTGTCTGTGTCGTTGTCATTTTTCGGCATGCACACACGTTAACATTGGCTAACACTCAACAACCTTGCAAGATATTCAAATGAAGCTTGAAACACATGTTGCTAGATACAATATGCATATGCTTAGCAAAGGACCATAACTCTTGCTTTGTAATAATTGTCAACTCGAATTAAAAGATGACTGTCTATGTTTGCTCTGCGGCACTTATATTGGGGCGTATTTGTTTACAAGATCGCATAAGAATTATTGTACTCTTATCTAAATGAAACAATATGCTTATGTGAAGCAGGGCCAGTTACTCTTACTTTAATAGTTGTTGAGTTATGCCCCTTTGTCTAACTGAAAACAACAACAGGAGAGCTTTGGCATTTGCTCCGTGGGACTTTTGTTTTCAGGATTGTCTGACCGTGCCATCCTGTACAAATGAGGCTTTTTCCTTCTATATTTAATGTTATTTTAACACTCGTTAAAATGTTTGTTAAAAGATCTAAACTTAAAAGTCTGCACAACTAAAAAGTATTATTAATCTCTTACAAACAGTGACCTCAATTTGATTGTTTGTACCACACAGCGCTTGCAGGAATCCTGAAAAACCTGAATTATTTTGAGTTTCCAATTACATCTTATTTACACATGCATTCTCTGTCCTACTATTCCATTGATTTTGTTTTTGGCTATTCTATTTAAACATATAACCCAGGGGCATAGGCACTTCCAAATTATGCCACCCCACCCCCACCCCAAATTTAACCTTTTGGGGTCCAAATAGTGAAAAAGAAGCCCCCCACCCCCCATGTACTTTGAAAATAATTGCCTTCCCTCAGTGGGATATATGTTTAACTGGAATAGCCCTTAGGAAGAAGAATATCAACATGCTATATATTTATTCTACTAATTCTTTCTGATCCCTGAAGGAGCTACATAGTTACCTAGAAGAAAGCATTATCCGTAACATGACAGGCCGCTGCTCAGGAGCGATACGTCACCATAAGGATTCCATGGAGGGACATATGATTGGTACGACATTGAAACATGGCAAATTGCTGTGATACGGTCGGCAAACCACTTTCATATGGTCGGCAAACCACTGTCGTATGATCGGCAAACCACTGTCGTATGATCGGCAAACCACTGTCGTATGATCGGCAAACCACTGTCGTATGATCGGCAAACCACTGTCGTATGATCGGCAAACCACTGTTGTATGATCGGCAAACCACTGTCGTATGATCGGCAAACCACTGTCATATGATCGGCAAACCACTGTCGTATGATCAGCAAATTTGCTCGCACTGTTGTACCCCTCGTAATCTTGCAGTATTTCTCTGATCTCTGCTGACTGCTGAGTGTTGATGTATTCCCAAGTCTGCTGTGTGAAAACGCTGTGATTTGTTACAAAGATTTAGTGCTGCTTAGTTTTATATATTAGCAGCATGTCGACACCATGTATTGTACTAACAAAAGCAAACAAAAAAGCTGAAGTTTCATTTGATGGTTTTAAGTCTCAGAATTTTGAATTTTGTTCTTCTGAGATAAGCTTTGATTAGTTAGAATTTACTTCAGCTTTTTTGTTAATGCTAAGTTTGTTAAAAGTTTTGTGAAAGGCATTGAACGCTGTAAATCAAAGATGACGGGATCAAAAGAATATAATTGAAATTAATGGCTAGTCGATCATCTTCAGCTCTAATGGGTCGCCCTCAAAGCATGGCAGACACAAGGATTAATTTGTCTGGTGGCGTCTTTGTCACATTTTTTTATCAACAAAAAAACTTTTGAATGACTTGTAGAGTTTTCAAACTTGGTATACACATTAATCATGGTCAGTGAATGAGCCCTATTTATTTTGGGGTCAAAAGGTCAAGGCCATGGTGACTTTTTTTAGATAAATGATAAAAGCTCCAAATTGCTGAATTCTGGTTTATACATAGTGAAAGTCTTTTACAAAACTTATATATTTATTGTAGCTTATTTCCTTCTTTTGTAACATAAGTTTATTATTTATTATTATTTTCATATTCAGGGTTTGATCTTTTTTTAGTTCATAAATCATTATTGAAAAGCCTGTCACTTCGTCATCCATTCCTAAGAGAAGACATAATCCAATTTTTATTGCAAAGTTTTGACGTCATCAGGTCAACAGTGGATGGAAACCATCTATTTCAAAATCTTTGATAAATTATATCATAAATGATGTTGTCATCACTAAAAAACGTCATTATATATTTAAACGTCATTATATATTTTAGATTTATTACTAGTGTAATAACTGAAGTGACGTTACGTCATTAATAAGTAGTTTAAATTTGTTTGTGCCTTTTAAATGAACTCTAAATGTATTTCGCACTATAAATCTTCAAACTAGTATTTAATATAATGTTAATAGACAATTACATTGAGTGGTTGTGGTCATTCAATCTAAAATTCAATAAACGAGACTCAAGTTTTAATTTTAGAATGCTTGTTTGATAATTCTGTATGGAATGAACACTGATGTCATATGCTGTATTAGTTCACAAGACTTCAGTATTGTGGACCATGATACCCCGGTCTAAGACCAAAACCTTATATTTTGTGTAAGGTGTTTGTAAAAGATCACGCCCTGAATATTCTACATCGTTTTCATTAATCACACCATTTATCTCATTTTAGATCATGGATTCATGGTCACTCACGTTAGCAGCAGTTTTACAACGGCTAATTGACACTATATTGCTAGCCTTCCAAAACAGTCTTTGAATTGAGTTTTGGTCAAAAAACACTTCTGATAACAGCAGTTTTAAATCTTATTTTAATGTTTGAATGATTGCGACACATTCAGAGGAAATTACTTAAGCTAAGGATTTAAAGGTCCAAGAAAAAAAATTATGGGCAGAGAGAAACAGAGAAATGGCCACTCTTCTTGTGTTTTACCCAATACAGGGTTCGACACTGAAGGGAGTCTAGGAGTCATTGAAGAATTTGCATATACAGTCGAACCCCGTTAGCTCGAATTACCAGGGACCAGCCACAAATACCTGGAGCCTAGGGAAATTCGAGCCAAGCAGTAATGCTAACATTTTACAGAACAAAAATTTCCTCAGTTCCAGCCAACAAGGAAATCGAGCCAAGCGAGTTAGAGCCAAGGGGGTTCGACTGTATCTTTCATTCTCTTGAATAGCAGATTGTAAAGAAATATTCCAATGTTAAAATAATTGGTTATATTTATCAGAAAAAAAATAAATTCAAAGGCTGTTTGCAAAGGTTATAGTTTCTTAAAAATACACACTTCGCATCATTCATTTTTCACTCCATTTTCCCCTAGGAGTTACATGAACACATAGAAAACGGACTGGGGAGAAACGTACAGTCCCGATGCTCAGCGACTTTACAGTCAGCCCTAGAAACTACGCAACATGAAATGACAGGTATTGAAAAGTAGAAGGATTGGATAATGTCTATAAATAGAACACAAGTTGTTCTATCTAATACTCAGCTCACTGATAATGATTTAAAGGATCATTTTGGGGTAATATGATTATTGAAAGGCTGTTATTTGGGTAATATGATTATATAAGGCTATTATTTGGGTAATATGATTATTTAAAGGCTGTAATTTGGGTAATATGATTTTAAAGGCTGTTATTCGGGTAATATGATTATTTAAAGGCTGTTATTTGGGTAATAAGATTATTAAAAGGACTTTTATTAAGAAAAAAATATCGTATTAGATCGTTTAAAAGGCTTTTTCTGGGGTAATATCAGTATCATAGGGCTGTTTTTGGTTAATTTAGTTAATAAAAGTCAGTTATCTTGTTAATGTTATTATTAAAAGGCTATTTTAGAGAAAATATCACCTATAAATAAATATAGCTTGTGCATTATAGCCTGGCTAGGATTAAAGCTTGGCTTTTTAAGGGGCAGGAGCTTGTAGAAAGGGGACAGTGTGCTTCGAGAGAAAGAGGCACAGAACAGAAATTGTATTGATTTGACAAAACAACTTGATTATCGTAAGCAGAATAGCTCTCATGCTGGTCACTTTGAGGACCAAAGGGTAACAACAAAAAAGGGCAGGGTGCTTGCTTGCACCATTCCTAAATATATAAACTGCCTAGCTAAAACCAGCTATATACTGTACCCATATTGCATATTTACGCCATGAACCACTAATAGCTTTTGTGTGATGTGTTGATCATGAAATAAATAAAAATCACCAACTATTCCTTAATTGACAGATAAAGTGTTTGGTTGGATGAGTAAGTAATGGATTTATGTAAATTGTTTCAAAATTATTTTTCATTATTCTTCTATTTTTATTTTCCGCTTTCTATGTTGTTACAGTGATTCATTCAGCTTTTTATACAGGTTATTGTGAAAATCCTGGTTATAAGATACTAGTTCTGAATTTCAAACCTTGAAATTTGAATAAAGAAAGCAATTCTTAAATAGTTACATATTTTACATAAATTTAAGAAAGATATTTTTGTTGATTATTTTTTCTCATAAACATTGAATGGAAATTAAACATTGAATGGAAATTTAGAAATATAAATCTAATAAATATTATTATGCCCATTTTCATAAAAATCTTAAGATATATAAATAAAATGCTTCAAATTATTTCCCTTTGTAAACTCTTCACAAATTATCTCCCTTGCAGAGCGACTCTCCGCCCTTCTTCCTGAAGAGGCCCAGCAGCAAATAAACACTGTGATGCCCCGCCGTGATTTTGAAATCGCTTACCGGCTCGATTGTAGACGATTGTGTGAAGATTTCGAGGAAGATATTGCCTTCCGTTTCACACTAGCCCCACGTAACATCTTGCGATGGATGTTTGGTAGAAGGGGGATACCTGCTCCATCAAAGCACTTTGATGCGGTATGTTTTGAATGTAGTATTTATTTTTGAGTTACTAAAAAGGTTTATATCTAGGAATTTTCAGCCTGAGTCCAGGCACCATTATGTTTGACAAATTAAGGTAGGGTTATTTTGTGGGGTCCAAATATAACTGTTTATACTTTTGAGTGTTTGTTTTGAGGGATACACAGTAAGATGGAAACAGGGGTTCATAGCCAGAAAACTGCTTCAGGGATTTTAAAGTTAACAACCAAGAAGTTAACAATGTTGTTAACTTTAACAAAGCTCTGAACAGTTGGCCCATTGTTCTTTATTGCATGTGTAACCTTATAGTATACAAATCCATTGTAAGATGCTGCATTTGACGTCATTTAAAGTGTAATCAATATTTTCTTAAATCAATGTTAAACTAGCAGTGTTGAAATCAGAGAATATTTGTAAGTATTTGGTTTAAAATGTTTAAAACAGACATTTATTAATTTCTGCCTAAACAGTGAGGCATACCATAAATATGAAAATTAAAATATTTCAGGTTCCCCGAAATATACCAATGACCCCCCAGGAGCCTCGAACATTTCGGGAAGCCGACCCAGATAATGCCGAAGTCCTGGTTAATCTCGTAAGCATTGCCGGGAATATCGGACAGAAAACTGCGCTCGGAGGGCTTATAGTGTGTGGCGTGGTGAGTACGAGTTTATGAAAAGTCAATGACCCTAGCCATAAACTTTTTACAGATATTTAATGGTACAGTTTGTGCTTATTAATCGAATAACATCCCAACTGAATGAAGCACGACTAATTAATCAGTTAACAACCCAAACATACGTGCCTGGAATAGGCATGTTGGACCAAATTATGGCATGGTGGGAATCCAGCTCTGCCAGTGAAGGGATGTACCGATTCTAAAGGCCCTAGGGGAAATAATGCTATTGACCAATCAAATTGCCATGATGTGAACTCAGCCCAAAGATTACCTGTGGATAAGCTATCCACTTTGATATAATTGGCTGCCGGTATATAAAGCAGTATGTTGAATCATTCTAGCAGACAGATTTTTTGATTATAATGGAGATTTTCATGGTTTCAGAACCCATCGTACAAAGTTCTTTTTCTCCTTCCTCAGAAACATAAAGCAGACGGCAGAAAAGCCATAGCAGACGGGTTTCTTATTTTGGAGGTCTTCACCCAATTAAACAAAGTTTTCTTTCTCTATCCTCAGAAACATAAAGCAAATGGCTGAAATGTCATAGCAGACGGAGTGTTTGGTTATAGAGACCTTCATTGTTTCAGACCCATTTGTACAGATCTTTTTCTCCCTCCTTAGAAACATAAAGCAGACATTTGAAAGGTCATTGCAGATGGGGTTCTTGGTTATGAAGATCTTCATTGTTTCAGACCCTATTGTAAAAAAATTCTTTTTCACCCTCCTCAGAAACATATAACAGATGTCTGAAAGCTCAAAGCAGATGTGGTTCTTGATAATTGGATCAGAATTGTTTTCAAAATAGTTGGCTTTACCATTATTATATAAAGATCAAATTATTGTCTTTAAGTTTAATAAATACAAATTTTTTTTTCCCCTCCCTCCTCGGATATATAAAGCAGTAGGGTGGAAGGTCCTAGATGTTGGGGTTCTTAGTAACGGAGATCTGTTTTGTTTCAGCAGAATGAGGTTGACCATTAAGGCTTAGCTCCATTTATATTATTTGATTTAAACATATATTCTTTTCCCCTACCTCCTACAAAATTTCTTTTCCCCTTCCTCCTCAGATATATAAAGCAGTAGGGTGGAAGGTCTTAGCTGTTGGGGTTCTTGGCTATGGAGGATTTTACTGCTTTGAAAGAATGCGTTGGACGTCTAAGGCCAAGGAACGAGCATTCAAGGCACAGTACGTCGACTATGCCAGCAGCAAACTGAAACTGATTGTAGATTTGACGAGCTCAAACTGTAGTCATCAAGTACAACAGTGAGTATTTTAAGTTAAATTGTTTAAAAAATTCATTTTATAGCTTTATTTGTACAGTCGAACCACGTTGGTTTGAACTACCAAGGACCAACGAAAATACATCAAGGCTTAAAAAATTTGAGCCAAGCTGGAATTCTTACCTTCAGTATGAAGAAATCAATCCGTTACATCCAGTTCGAGCCAACAAGGAGTTCGAGCCAAGCGATTAGAGCCAAAAGGGTTCTACTGTACATGTACATGTCTCTGAAGTTTAGTGTGGTAGCCATTTTTAAAGTACAGGTAAATTTGTGAAGCAAAAATAAAGTTTCAGTCTTAAAGAAAAGTTGGTAAAAATATCTGCATCAGTTTTTTTAAGCATTCAATTATTAAATGTAAAATAGGGTAAAGTTCTGACATATTTTGGCAATATGGAGCAACTAAAAATAAATAGATTTGACTAAAATTTCTATTATGAAATTTTACCGTTTTTTCAAGCAGTTGTTCACATTTTACAAGAAATTAAAATGTGTTTGATTTCTGACTATATCAGTAGTGAGAGAGTTCCTTTATACAAAGGTTGTTTAAATTTTAACATTCCTGTGTTCAGGGGTGTGGGGGATATTTGTATTTCCAGCGACAGCTCTAGTTACATTGTATTTCACTAAACCCTGTTCTGCCTTCTAGGGAGTTAACTTCGACGTTCGCCCGGTTGTGTAACGAGGCTGACATCACCAAACAGAAGCTGGAAGATGAGATCAAACAGCAGGACATTGTCATCTCACAACTGGGGGTTATATCTGCCAAGTCTAAAACTTACAGGTATGTCTTTTTCTCCACTTTTGTAGGCAACAGCATTTCATCTGGCTCTGTCGTGGAAGAATTCTAAACACAGGGATGCAAATTTTCCTCTTTTCAGCTGATTTCCTCTTTTTTGGCCACAAAAATTTAAAATTAAAGTTGTTGGCCTTTTATCTGATCTATACAAAGAATGACTTTTTGTTATGTAATGACTCAGTGTGATGGGGATACTCCTATATTACTGTACTTGTTTCATTTTTTTTACAAATTTGTGTTGGCACCCCTGTAAACACTGCTGACAAAGGACCGGAATATGTTTTTTTTTATTTGTACTTTAGAAAATGGATGTTTTATGCCGAAAAACTTTCTTTTAAAGTGTAAGTAACTCTTTTACCCACAAAACTTCAATTTAGAAATTGATGTTAATATTAAAAACTGCGATCTGATCTTTTGTCAGCAGTCTTATATCATTGGTTTCCACACATTTACGAAGAAAATGGCTCATTCCAAGACAAAAAAATATAGAAGCTGTCAAAATGGTCAATCAAGTGCAGCTTTAATAATAAGATTTCTAGGGATAATGCATACTTATGCAGTCATCGAACTTAGACTTTTGGATGAACAAGCCCGAATTCTTATTGTATTGCTTGGCATAAAAGTTTTGAACAAGTCCTGCTATATAATATTCAGAACTTGAGCAAGCCCGGAAGACATTTTACCAGTGCAGGGCTTGCGGGCTTATGCTAATTTCGACCACTGCTTATGTCGGAATGTTTGTTATTTCCAGGAACAAAGCAGACTGGTTGGACAAAGCCCTGGACAACTTCAAGGAACAGTTCCTGATCGCTCTTACTTCAGGTGTATGACCTGTGTGTCATCCTTCGATAACACTTTGTAAAATATGTCTACTGTTCTTGACATGTGATATATGTGCAGTAGCGACATGTATTTCTTATAAGACTGTACTGTTCTCGATATGAACATGCGTGAAATACATGCAGTGGCTACTAAATTTCTTGGGGAGATGTCAATAGCTAACATTTACATGTGTATTTAGTATCATTGTACTTCAAAGCTTAACCAGCAGGGCCCTAATCTGTCCTTTTCATGGGGGTGGGGGGGGGTAATTTTGCCCCATTGCCCCCTTTTAAAAAATGAAGTATCTTTTAAAAAATGAGGTATCTTTTATTCCCCCCACACATGAATGTTTAATATTGTGAAACTATTTTAATGAAGGGATTAACAGGTTGAATTATTAATGTATTTGTTCAGTTGAGAATCTTTCTTGAAAACCCACATTCTATTGGTTAAAAATTCACCCATATAAGGGCTATGACCCCTTTCCACAAAAGTGCAATAGGGGCCCTGTCTAAACCTCTGCAATTAGGGGTCAATTTTCACTCGCCTGCAAGCAGTAGAACTTGTTAATATTTGTAGAGTTTAAATTCAATGACTAAACAGTTAGATTCGCCAGCTATCAGTGTTTTAAAAACAAAATTAGCATACATGTTATGATTTATTTGCTGTTTAACAGTTATTGAATGAATTTTATGCTTAATTTAGTATTATTGAATGAATTTTATGCTAAATTTCATATTATACATGTACCAATTTTCTGTATATTATATTTTAATGAAATGCTATATTCGACAATATTAAATAGGTATTCAAATGAAATGATATATTGTCAATCAAATTGAATTGGTATATTGTAATTGTATAAATAAAAAGTCCTATAAGATACATGAGTGTATGTATATATACATGTAGTTTATAGTGATACTAATTGGATGTTAATAAAAAATAAACGATTTCCTGAATTTATTTGCTCAGGGGTTCTAAAAATCAGGATTTATTCTGAAACAGGGATCAAGAGCTTTTAACTTTAGACTTTTGTACAGTATTCGGAACTCCTCGTTCATTTTCCATCTACCTTGGATGTATACCAGTTGATCAGAAGAAATAGTTCATAAAATTTTAAATAATTATATAAGTTGATTGTAGTTTTCTAACGTGTATTTTGTGTTACTAAATTAATTGCCAGTGAAGTGTATTATTGTATAATTTAATAAGATTCTCAAGAGTTAAGTCATGAAGTTCAACTGCTAAATTGAAATTACTACTAAATTATTGGAAGTATAGTTAAATGTGAAGATTTCTGACATTGTAAACTGTCCATATACATTGGAGGTTGTTTTTGATGGAAAATGGCTGAGGAGTTCCAAATCTATGTATAGTTATAAAGATCGTTTTTGCCTGGAAATTTGCATCAAAAACAGTAGGAATTACCTTGAAATAAACATGAATTAAATTGGAAACAGTTTCAAATCAGGTCCAAGCCCCTTCACCCTGCTTTGCACATAAATCCTTTATACTCAAACAGACCCCCGGCTATTTTTCAGGATTGACAACTAACAGCTGTAAGAACCCCTGAATTGCACTGTTCTTTAAAACTTTTAAAAGGGGTCTTAGCCCCTTTACCCTGCCTTGGGCATAAATCCCTCAAACAGACCCCTGGCTCTTTCTTGATTGAGAATTATCAGCTTTTAGAACTCTCGTTTATTGAAAAAATTCAGATATTTGCAATCTAAATTATGGTTGTGAATGACAGGATAGTTGTAAATTGTATGACATATTTTTCGTCTTATTTTTAGCTCGTAAAAAGGTTAATGAATTGTCATAATCTTGGTGTTGATGTCACCAGCAGCATTGTCATGCAAACACTTGTTCATAACTTGAAAAGCATTCAAAATATAGACTTAGTGTCGATGTCATCAGTAACATCATTATGCAAAACCTTTTCCTAATTCATAGCTCTTAAACCATTCAAATCATCGTCTAAGTTTTGATGTCATCAGTAACATCGTTATGCAAAAACTTGAAACTTGTTCATAGCTCCAAAAACTATTGAAATCATCGTCTTAGTATTGATGTTATCATGCAAACACTTAAAACTTGTTTATAACTCTTCATACATATAAAACATGGTCTTATTGTTGGTTTCACCAGTAACATTGTCATGCAAAATTTTCAAACTTGTTCATTACGGGGGTACTCTAAAACCATTCAAAATATTCCAATGAAACTTGGCACACATGTAACCAGAGACAAAATGCAAGGCCGGTCACTCTTACTTTAAAAACTGTTATGTCAGTTATTTGATTGAAAAATAAACAAGACGAGCATTTGCATTCTTGTTAAACGTTCAACACTTTTAAGATATTGAATGTTGCACTGTACCATGTATTTGTAAACACATTTTAGGCCACACCAATTCAATTTTTTGTTCAACGTATTTTAGCTGAATTTTACGTTTTCAGTATCAGTTAAAAACAGGAGCAGGTGATAGCAAAACCTTTTCCCCCTTCATAAATTAACACCTCTTATGATAATTCCACAATTACAGCATTATTAACCATTCCTTATGTAAGAAAAACAATACACCATGAAATATTCATTTTATATACATGTTTCAGATTTCTTTTCATGCAAAGAGGGATACAAAAAAAGCGATTTTTAAACCAATGAATTTTGTGTTAAACTATAATTGAGTATACATGTTTAATACTTATTTATTTTTATTTCTGTACACATGTTTAATATTTATTTAAAAAAAATTTGGCAGTCTTTGTTTAATGAAATTAAATGTATACATTTGTGTAAGCTATGGGCTGATTGGTCAGAACTTTGTTAATGTTAACGACCGGCTGATTGGTCAGAACTTTGTTAATGTTAACGCGGTTGTTAACGTCATCATTGTTAACTTTCAAATTTTTTCTTCTCTTGAAATTTCTTGGAGACCCTTATGATCTTCAGTACTTCAAACAAATTTTGGGACAACTGTTTCAGCCCTGCTTGATTAATTGAAATATATTGAAATATATCAGTATATCAGTACAGCATAAAGTAGTTCCTCTTATATACTTATATACTAAGGGCTATTCCATTTAAACATATAACCCCCAGGGGGAAGGCATTTTTAAATTATGCAACCCCCCTACAGAAGGAAATTTACCCTTGTGGGGTCCAAATTAGCGAAAAACACCCACCTATATACTATTTAGATAATTGCCTTCCCCCCGGGGGTTATATGTTTGACTGGAATAGCCCAAAGTGACAATGTCATAAATAATGTTTTTACAATGTTCAGAACAAATGGCCAATTTGCATTGTCATTAAAATGAGGGACACAATTTGCACATGTATTACTGTAGTCTTTCATTTTGTTGTTTAGATTATATAAATTCATCGTCAGACACCCCCGATATACTTCTTCGCTATGCTTTGTTGTGTACTGTGGGCGATTTGCTAGAAAAATCTCGTAAACATGAATAATTAAATGAGACAGTTTCATTGGTTCTGCAAGGTACCAACGCCGAAATACGCACAGACACTCGTACTAATGTTTTTTGGAGGAAAAATAATTTGGCGAACTTGGTCCACCATTTCACGACAATTTATTTATAAGCAGCCTAAACCCTTAGCCTATGGAAACAGCTGACAATAATGGGTTATTGAAGTGTAATGTATTGTTACTTGCAAATTCATTGGTAGAAGAGTTGTCTCCTCTGCCTCATGCATATTCATTAAAGCGAGATCTTGCCAGTCAATTGTCCCAAGGTATTTATGAAGTATAACAGAATAAATACCGTGGTTCCCGACGTTGGTAAATATTGTATGATTGTTTTACTTTCATGTGCCTCTAGATATTTCTTATTATTTATCTTTTGTTGTTTCAAAGAGGTAGCAAGATAAGTTAAACATGATTGCATATTTGATGTCATTTTACTATCTTACCCAAGCGCCTCAATGCTTTTGAATTACACAATGAAAACCCCCTGTGTAATGTCAATGTTTTAGTTCTGTCAAACCTTTTTTCAAATGTTTTGGGTTTTGTTATACATTGTTTGAATTTTGGTCATCTCGAAGTTAGTTATCTCAAAGTGATTCTCGAGATCCAAACGACCTCGAAAAAGCAAGTTTTGACTGCTAAAAAAATAATACAAACCTACAGACCCTACACTGGGAAATGCTTCCTTGAATTTAGAAATTTCATATAGCAAGTTCATTAAAAAAATCCTGATAAAAAGAGTTACAATTTACATGATTATACCGAGGAAAATATGGTATGATTGAATTAATGATTTGATGCCAAGGACTACTTTAAGAATTCTAGTTCGTTCATCTAAGTCTACTTTTTGTGACTGATAAGATAATGGTTTTCAAGCAAGAAATATATTATGTTTCAGTTGTTTTACCTCATTGTTAGCAAATGAAATGTTGTTTTCCTTTTTGATCCTGAAGTAACACTGTTAGTTTTTTGATTGTCTGGAATGTATTTCAGAAAAATTTAAAGTGAATCTGATAGGTGTCGTTTAAAGTGACACTCTTATTCAAAATCAATACATACACATGTATAACAAACATAAGTTTTGAGTGATACACCTTTAACTACTTACTAAATAATGCATTTATGGAAAATATTAATTACTGATAACAAGACTGTAATCGAGTATTTAATAGCTGAATATTAAATGATTGGTGAATGCTAAAAGATTACTGTGATATTCTATAGTCTCATATGGTAGAAATACCTTATTTTATGCACATTTCTTTCAAATTAAACTTGGTAACCTGCATAAGAACCATTGTTTTCAAAATTTATTCATCCTTTTTGGAATATTTAAACAATATTATTAATTGTGATAAATCTTATTTGGGAGTAAGAGTGCATCTTTAAGTTGGTGGTTAGCAACTTTCGCTGAAAAATATATTCCCATATGCTACCAGAGACCATATGTGCAGGGGTTATCCATAACTCTGTATTTACTATCTGTTGAGTAAATATGCCCCATTATCAGGGGAACATGGCTTAGAATAATAGTGTATGATAGTTGGCATCAGCTTTTAATGCTCTTGTGTTTGTAAGTGTTTACAATGAGAAAATGCAATGCAAATTTCATCCTATGTATTCAAGCTGCATACTCACAGATTGATTGTTTTGACTTTTTGTTGTTGTTGTCTTTGAATGAACCAATTTTGTGTAAATTTCTGGAAACAAGTGATATAAGACTGCTAATAAGAGGGCAGTTTTCATACTGACGTTCGAAAATTGATGTATTATGGCATTACTTACTAAATTTTCAGCATTTTACCAGAAACTGAGGTCTGCTCTATTGTTAGTCTTCATTTATGACTGAATTGAAGGCACTGATGCCAAAATCAGCCGATACTGAGACAAAAAAGGGTCAAAAATCTCAATTTGTCAGAGTGCAACTTTAAGGTACTAATTACACGCATTTTATGAAATCTCACTATTAAATGTTATTCTTGTCAAATTATTTGCAGCAATAACTGCTGTATACATTAGATTCATAACATTGCTCATCATTATGATGGGGAAAGATGATTTTCTTTCACTGTGAATTCACGAACCATTTGATGCTTTTAAGGCATTTGATGTACGCTTAGGCCTAAAAAATATAATTCTAGTTACTGTTACCCAACCGTAAATAGGTGCTGAATCTTTGCCATACAAAGTAATAAATTCCATTCAAACCCATAAGTATTTGATGGGAAACTTCAAGGTTATATAGAATATATTTTTATTAAAGATATACAGTTGAACACTGTTAATCCGAAATCGTAGGGACCTAAACATTTATTTCGGAATAGCAATATTTTAGATTAACAATTTTCAGAAAATGATAGCTTTTGCGAATTATAGATGACGTGAATTTCTAAGTTGTGATACTATTTTTTCTTTTGAAATATGGAACAAAAAAAGTAGAAACTCAATAACTTGATGTATAATTTAATTTCAGCCATTTATTAAAGAGATTAAGTTATCAGCAGGCAAAACCCTTTTGAATGGTACAAACATAACATGGGGTCACCTGTGATCAGAATTCAACATTATTGCTAATGGCATGATAGAGTGACAAGATTATTTGTACATCAAATATCTTTAATATTCGTGATTGCAATGCTTTGCTATTTGTTTTGTGTTAGTGTATTATGTTCTTGTATTTTGTTATAGTTCATGCCATAAAATCGAACAATAAAAAAATACATAAAAATCTTTACTGTCTTTACAGTCTGCATTGAGCTGCACCATTAAAACAGTGGAAACAAGAGATATCACTGATTGTGATCAAAATCCCTGAGCGCCGTTCGATCAATATCCCTGAGCTCCATTCGATCAATATCCCTGAGCGCTGTGTGATCAATATCCCTGAGCGCCGTGTGATCAGTATCCCTGAGCCCCGTGTGATCAATGTCCCTGAGCGCCGTGTGATCAATATCCCTGAGCGCCGTGTGATCAATGTCCCTGAGGGCAGTGTGATCAATATCCCTGAGTCCCGTGTGATCAATATCCCTGAGCGCCGTGTGATCAATATCCCTGAGCGCCGTGTGATCAATATCCCTGAGCGCCGTGTGATCAATATCCCTGAGCGCCGTGTGATCAATATCCCTGAGCGCCGTGTGATCAATATCCGTGAGCCCTGTGTGATCAATATCCCTGAGCGCCGTTTGATCAATATCCCTGAGACTCGTGTGATCAATATCCCTGAGTGCCGTGTGATCAATGTCCCTGAGCGCAGTGTGATCAATATCCCTGAGCGCCGTGTGATCAATATCCCTGAGCGCCGTGTGATCAATATCCCTGAGTGCCGTGTGATCAATATCCCTGAGCGCCGTGTGATCAATATCCCTGAGCGCCGTGTGATCAATATCCCTGAGCACTGTGTGATCAATATCCCTGAGCGCCGTGTGATCAATGTCCCTGAGCGCCGTGTGATCAATGTCCCTGAGGGCAATGTGATCAATATCCCTGAGTCCCGTGTGATCAATATCCCTGAGCGCCGTGTGATCAATATCCCTGAGCCCCGTGTGATCAATATGCCTGAGCGCCGTGTGATCAATATCCCTGAGCGCTGTGTGATCAATATCCCTGAGATTCGTGTGATCAATATCCCTGAGCGCCGTGTGATCAATATCCCTGAGCGCCGTGTGTTCAATATCCCTGAGCGCCGTGTGATCAATATCCGTGAGCCCCGTGTGATCAATATCCGTGAGCCCCGTGTGATCAATATCCCTGAGCGCTGTGTGATCAATATCCCTGAGATTCGTGTGATCAATATCCCTGAGCGCCGTGTGATCAATATCCCTGAGCCCCGTGTGATCAATATCCCTGAGCCCCGTGTGATCAATATCCCTGAGCGCCGTGTGATCAATATCCCTGAGCCCCGTGTGATCAAAATCCTTGAGCGCCGTGTGATCAATATCCCTGAGCCCCGTGTGATCAATATCCCTGAGCGCCGTGTGATCAATATCCCTGAGCGCCGTGTGATCAATATCCCTGAGTGCCGTGTGATCAATATCCCTGAGCGCCGTGTAATCAATATCCCTGAGCGCCGTGTGATCATAATCACTGAGCCCCGTGTGATCAATATCCCTGAGCGCCGTGTGATCAATATCCCTGAGCGCTGTGTGATCATAATCACTGAGCCCCGTGTGATCAATATCCCTGAGCGCCGTGTGATCAATATCCCTGAGCGCCGTGTGATCAATATCCCTGAGCGCCGTGTGATCAATATCCCTGAGCCCCGTGTGATCAATATCCCTGAGCGCCGTGTGATCAATATCCCTGAGCGCCGTGTGATCAGTATCCCTGAGCACTGTGTGATCAATATCCCTGAGCGCCGTGTGATCAATGTCCCTGAGCGCCGTGTGATCAATGTCCCTGAGGGCAGTGTGATCAATATCCCTGAGTCCCGTGTGATCAATATCCCTGAGCGCCGTGTGATCAATATCCCTGAGCCCCGTGTGATCAATATGCCTGAGCGCCGTGTGATCAATATCCCTGAGCGCTGTGTGATCAATATCCCTGAGATTCGTGTGATCAATATCCCTGAGCGCCGTGTGATCAATATCCCTGAGCGCCGTGTGATCAATATCCCTGAGCCCCGTGTGATCAATATCCCTGAGCGCTGTGTGATCAATATCCCTGAGATTCGTGTGATCAATATCCCTGAGCGCCGTGTGATCAATATCCCTGAGCGCCGTGTGATCAATATCCGTGAGCCCCGTGTGATCAATATCCGTGAGCCCCGTGTGATCAATATCCCTGAGCGCTGTGTGATCAATATCCCTGAGATTCGTGTGATCAATATCCCTGAGCGCCGTGTGATCAATATCCCTGAGCCCCGTGTGATCAATATCCCTGAGCCCCGTGTGATCAATATCCCTGAGCGCCGTGTGATCAATATCCCTGAGCCCCGTGTGATCAAAATCCTTGAGCGCCGTGTGATCAATATCCCTGAGCCCCGTGTGATCAATATCCCTGAGTCCCGTGTGATCAATATCCCTGAGCGCTGTGTAATCAATATCCCTGAGTGCCGTGTGATCAATATCCCTGAGCGCCGTGTAATCAATATCCCTGAGCGCCGTGTGATCATAATCACTGAGCCCCGTGTGATCAATATCCCTGAGCGCCGTGTGATCAATATCCCTGAGCGCTGTGTGATCATAATCACTGAGCCCCGTGTGATCAATATCCCTGAGCGCCGTGTGATCAATATCCCTGAGCGCCGTGTGATCAATATCCCTGAGCGCCGTGTGATCAATATCCCTGAGCCCCGTGTGATCAATATCCCTGAGCGCCATGTGATCAATCAATATATGGCAGTAAATTATTTGGAAATCCAACTTAAAATTGACAATGCTATGGATAGAGTTATGGTTCTTGTACACTGCACTTCCTTTGGTTGTGCTTCGTACAATTGTATGAAGTTTAAATAAATTCCATTCAGTTGTTTTCAAGTTATGCTTCGTTCAAGAAAAAGTAACAAAGGGCAATAGCTCAGTTATAAGCTGAAATAGAGTTGTGGTTCCTGCTCTTCCTCTTATTGTGCTTTACCATTGTATTAAATTCCATAATTATTTTGCGAGTTAGACTCCTGCCATGAAAAAGTTACAAAGGGTAATAAATCTGTAATTGGCTAAAATAGAGTTACTCTTCTAGAACACTTCAATTTCTCACATTGTGCTTTACCATTGTATGAAAGTTTATAATAATTCATCTACCGGTAGTAGTTTTCAAGTTATGCTTTGGACAAGAAAAAGTAACAAAGGCCAATAACTCTGTAATAAGCTGAAATTGTGGGAAGGTTCTTGTACACATCACTTCCACTGATTGTGCTTGATCATTGTATGAGTTTATTTAAATTCCATAATTAGTTTGCAAGTTGTGCTCTGGATAGAAAAATCTAACAAAGTAATGGCGAAATTCATGAATGTATGGAATACTGTTGGTAGTACATGCTTCACAAAAAATGTCCTTAGTCAAGGGCAATAACTCAATAATCCATGCTGACCAACATACCTATGAAGTTTTATGTGATTGTGCAATACTGTTGGTGGAACATGCGACACAAGATTTTTCAGACCACTCTTTACTTAGTCAAGGGCCATTACTCTTGTAATCCAGAATGACATGTAAAAAAATTGCAGGTGCACAACAGCCCATGCTGACCAACATGATGTGAAGTTTCATGAGCGTTCGTGCAATACTGTTGGTGGAACATATGTCTTAAGATTTTCAAACCATTATTTTACTAAGTAAAGGGCTATAACTCTATTTAGCCCAAGTGATGTGACAAAATGTGCAAGTTTAAACAGCCTTACATACCTATGAAGTTTTAGGTGTGTATGTGCAATACTTTACCTGAGACGCAAGACCTCTAAACCATTTTTTACTATGTCAAGGGCAATAACTCTTGTTACCCAAGAGGTTGTCTGGTTAGGGCATTTGCTAGCACTTTCGATATCAATCTTTATGTTACATAACTAAAGTGCCCAATAGCAGATTAATTTTTTTTTAAACAAGGAATCAATGAACTCAATTTTGTTTTGAACGGCACAGGGAAAAAGAAGAATACATATTGAAAAGCTTAACATTTAATGAATAAAACTCTTACAATTGAACAGTTTTACATTCACCAAGGTTTGTAATAAATTCTACTTTACATTGTCAAACAATTAACTATAGCAGAGTTTATAGAAATATCAGTGGACATAGGGTGCCAAATCCAGTTTTATAACCAAACAGATTTGACGTTGACAAATTTTTATTAATTTTTGTTAAAATGAAGTCATTTTACTTATCTGAAAATCATTTTTGTAAAATTACGGCAAAATAAAGCATATTCTGTATGAAAATTTGAAATGATAATTAACAATAGAAATCTTATCCAACTGTAAAAGCTGCACTCTCACAGATTGAACATTTTGACAATTTTTTTTTTGTCTTGGAGCGAACATATTTATGCGAAAATACATGGAAACCAGTGATATAAGACTGCTGACGAAAAATCAGATCACAGATTTTCATATTTAAGTGAACATTTTTATGTTTTATGTTTTTATTTTCTTAAACGGTTAGTAACAGTTTAAGCCATAAAACATGAATTTTCAAAGCTTTAAAGCTGCACTCTCACAGATTGACCATTTTAACAACTTTTTTATTTTTTGTCTTGGAAAGAGCAAATTTTTGCTTTAATATCTGCTAACAAATGATATAAGATTGCTGACAAAAAATCAGATTGTAGATATTCATATTTCCGTTCGAAAATTAATGTTTTATGGCTTAAACCGTTACTAAAATGATAAAAAGTATCATTATTCCTGAAACTTTTAAACCTTGAGTATCTGTTCTTGCTTGATTTATCATTTAGAGTAGAGATTAAAGCATAAACTGCTGCCCTATAGTTGAAAGGTCATTTTGGAAGAACTGTCATGGCGGACTGTGCAATTTTTAAAGTTAGTTTTTCAAGTGGAGATATTTTTCTTAGGAATAACTTGACCCCTCTTTTTTATTGGCTTAAAAATAAATTAAAGCTTGTACGGTTATATATATATATATATATATGGTTATCATAGTCTGCATTCGCTCGAAATGCCTTTAAATGTTGTCTAAAAATAATAATTTCACATTGCATTATAGAGGAAATGACAATGGTGGTGTGAAACCTTTAATAAAGAAAACCAATAACAATGGCAAATTTTACAACAAGGGAGAGAACTTTGAATCAGATATATCAGATGTTAATATACACAGGTTATGTTCCACCAATAGACTGATCAAAACTACTGCCGCGACCTCTTCTTCCTCTGTCCACCTTTAGATGTGAACTATACGTTAATATTAACAGCAAACACATTTAACAATAGCTATGAAAGATCAAACTAATTATAAGAATTCCAATAAACACACATGTATCAAGCCTCTGCATCAGATTGTAAACAGTAAAAAAGGTGCAAAACTAACTATATAGGCTTATTATTTTCTAACTAAGGAATGAACTCATATTACAAATGAAAGTCTAGGAACTTGTAGTACAGTTTTACACAGAAAACCTTAAATGATAAATTTAAATGAGTTTCAAATGAATGTCTACGAACAAAAGTAATCATCAAAATATTGTGGCTGCTTGCGCGACCGCTGTGGCCGTTTTGTAACATTTGCATCAGTGTTCGAACTCCCCTCTGCTGGCACAGTTAAGTCACAATTACGATTTTCGGTGGATTCACCAGAATGTGTGTCAATAGATCCTAGGAGTAACGGGATGTCACAGGCTCTTCATCACGAGGACTAGGTTCTGGAGAAGCAGGGCGAGTTAGCGTGTCCGGAATAGTGGTTGGTCCTGGTGGTTTGCGCACGATGACCTCATCATCGCTCTCCTGTTCATGAAACGAATCAACTGTGTTCGTAAAGTGTTCCAGCACCTGACCGGGTACCCGATAACATACACTGAGTTTGACCTTATAAGAGGTAAATAGTACTAGAGCGTAACTGATTCCCTGAAAACAGTCATCCTCAATTTTCACAACTAGATATCTGTTCCTACTTTGTGATTTGTTTTTGTCTTTATACAAATGGACAAGGTCACCAACACTTATGTCTGGAGAGTTTCGAAGCTTAGCAAACTTGTGTTTTGATTTATCGCTGAACGGATGGTTGTCACATATCTGCTGATGTTTTTCTAAAATGATATTCCTATCTGAAAGTGGAATTTGCTCATGGGTGAACTGGTCTCTCTGCGTCAAGATCTCACGCGCAGATAAACCACTGCTTCGGATTCGCGAATTGAGCCGTGACACGGCAATCGACAGTCCTAATTCAGTCACAGGCCACCGCCTGGCTCAAGTCACAACAATTCATTCTCAAGCTCAGCTATAGCCTTTTCAGCCACAGGATTTTTATTTACATTTTTGATGCGACCGATTTCAAGTGGTATTCGAAAGTTTTTAAGTGTTTCGTCGTCCTTAAGAGCAACAAATCCTGGCGCAGGATCACACCGAATCAAAGCATATGGGCCATCAAGGGGATGCAAATCCAACATGAGTTTCAACAGAGTGATGTGCCTTTAATTTTCTACAATGCAAACTGTCGTAACACCATAATTAACTGTTTATTCCGTTTCAGAATATCCACTGCGAAAGAGACACCGATTGTTTTAGGAGGATCGTCAGATGACTGTTTTGTGAGGCTCTCTGGAAATGTTTTCAAGGATGCACATACATGACATGATTCTCTTACGCTATCAATTGCTTGACTAATGTCCAAGGCATAAAAATGTCTCTTCATAATGAGCTGAAGTTGGTGTTTTGATGGGTGATTGAGTTGAATATGAAGAGCGGTAGCCAGACCATCGATTACTGATCTGGGCACAATTATCTGTTCAATGGAGGGAACTAACGGATCGTGTTTCTTGACAATTAACAAATTGTCTCTCGAGATGGTAGCAACAGAAAGGTAACGCTTCACATCTTTGATATAAGTAAGCTTTTTGGAAGATCTTGTACCCTGTTTCAAATGGCCATGAGTTCTCCTAAGATCGGGATCCTCCGACTGTATGTCTATCCAAGCAGACCTAGTTGTGAACGGTAACTTTGACGTATTGCTTAAAACATCATTCAGATTTACAGACCTAACAATTGAGTCTTCAGTTTAAATTATGAACTTGCAAATCTGACAATTTGTCTCATTACAATCTGGTGCATTTCTACTAGAAAAGTCAAATGGAACATTGGCTGAACCTGCCAGGTGTCTAACGTTTATGTTGTACCGACTGACGACTGTTGAGAGAAATGACGTCACAAGCGGACTGGCTGAGAACTCACCACGACATAGCTTTTCAACAGCCTGAACACACGGCTGGCTGTCAGTTAAAACGCATGTTTCTTCTTTAGACTGAACAATGTAAGGACTAAAATGTTTTATTGCAGCTGCTATGCTTAATGCTTCTATTTCGCACGGAAGCCAAGTAACCTGATGTATTATCTTATTTTAGCACTAAAGAACCCAGGCAGAGACAGTTTATGGCCTCTCATAATGTACAATGTAGCACCAATACCACGTTTGACAACCGAATCCTCCGTGACAATCCATAGCTGGTCTGAGGCCTGCGGTAGTAAGATTGCTTTGTGATTATTGAGAGACTTCTGGGCAGTCGTAAATACGCAAGCAATTCCTCACTCCACACGACTTTCTCTTATGCAGACTGACCTGCAATTGCATCATCGAGTGGTGCTAATAATCTTGAAGTGCTAGGAATTACCCTGGCAAGTACCTTATATATGCTCCAATGAATGATCGCAATCCATGAACTGTTTCAGGCGGAGGACAGGATGATAACGTTGCGACTCTATGTGGATTGGCTGACAAGTAACCTTGAGACCACGTCCATCCTAGTATGGTTGTGGATTTGGGACAGACAATAGTTTTTGTGGGAGACAACTTACAATTGGCTTTTTCTAGGGCTCCGAGAACCCACTTCCAGTTGGTGTAGAGCTCTTGGTGACTGTTTCCACCACAGTACAGATCATCCGCCAATTTAGCCACAATGCCGTCCTGTAAGCAGTCACCTAGAACACGACACATAAGTTCTTCAAGAGCCGTCTCCGAGCCTGGCATACCCATGGCAGATCTAGTGTAAACTCTGACTCCCTTAAAAGGGGTTGCCACCTTCATTGAATCTCTTGATAATGGGATTTGGTAGAAAGCACTGGTGAGATCAGAAACAATGATATGTTTCCATGGGGCGATTGTGCGAAGAGTTGAGTCTACGTCAGGCATCAGTGATGGTTGGGGTTTGCTGTATCGGCCGACATCAGCGAAGGCTGTGACAAGGCGGTAGCCACCTTGTTTGTTTTTACCAGAAAGGAAGGGTTGAGGTATTCAACAGTTATGCCAATATCCTCAGGGTGTTTTAACACACCTTTACTTTCAAGTTCATCAAACTTTTGTTGGAGCTCTACTAGCTAACCTCTACCGTATTGTGGGACTCTTCCTTTACGCTGTGGAGGCTGCATTGGACCCATGTTCACTCTTGCTTCAAACGGTCCCAAAGCTCCACTGTAACCACTGATATCTGGTTTAAATACTAAATTAAACTGTTCATGTAATGTATTAAACTTTTCACATAGAGTGGCATCAAGGATATTGCCTGGATCTAGTTTGATTGTATCAAAGTATTTTGTTGAAATAGACCTGTCATGAGCTGGTGATACATGAGTATTGTCAACAGGTTTCGTAGGCGCTACTGTGGTAGTGTAAGCCTGTCAAACATGATCATGCTTTCTGAGTACCTGAGGTTTCGGAATGTCGTTCAGAATGCGAATTTTACCACACACAGCTTCTATTACCTGAGGCTGAGGCCAATCATCCAGTGTATGTGTGAGGTCAACCGACGACTGTGGTGGTGCCCTTAGCACAAATGCTTGAGCACGACGAACCCTGTTCTGTGAGTCAGTCTTTTGGGGTCCATAGTACAAGGTCTCAGTATTACCAATTTTGATTTCTTGTAGAGCTGGTATAACAGCAATATCATTCGAAACCATAAACGGCATGCCAGCTAAGATATCCACATCAAGTTTGTCAATAACAATAGCATCCAAAGATAGTTTCATCTTGCCCCTTGCCAATTGTATACGAGTCTCACCTACAATAGGGAGAGGCGTAACACAATCTGCTTGTAGAGCACTTTGACTACTTCTTTTGATTGGAGCATTGATTAGTTTGGCAACAGAATGTTTGATCATGTTTATTTCGGCGCACGTATCAAGTGTTACTGTCAGAGCATTAGACCCATAGAATGTTTTCATAGTGGGTGACTGTTTTGTGCCAACACGACGAGAAAGTGGGGCAACACGAAGTGTATACACCGCGTCCTCACATTGCTCCTGGATGTCACTATCAAAATCATTGTCTTCTTCATCTTGTTCAACGGTACATCGTACTTTAGACTTTATGAACTGCATGTCACTTTCAGGTAGAAACTACTTAAAACGTGATCGTAACGGTGCCTCCCTGCTTGTTTGCAAAGTGGGCAAGCGATGTTGCGTTTTTGGTTTTGACGACTCTTTAATTGAAATGTACCTTCTGGGGGCTAGTAAGAACCACGCATGATTTTCGATTCATTCAGGCTATGAACTTCATCAAGCAGACTATCTAGAGCTTGTGAAATTTAAGGTTTGATGGATGCATTTGTTCTCGAGCGTAATTCAGTACCATAACGCTGTATAACGAGTGCCGGGAGATTAGGGTGAATTAGGCGAAGCCATGTCAATACAGTACAATTTTCACACAGGTAAAACAACGCATTAGTAAGTAATACCTTGATTTCATCACATTCTATCAAAAGTATTCGTTAACTGCCGGCATGACAACGTCGGTCATCGGATAAGCTCACGACTTGGTCAATAAAACAAGCGTATTTATTTTTTCTCACGGCCTTGTACAGTCTCTTCATACCATGATTCAAGGGTTTGAAAACCTTTATAAGGAAATTACTTGAATGGATTGGTACTGACAAGCCTCGATAGCTTAAATTAGTTATGAATTAACAATTGTATACTTTCAGAGGGACATTTTATTTCGTTTTTTTTTCGGAAATGCAGACATAGTATTACATCTTTATATATTGACAAACTAAAATAGAGTCTTTCTTTTTTAAAGACATCGACAATACCAGAACCATCAGTTATATAATATTACTCACTAAATACGTGGTTATAAATGAAGACGATGTCATGTAGTGCTGATGAATCATCGTCAATATTATATCATTACCTTGTTGTTGATTCCAAAGCTCATACTTAAATGCCAAGAAGCAATATTACCACTGTCACTTTATAAAATGCCTTCTCCAGTACAATTTAACTTCACCTTCAGATGTTGATGTTTTATTAGTTTGACAGTCGACGATGTTTTTAGTTTTTGCTTCTTAAACATGTTGCTACAACCCTATGGGGTTGCTACCCACAACAATTATAATGTCTGTAACTTTTTATTGCATTACCTCTATTATGCATTATTATAATGCACTTTGTCATAAATGAATGTCATTACACATAAAACATACTGCAAAAGTAACAAAATATATGTATAGCACGTGTTAACAATCAACTCAACTATCGATCTAATGAGTTTGCAACTCTATTTATATTTCTTTACAAATGTCATTAGTATCTGTTTTATACATATTAACCTGTTCTCTGTTATGGCTAGATTGTGTCGTAGGACTAAGACTTTTTTATATATTGGTTAAATGGAAACACAATTAGTATCATTAAACGTTCGAGGTTTAGGTAACATAGAGAAACGAAAACAAATATTCGAATGGACTATTAATAATAACTATGATATCATATTGTTGCAAGAAGTACATTGTTCAAAATTATCTAATTCAAAATGGAAACATGATTGGAAGGGACCCTGTTTTTTCAGTGGAAATAGTACAAACAGTAAAGGAGTTTCAAGTCTTATAAATCCAAAAGCTAACTTAGACATACACACATACACAGGAATTATAGAAGGTAGAATCATAGCCTTGGACATAATTTTAAATGAAAAGGAATACACCATAATAAATGTATATGGACCTAATAACGACGACCCGACCCCTTTTGAAACTTTACAAAAAATTCTGCTAGAGAATGATGAAAAAACCTTTATCATTGGTGGTGATTTCAATACTGTTCTAGACTGTACACTAGACAAAAAAAACGGTAAGATGGACACTCACAAAAAATGCAGAAATACTTTAACAAATATAATAGATTCTTGCGAATTAGCCGACATATGGGGTTTAACGCATCCCTCAAAAATGAAATATACCTGGCATTCGAGTAGCAAACCTCATATAGACTGTCGACTTGATTACTTCTTAATATCAGATAATATGTTAAACTACATTCCATCTAGAACGGACCACTCCGTTGTTATTTTAACGATAGATCATTTAAAAAGTGAAAAAGGCCCAGGGTACTTTAAATTAAATAGCTCTCTTTTATTAGATACAGAATATCAAACAAAAATAAGAAAGTGCATCCGTGAAACGATAAACTTAAATAAAGAAGCAAATCCAAATACACTATGGGAAATAACAAAAGGTTCAATCAGAAATGAAACAATAAGATATGCATCACATAAGAAATCATTATTACAATCTAAAGAAAAAACAAACTGATAATCGATATAAGTTATATTGAATCAAAACTAGACAAAAGTACACCTGACAATATCGACATCATCACGCAAGAAATGATACAACAAAAGAAAGAACTAGATTATATTCGCAGTAATCAAATAAAAGGAAATATTTCAAGGGCAAAAGCATTACACGTTGAAAATAATGAAAAAACCCAAAATACTTCGCAAACCTTGAGAAAAAATATGCAGAGAAAAAAACAGTGTATAAATTAAAGGTTAACAATGAAATAGTCACAGGCGTAACAAATACATTTAAAGAAGAAGTCAAATTTTATAAAAAAAACTATATAAAAAAGACACAACCTTAGATGAGAATATCATAGCCTGATTTTTTGGAACGATATTCAGAAAATTTTAATAGACTCTTTAAATTACTCCTTTAGAAATGGTCATTTAACACCACTTCAAAAACAAGGTATAATCTCTCTTATTCCAAAACGAGATAAAGACTTAGAAAACCTTTCAAACTGGAGACCAATCAGCTTATTAAACACTGATTATAAGATAGCAACGAACAATTTCGAACAGAATAAAAAGTGTTTTACCTGAACTTATTGACAACGAACAAACGGGCTTTATCAAAGGCAGATATATTGGTGAAAACGTTCGTCTCATAGTTGAGGTCATGCAATACCTTTAAGAGAATAATATGCCCGGACTCCTGTTTTTTGCCGACTTTCAAAAAGCCTTTGACAGCGTTGACCACTCTTTTATATTAGACAGTTTGAAAACTTTAAATATTGGCTCGGATATAATACAATGGACGAAACTCTTCTACAACGATATACAAAGTATAATAACGAACAATGGTCATTTGTCTGAAACATTCCAAATTGAAAAAGGGGTAAGACAAGGATGTCTACTCTCATCGATTTTATTTATTATCTGCCTACAAATACTGTCTAGCAATATAAAACAAGATACCAATATTAAGGGAATCAAGTTGTTAATACGGAAATCAAACAATCGCTTTTTGCTGATGATGCAACTTACTTTATTGATGGTTCTGAGAAATCTTTCGAATCCTTGATCAAATCATTAGAGTCCTTTTCTAAATGCTCTGGCCTAAACCTCAACATTAATAAATGTATAATCCCAAGAGTGGGAAGGTTAAAGAATACTACAATTAAAATATGTCAATCTAAATCCTTAATATGGACTTTAGAATGTGCGACAGCGTTAGGCATCACATTCTACAATAACAAGCAACAAACAATCGACACAAATATCAACAAAAAGCTAAACGAACTACATAAGACATTAAAACAATGGGAACATCGAAAACTAACTTTGTTGGGTAAAGTAACAGTTGTAAAAACGTATGCGCTACCAAAGATAATATATCCATTTACCGTGCAGGCGAATCCAAGCAAACCCGTTATTGAAAATGTTAAAAGGGCTATCTTCAAATTTATATGGGATGGGAAGCCAGACAAAATAAAAAGACAAATACTGTATCAAAATTACGAATATGGAGGATTAAAACTAACAAACACTGAATATT
The DNA here is from genome assembly GCF_026914265.1 of Mya arenaria. Lineage (NCBI taxonomy): Eukaryota > Metazoa > Mollusca > Bivalvia > Myida > Myidae > Mya > Mya arenaria. The sequence continues at coordinate 23,729,424 of NC_069130.1, forward strand.
TTCTTGACTCAGTAAAAGCGTTATGGGTTAAACGATACTTGGATGATAATAATAAAAGCAAATGGAAAATCTTCTTTAAAAATACACTGAAAGCACATGGCAACCACTAATATTTGAATGTGAAATGGATAAATATTTCATTGATAAAGTGTCAGGACAATGTGCATTTCTGAACAATGTGCTTGAAGCATGGAGCAAAATAAAACAAGTTTATTATCTAAATAAAATAAAAATAGCCAAAACAGTTATATGGAATAACAAAAACGTCCAAAACCTAGGAAACACACTTTTCTACAAACATTGGTATGAAAAAGGTATAAAACATTTTGAACACATTTTCGATTACAGAACCAATATTTTTTATGTTTTTAATGAAATTGAACATCTATACGACACACCGACTTTATAAGATAGCAGACCCTCATTAAATCTATTTCTGCAGAAACGAAACAACAGCTGATAAAAGACGGAATTAACCACATAAACGGCACGTCGCTTCGAGAAAAAATGGTAGAATCTAGGCAAAGAAATAAAATCCTGTACTTAATATTGAACAAAGCAACAATTACATCGCCAGCTTCAAAATTAAATGGAATGAAGCCCTCGAAGAAAATGTTGAGTGGAAAAAATATACTGTAATATATACATATCTACAATAGATACTACGTTACGTAGCTTTTACTACAAATTTCTTTTAAGGACAATACCAACCAACAAACTGCTTTTTAAATTGAAACTTGTCGATTGTAGCTTATGTACATTCTGTAACTCAGGTATTGCATTTATTGAACATTTTTACTGGGAATGTTACAAGACACAACAATTATGGAATAAATTAAACAACTTCATAGCTTCAACAACAATTAACATAATTATAGGTAAACGCGAAGCTTTATTGGGAACAGTGACAAAAAATAAATACAACAACATATGCAACTTTCTTATTATTCTTATGAAATTTCATATACATTCAATCAAGTATGATAACAGAACACTATCCTTTGATGCATATTGACGTATTTAAGATTAAGGATTAAAATAGAAGAACAAATTGTGTTGAACAATGACAAACTTGAAACCCACAACAAAAATGGGAAGTACTTAAACATACACTATAATTGAATAATAAAAGACACAATTAGCCATACACAGAAATCTTAGACTTGAAAAATATTAACACATTAATGGAATCTAATACAGGGGACACCGATCGTATAAACATCATACGATCGGGTGTGTATGAAATGTGTATGTGTGCGTGCGTGTGGGAGCGAGTGGGAGCGAGTGTTTGTGCGTGTGCATGTGTGAGAGCATTATTGTTTCTTAATATATGTATTTCCTATCAAAATACATAGATATGTTGTATATGTTGAGAATTTAAAACTGTACTGATATATGTATCTATGTGAAAAATAAATGAGAAAAAAATATAATATTTTCTAGTGTTGGGCTCATTTCCTCATCAGCATCAGGTAAAACCCCATGGTGTTGTATGGGACCATCGTGTTTGAGGAGATTATCTTCAACAAAGCTGTTTAAATCGTTGAAAAAGATCCTCGGGACGTTAATCTGGCGCAAGCTTTATTTCACTAAAGTTCAAGAAATGTGAGCCCGAGATTTGCAATCCATAATGTTGACGAATTGACTGCCATATGTTCTTTATAGATGTAGAGTTTTTGACGATTGTATTGCGCGATATGACAGGACAGAAGTTGGCAATCTGCCCTAACATCAGATCAAGGTGCGTAGCCTTTTTTTCAGCAGTACGTCTATGAGGTGCACCTTCATCATCAGCCTGGAGGCCTGGAATTGGCTGAGCATTTGTTTTCTTTTGCCAAGTGAACCCGTCTACAAGGAATGGAGCAAAATTGGAATCGAGGGACAAGGTATATTCAAGGTTTTGTCTCCAGGATTCAAAGGATGTTATGGATTAAGTTTTTGTAAGAGTCCACTGTTTAGGAGCGCGAATATAAGCCATGATGTTGGAATGCACACACAACTTTTGAGCGCAATGATTACAGGTTGTGCAAAAGCTGTCTCGTCTGTCATACGCTTGGAAGATTCACAATTAACTGTATTTTATGTGGAAAAGGGTTTTGTACAGCGATTGTCCGTGTTTAAACCGCAGCCGCCACGGCAGTAAATCGGAATCTAGACGAAATCACGTTCAAACAGTTTAATGAAGAAAACCAACAACAATCAAAACTACTGGCGTTGTTTAATATGTCAAAGTACATGTATTTCCAAGAACAGTGTTTTTTGATATATCACTATTTTGGGAATGAAGCTGGGCCTTTCTGGTTGGGAAAAATGTATCATTTCGACTAAAATCTGGAATTCCATTTTTGCCTAAATATAAACAATAATGCTTTTAAAACAATCACAAAAGATAAAAGAATATGATAAAAGTTTGTTTCTAGATACACCAATTTTTCCATACAAAATGTGGTTCATTTTTTTTAAAGATTAAAGTGCTACCGGGTATTTGTGGGTCAAAATTGAAGTTGGGAAATTTAATTTTTATTTTTGGGAAAAGGTGTATGTTTTAGAGAAAAAGTGGTCTTAACGTCCCTCCGCACAAAAGACAAATACATGTTTGCATGGGATGGGGCAAGACTTCGATATTTATTTTGGCACATGTTGGAGCAGTGTGGCACACACAAACGCATAAAAAAAGCAAATTCTCTACATAAATACTTTAACAACACTGTAAAGCTCGAATATACTGTTCCATTCTGTCTAAATGTTGCCGGCCTCTCCGGCACATGCCCTGATCAAACCTGTATACTACCAGGTGTCAACAATAAATAGTTACAAAGTTTCAAAGAGTCTTCATTCTTACTAACGGTGATACAGATTTGATCATATATCCTCCATAGGAATGACAGCCGCCCAGGAAAAACACCCGGTGGATGAAATGTGTTACCGTAGCGATGCACGTAGATACAGATAACCCCTAATTAATTCCTCGGAATATAGGAACTACGGACTCCATCCGGACATGCATGCATGTATAAACACATATCAAACATGTATACAAACATCCTTTTTTCGAATTTAAATGAAATCGATATTCGCAGATAGAAGTCAGGCCTAGAACTGATTTGCCCGCCAATATAACCGACCACCCTAGCTCGAATACCACGTGACCTTCACGCATTTGCGCTCATAACACGTTAAGACATTCGTTCTGCCCTATACTTCGTAACGGCCAGAACTATCAAGTCTTAACGTCGCACAAAAGAAAAACACATGTTTGAATGGGGCAAGACTTCGATAGAACAAAATTCAAAGGTTAGAGAAGCAGTTAGCATTCAAATTCGAAAAGAAATATAACATAATGCATATATCGAACTATCCATACATATTTACAAATTCAATTGCTTTGAAACATTTAACTTGTTTTGAGCATGCCGTTTAAGACAACCTTTTTCACAATAGGTTTTGAGTTATGTCGCTTTGCGCATTCTAACATGCTTTTCAAAATAGAATTCTCTGTTGGATCAGGAAGATCATTAATGCTGTGAAACCACTTAATAGCGTAAAATGATGCTGAAATAACTGCATCTGATTTGCTCGAGTCTATCAAATTCGACAAAAACATTGCAACGTGAATGGATTGTGCAGGGTTCGTGGAAAATCCTTTAGCACCACAAAAAACTTTAAATGCTTTCAAGAAAGATGTATATTTATCTACTGTCCCGTCCGCTCTTGACGCTAGAATGTGTGTTGCCATTCCGTCCACAATGTGTGCCTCGTTTTCTATTTCCACCCCTGCCTCCTCGAATTTCCGATATAGGTTAAGTCTTAGGTCAACACCTGAATAAAACAATAAAACATAATTTCCACATTGCATAATCAACGTCTATATAACAATAGTTTAACGAAACGGCACCTCAAGGCCACCATTCTGAAAACAAATGGTTCTTTGCCAAATACCCCGTTATTACCTTTGCCTTTACAAACAGATCCCATCACTGGGAGATGGAAAATCTCTTTAACAAATTGCTTAAATGTGCAAGATTTCTCTATCAACAACGGCCAAAATGAAGCCGACTCCCATCTCGGGATAATCAGAGTGCACATGCGCTTGTCACTTTCCATTTTCTTTATACATTTCGCCACCATACTAGGTGGTGGTACCAGCCAGTTATATTGTTATGCTGTATGTCATGCCATACTTTGGTTCAAAATATTTTTGTTAATTGAAACCAGTTTCATAATTTCAGCGTTTCTCTATTTACAAATTATTGATTTGTTAGATGTTTTTACATCTGTTATTTGAAATTTGCAACTGTGTTTGTACCAGGTTGTACGCCAATGAATTAGGATGTTGCTAATTGCCAAACAAAGGAGGTGTCAATCGAAGCCGTATTGACGTAAGCTAACTATTTTATTGTTTCTTTGTATCTATTTTAGCACCCTGACAAATGTTTGATAGAAAACTATCTGAAATCAGAAGTAATTAGTTTGAGATCAGCTGTCAGTCTTTTTGAAGTATGTTCTGTTTTTCTTTTGGTTAAATTTATGTAATGCATGACCGGGCCGCACAATATAAGGGAACTGATTTTGAAATGTTTAGAGGAAGTTGTTAATAGAATACGGACACTTGAAATTTGTCTGAGCTCGAAGGTGGTTCTACCACATTCGCTGTTATACAATATATTTGGTGTTAATTTTTGGACTGCACACACTGTGTTATTGCATCAAATATTTGTTTAGGAAAGAACATCAGAATAAAATCGTGAAAAGAACTTGTTTTGTTTTGGACTTCAATAGTTAATTCCCCATAGTGCCAAAAGTAACGGTTAATAGGAATAAAAACCTACGGCACAATAATATTCTAAAGACCAACATTGTTCGAAACAATTCACGGCTTCCGTACCAGGAACCCACCATTTGGAATTAAACCTTTTATATTTGTTATTATAATGCGCAGAAAATCTTTCAACTGTGTGCGGTCCCCATATTTTATCCAAGTAATGAAATATCGTGTCACTTATAGACCAATCGTCAGAATTTAAGCATCTACTTAAATGATCCGCCCTAAACTTTCCAGATCTAGGTATTCAGTCAACGCAGAATTTTATATTGCACGTTTCACAAACATCGTGAATCTCTAAGCATGTACTATGCAAACTGTCTATATTGCTTCCTGATGCCAAAATATAGCAAATATTTTTATTGTCTGTGAAAAACTTTACTTGCTTACCTCTCAGAATCATCAAACTACTCCTTAAAACTCTAAACATAGCTTGAAGTTCTCTCCATGTAAAACTTTGGATGAACTCACTTTCAGTCCAACAACCGACCACCTCAGTACTAGTGTTATCTACAAACGTAACTTTATTGGTCAAACAAAAGTTTGCCTTCTTAAGTTCGCCATGCGTATCTAATAAAGTACTCGTCTCCGAAAGTACACTACAAATTTCTGATTTCGGTTGTTCGAACCGAGAACTACTCACTTCCGGGAGCACCGTGTCGTTTCTCTCGACTTGAAAACCAAGACTCACTTCCGGGAGACTTAACTGCGCAATGCTCACTTCCGAGAGCAAAAGCGAACGCACGCCCACTTCCGGGAGCGCCAACTGACCCTCGCTCACTTCCGGGAGCGTTAAATTGCCACAGCTCACTTCCGGGAGCAAAAGCTGACCCTTGCTCACTTCTTGGAGCGATTTTGCTAACAATGAAAGAATCCAGTTGCATTTCTCATTCACAATCAAAAACCCTAAATCTAACAAACATTGTAAGACAAACTTACTGCTGGCAACCGCCTGGCGGAGATCAACGTGACCACCAATTCCGTCATCGAGAAACATGATGACGCTGTGCCCTAAAGCTCTAAGATACTTAACAACACACTTAAGAGTCTTTGAAAATATATGCCCGGCAAAACATATGCCAAATGGTAAGGAATTGTAGACATTGTTTCTGATCCAACCGACCATGAGAAGCCCAAGTATGTCCTATTGTACTTAAAAATATCTATACGGTGATATGCGCTTTTCAAATCGTACGTGAAAACAAAACTTGACCGGTCAAACATCTGTAGAGCAATAGAAATATCCTCAAACTTGATGTTAAATAAATGCAAATATGGATTTATGTGCTTACAGTCGAGGACCAATCTAGGTTAACCAGACTTGCCGTAAGCCACGGTTAATGGGTTCACAACCCAAGGTTGTTCATACACCTTAAGCCAACAGCGAGTGTATTTCTGTTTCTACAAACGCTGGGGTATCCCTTGCGGACTTAATGTTCTTTAAATGAACTTGTTCTTTATTAAGAATTGTTGGGATAAGAGTTAGGTTTGTGCACATAAACTGGTTTAAACCCCCAGTAAGTTTACATTTTACTGACCGTTCCAAGGCGGTACCTAACAATTCTTGATAAACATACCAATTATTTATATATATATATATATATATATAGTATTTATGCACTGTGCAGTTTGTAGAGTTGTGTGCTGATCTATGTTTCTTGTTTGTGAATTTGTGTTCTTTGTCTTTGGCGTTGCCCATTGCCACTAAACCGGGTTTATGTTTAAACTTTTTGCTACTGAGCATGTTTCTGTAGCTTTTTGCATATATATTGTGGAGGAACACTCTTAAATGGAAGCTTATATCCATTCCGTACCACATCTAGAATATATAGAACTATCATCGGTAATTTCTTCCCACTTTTTAAATTATTTCTTTAAACAACCTACTGGCGATGAGATTTGAGCCGCGTCGCTTCTACAATATTCTTGTACCTTTACATCATCTGAATAAACTGTACTAAAATGATCTGTACATACCTGATCGACGCTCTCCGATCCGTTACACCCTTTTACATGCCCCTTATTTATAAATGTACCAACCTGTACCTCATCCGCATACTCTTTGAAGCCAATACTGTCTTCATTACAAACAAAACTAATAGCACTTATCTTATTACTGTAATGCTTGTCCTGGCCACATTCCGACTTCCAATGCCCGGGCATTCCACATAAGAAGCAAAGCCCCGGACGCGAACGCTGTCCGCTGATTGGAACCGCCTGACGCTGAGTCCCAAGAGCCGCCGGGGATTCGGATGCTTGCGCGGGTTTCCTGTACGAATACGGCCACCTTTTAGACATCGATCGCTTGGTGCTATCTGACCGGGCCTTCCTTGATGCTCTGGCTTCCGCCTTGTATATCCTCTTTTCATCATCACTCTCAGACGCAATAGGATTGACCTCGTACTCGGCAACGACTTTCCACCCCAACTCTGGTGAATCGGCCAGCTGAATAAGTTTCTGCCTTCTTTTCACAAGGTCTTTAGCTTCAATGACGGATTCTTGAGCCTTCGTTACTTTTATGTTTAAAAGTTGGTTTATCTGCCTTTGCGGCAGACATATTAGAAGGCTTAGCACTTATCTTGTCAATCATGCTGCCAATGCTCTTCAACAAATCATTGTTGTTTCCTTCCAAAGCCGCGTTAACTTCATCTTCGACCAACTGCTCCACGTGTCTTTCGTCCATTATAGTAAGGGCGTTTTTGTTGGTTATAAACTGGTTTCGGTTTTATATCGGTTTCATGAACTGTGTATTTGTTGTAACAGTTTCAACTAAAACCAAAACAAGTTTCAATCGTTTTTTAACGAGAACCGAAACCGGTTTTTGAAACTATCGAAACCCCTACCGGAGGCGGTTTCATCGGTTCGTTCCATCCGAAAACTAGTTTACTTCGAAAACAACATGGCGGATAGTGATCAACTTCTTTTGTTGAAACTCAATCTTTTTTATAACAATGCCTTACAATGGGCAAATGTGCTAAATGAAAAGGATTACATTAGTAATTGTGTAGCTCAGTAGCTACAGTAGCTCAGCCATATTATTGAAAATGTACACAAAACCATGCATTTGTTCCTTGAAGCAAAACTCTCAAAACCGGTTTCGTAACTGCTGAAACCTTTCAAACCAAAACTGAAACTGGTTTGGTATCAACAAAAACGCCCTAAGAGTAGCCAAAATCGATGTTCGCTGATAGAAGTCAAGCCTAGAACTGATTTGCCCGACCAGAACTATCAATACTTATTAGCCAATCTTCCTTTATTCTGTTTTAAACGCGCTAATTTTGTGGCAGATGGCGCTCTTGTTATATACATACATTTAAATACTACTAAAGCCTTTTTTCAGCATTGAATTATTATTTTTTAGTATAATAAGTATAACTTTAAAATGTTCATCGAAGGATGTTGCCAGTCAAATTAGAAAATTAATTGTTTTGCATTTGCTTCCTTTGACAAAGCCTATTTGTTGTTCCTGATAAAAAAAATGTTTATCACAATATCTTTTACAAGTAACATTTCCTAATAAATATATTTTTAATGATGATATTCTGATCTTGTGTCCTTTTCATCAACAATCTTTTTCATAAACAGCACATATACAGGGAAAACATCGACAAAAGAATAAAGATGCTTAAACAGTACAAAGATAAGTTTAAATTCTCTAAAAGCCCGCATAACAACAAAAAGACCCACTTTTTCAAAAGCAAGTTTAAAGTCTTTTTATGGTGTATCCCTGCTGTGAAAAACTCACTTATTTTGAAAAGACCCACCTTTTCAATTGCATTGTTTCAAAGATTTACTTCTGTGTCCAAAAACTCACTTTTAGACTATAAAGACCCGCTTCAGAGAAATAAAGACTCACTTCTATTGTAAAAGACTCGCTTTTTTCTCACTTCAAACGGAAAAGACTCACTTTTTGCTCACTTTTGAAGTAAAAGACCCACTTTAGCCTACTTTTTGTGCATAAAACTCACATTTGCTGTGAAAAACCCACTAAAAACTTGCTTATGCCCACAAAACCCCGCTTAAAACACACATTTTATGAAGAAACCCATCAAAAAAACCCCGCTTATAAGTGAGTTTAAGCGAGTTTTGGTAAAAAACCCACTTTTCGTTTGGGAATGGTAGGTCCGGGGAATAGCGGGGACCTTGACTTTCGGTCCAGGCAATTCCAGGTAAAGTCCCCGCCCTGCGGGGATAAACTGCTGGTGCATCAATCGTAACAACTCGTCCATCTCCGGCAAGCTTCAAGATAGACCTCGTAAATAGTAGTAAAGATATACGAAAGTGCGATGCGGCTGCCGGCGATTAACACCGTTTTCAATCCGCGTATAGAAAGCCCATTGTAACAACAAGGAAGTGGATTGTGTTAAATTAAATGTGCTTGTTTAAGAGAAAATATTTATTGTAACCTCAAAGAATGGTCTTTTTATGAATATTTAGATGTTTCCTTGTACATGAAGCACTCTGTTTCCTCTAGAAAAATCGTGAGCACACAGAAAATGTACTTGACAGTAATTAAAATGATCATACATGATACGGTTCATGGCATGCATGAATCATTACATCGGATTAAATGCATGCATGGACTAAATGTCAGCATTTTCTCAACAGCCATAGAACAAAATAGAACAAGGTATTTTGGTGTCCTGTTCGTGTATAAGATAGAAACAACCGTGTGTACAACACGATAAATAAAATGATTCATTGCCAATTAACAGGTAAATTGTGGTAGTGTCAGTCTAGTTCTGGCTTCCATAACTTTAATGTAAATTAACAAAAATATGTTTACTACACATTAAAAGGTTATATATCACGTGGTCGCTGAAGTTCTTTAGCTAGTGTCGGTCTGACCAATTTTAGCATCGAAAATATATGAGATATTATAACAGAAGATGAATACTAAACACACAATAACCAAAAACATGGATTACATTCGTACACACAGCTTTATGATGATTAATCCAACCAGCTGTTAGTGAGGTTTTCCGCAAGATTTGATCCAACATTTACACTGTTCAATGTTCCGTTTAGGCATTGGAAAACAAACCAATTTCCCATCTTTCAGTCTTTCCGGGTACGTTCCCCAAGTACCCATCAACACCATTGTTCGAAATCCGATTTATTTTATGGATTGTGCCAGTACACAAGTCCTGTGTTGGTAAACTCAAACCGAAAGTAGGGTGGTGCTAAAACTCAGTACACGGTACCCGGATATTATCAGATAACAAATCTCGGTATCAAATGACCCGCTATTTATTGCCTATTGAAGGTATGATGATCGGATAAAGATCTCTGTTTTGAAGTTTTTGTATTACAATAAGATTATCTAAGTGTCATCTCTAAATAGCCATGGGCCATATAATTACATATATGTTGATAAATATTTTATTTACTCACAGGGTGTTCCCTTCATACGTCTTTGCACTCGAATTGTTTTGATTATGTCACATATTACATATATTGTTATCAATAAACTAAGGTTAAAAATTGGTTGCATGTGATGTTTAGGACAACATACATTACTTATTGATTTATTCTTTTTATTTTCAAAGTAGAAACACTTTGTACAACTTTTTAGCCTTATATTATCACATATATTTTTATCACGCCGTAGTCTATTTTGGCATTTCGAACACTTTGATCGCCTTGCTGTTCTGTAATCCCACGTACATACGATGTGTTTTAGCACAGACCACCACATTATTTGGTTTCGTTAAATTGTCTTTTAGCAGCGGGGTGACGGTTCGTGTTTCAAGGGACACCAGACAAACCGTGTCGATTCCACACATGTAAACTCGACCTGCAGAGTCCACATTTATATATTTTATGGGACATAAATCTTGCTTTACATTCGCAACACCGAGAACACGGCCTTCTTTGGTAAGAGCATTTACCGTGTTTTTGACAGTGTCAGTGATGTATATGGTAATGTTGTCAGGGCTTACTGCCAGGGAATCAGGACTCTCAAACAATTTCTCACAGTCATATTCTTTCTCAAATTGCTGAAATTATACATCCGAATATTATATATCTTGATAAGTAATACTTTTGTTCCAAATTAATTGAACTTTATAAAAAATAAACACACATTTGATGAAACTGAAAAAAGCCTGATGTGTTGCTATTTTGACGTTTATAATACTTCAGCCTTATTCTAATGATGGGCTACAGCTCTCTTGTCGTCTGTACGATTTATAGAGGTGAAACTTGTTCAAATGATATGTTCTAAATGTTCAGAACTTGATGTTTATTCAATTTTTATGTTGTCAACAAAGATACAATTAACGTTTTTTTACTATTGAATTTCTGATATATTTGAAATATTTAACTCGGCAGCTCGTAAACACATGCTGATGTAATATGAAATATTCGTAAATTTAATTAGGTGAACAAAACTCAACTGTATCAAACATGAATACTCCTTTCATGCCTCTATACATGAGACTGATTGATTGTTATGGGCGATTACGTTAAGATCTTTCAAATGTCCATGATCTTTACAGACACTTGTCGTAAATGGTGAAATAAGCTTTAGACGTAAACTTGAAAGTGCAATCGTTTTTGTGGCAATATTGTTCGCTAAGACCGGCGTGCCCTTTATCTATATTTAGACGAGACGTGTTTCGTCAACCATGTTTACATATAAAGAACATCGGTGAGGCACAACATATAATGTGTGTTTTGTAATTTTAATGCAATTTCTGGTTTTGTTTGCTCATTTGACTTTAATGACAAAATACTAGAAAGCACACGATTTAAAGTATATATAAAGCACATAATCCTTTATAAATGGATTTTTTAAAGTGACACTCTTATTCAAAATCAATACATACACATGTATAACAAAAATAGATTTTGGGTGATGAACCTTTAACTTCCCACTAAATAATGCATCTATGGAAAATATTTGATACTGATAACAAGATTGTAACCGTGGATTTAAAAGCAGAAAGCGCAAAAAATATTAAATGATTGGTGAATGCTAAAAGATTTACTGTAGTCTATTGTAATCTCATAAGGTAGAAATACCATGTTTTATGCTCATTTCTTTCAAATTAAACCTGGTATCCTTCGTAGGAACCATTGTTGTCGGCATTCATTCATCCTTTTTGATATATTAAAACAATTGTATTAATGGTGGTAAATCGCGAAAATATAGCTAATTATCTGTTGTCTGTACCTAAATCATAATATGTTTTTGCCGTTGGTCAAGTGACTGAAACATTATATTGAAATAAAACAAAACACATACACACAAAATAAAACCCATACATTTAGCATTTACCTATATTGTGCGCCTTTATATTCAACTGAAATATGTTTTTTTTGTTGTTATTTACGATCATATCACTTAATGTTTATATAATAGTTTAAAAGCGCAGTTTTTCTGTATTTTTTTCTGACGTCCTGTGTACCAACGAGTTTCGTTTGTTAACTCGTATCCGTCGAGAGACCGTAGTATTTTGTTTTTCACCGAACTACATTGGAATTGTTTCTTTAGAAAATAAAGTACTATTTTTAGTAAAATCTGTAAATAATTCAATTGTAAATAAATATAAGGATATTTCTTTAATATTAGGATACTAGAAATGCCTTCGTCGTTATCCCATATTATTTGATCGTTTCACATTATCAACAAATATTACTCTCCTTGGTACTTGATAGACTGTAAATTTCCATGATAACATAATGACGCAAATCCATCCGATCGATTATTGTACGTCTTCATTTTAGCATAACCCCTTTTGTTCTGGAAATATCATTTATTGTGCAAACATATATAATATAGTTTAATTTACTAAATCTTAAAAATAACTATCATTTTTGTCAATCAATCATTTTAAGATATCTTGAAACTGAAGGGTGAAGTTCAGAAATATAACAGTAAAAATGTCAAGTAGAATTGTTTACCTTTATCACGTTTTCCTCCATATCCAGTATTTCTACTCCATTACCAGGATAGTTGTGACTAACAATCAAGTTGTCACCACACGATGCGATTCCATTGCAAAAATGGTTAACAGCTATTTTATTTTCAAACAACAAGTCTCCTTTTTCAGTCACACGCAGAAACCATATTTCACGAACGGAAATCACTGCCACACGATTACCAGGTATTTTCGTTATATTCCAAGGTAAACATTCACTTTCATACCATCCTACTTGTTGTTTCCCACTATTCATATCAAAACATCGCAAACAGCCTTTCGCCGTATCTGCGGCCACCAGGAACCTGTCCCCTTCAACAGCCATCCCCGACCTCAACATGCCCGTCTTTTCCCAGCAGTTTCATTTCCCCTAAATACTTGAAGGTCGAAGCATCAGTAGGCTCGCTTATAATAAAAATATTAATGATAATAAAAATAGCAATACTATTAATAATAATAATGATAATAATAATAATAATAATAATAATAATAATAATAATAATAATAATAATAATAATAATAATAATAATAATAACAATAATAAAATAATAATAATAATAATAATAATAATAATAATAACAATAATAATAATAAGAAGAAGAAGAAGAAGAAGAAGAAGAAGAAGAAGAAGAAGAAGAAGAATAGTGATAATTATAAAATAAAAATAAATAATAATAATAATAAATAAAATAAAATAATAATAATAATAATAATAATAATAATAATAATAATAATAATAATTATAACAATAAAAATAAAATTAAGTTTTTTTTTTTTAAATTTAGTAAAATAGAGATCTAAGGTAAGGTTCGAATTATATTTCTATACGTTAATATCTCATAATTTAGGAAATTTAATACAGTTTTTTTTTTAAATCTTATAACAATATAACTCGAATAATCACATGCTTTATTTTCTTTCCTGTTTGATATAACCATCGCGTATTTTTTTGTGTTGTACATGTGTAATAAAAATTAACTCCGCATATATATTAACAAAATAATTGGAAATAATAATTGCGTAATTGGTAATATTTTAGCAAGTCATTTATTTCTAGATACTATTAGATGGATATATTCATTTGGAAGACACATTTAAATTATAAAATGTATCACAGTTTTAAGGTAAGTCAGTTTGGTTAATGGCAATCCTAAATAAAAAAAATATATAATTGCACAATGACATTCTGGAAACGACCAAATCACAGAATTATAATGCTAATGAGTCAACAGTTATATCACAGACATTGTGTTACAAATTAAAGAATTAATAATAAATATATATATGACAGGAAACCGAATTAAAACAATGAACTAAAAAGAAACAGCCTTAGTCCAACAAGTACGCCTTAACTGTTGACTTAAAAGTATTTATGGACTTCAAATTCCTTATGTCTTGTGGCGACTCATTTCACAATGAACAACCACGATAGGCAAATGAATTCTTACCAAAACTCTTTACCTTAGGGTAGGGTAGGTAAAGCGACCACTATCGACACATATACTTATATTATTATGACTAGTTGAAGCGGTCACTCTAAACCTAGTGCTATAATTGTAAGCAGAGCTAGCAGGGATAAAATGGTCCACCATATAGGAAGGAGCTGTTTTAGAAGATACCTTAAAAAGATGACAGAGAGTGATAAAGTCAACTCTTATTGCCACAGGTAACCAATTAAGACAGGAGAAATGCTCTTTATAAATATGGGCTCTAGAATCTAAATTTAAAACAAATCTAATTAGTTTATTTTGGGTAACCTGTAGCTTGTTTCTCAATTCTTGAGTAACATAATAAAACCAAACAGGTGAGGTAAAATCGAAATGGCACCGAATAAGGGACATAACCAACACCTTCTTAGTATGCTGGGTAAGGAAATAACGCTTTCTTTATAGAAACTTTTATCTTGCATTGGCTTTCTTGATGACAGTCAAAACCATAACATCGAAAGATAAACTCTTATCAATGGTTGCATTTAAGTATTTAACCGAGTCCTTAGACTCAATAGAAACAACATTACAAGAGACATTAAGATTACTCTGAGATTTAGGCTTCTGTTTTGACCCAAATAATATAGTTTCTGTTTCACCAAGGTGTGATGATAGTTTGTTGCAGATGAGCTACATACTATCTAATCCCAGCTCATAGCTTAGAGTAGACTCTATCACGTCTTTATGTTTACCGGAGACTAAAATGGTAGACTCATCATCATATAGGAGCAACTTATGCCTAACAACAGCTGGCATGTCGTTTACAAATATTAAAAAAAGAAGAGGGCCCTAATATAGATCCTTGAGGCACATCACATGTTACACTGGCCTGGGACGAAAACGTTCCCGAAATTTCAACTAACTGATGCCTGTTGGGCAAATAGGAAGAAAACCATCTGATAGCGGACTCTGTTAGGCCAAGGGCTTCAAGTTTCATCAAAAGTATAGAATTATTTACTGTATCAAATGCTTTCTGTAGGTCAAGAAGTAACATGCCGACGAGATTTCCTTCATTCATGTTAAATCGAATATAGTCTGTCAGGTGTATAAGGCAAGTCTCAGTAGAGAATTTGCGCCTAAAACCGGAATGGTAAGATATTCTTCAACTTGAACATAACTGACCTTTTCTAGTCGTCTGGCACTACACCCTGTATAATTGACAAAATGATTATGTGTGATAGAGGGTTTGCAATGCAATGTGCAGAATCCTTAACAACCGAGATGGGATGTCATCCAGACCAGTGGCCTTGTTGGAGCTAAGACCATTCAGGTATTTTAAAACTTTACATTCAGTTACAATGGAAAGACCATTGCTGTTAGCTCAAACACCTTTAGACAAATAAAAATGAAAAACAAAGTTTCTACCAAACGTACTAACACACTTTGGAAATTTTTCAACAAGTTTAGCAGCAACGGACGTGTAAAATGAGTTCATTTTTTTCTGCAACTTTCAATTTATCAAAGCAAATTTCATCATTCATATTTAAACCAATATAACATGAACACTGGCTTTTCTTGGACGGTAAACCTAACTGTTTAAGGTTATTACACACATAATTTAAGTCATTTTTGCTAGTTTTGAATATGCTTTAAAGATTTATTTTCAATAAAGTCATTATTTTCTATTCAATCATATGACGAAAACGTATTATTTCCTTTTGATTTGATTTAAAACTGTATTCAAACAGAACATGACGTCATGAACATATAACAAAGATGTTTTAAGTAACATCATTTAACCTGGTTAAAACGAAATCTAATTTTGCGAACGGAATATAATTATATTGTGAGTCTTATTTGATATCACCTCATTGTACATCCAACAAATAAACGGAGTAAAACAATCGTATATATATTTTGTTTTTAATTATTCCCATCATGCCATTTCTGCAATGCATCAAGCGCGGTTTATAGCATTGCTGTGTTGTATTCGGCTCATCATCACCGCATGTGGAACATATAGGTCTATTACACAGGAAAGGCATGTAAGAATCTGACACTCGTCATAATATAATGCACAAATTCATTCCACTTGTCCAGGAAATATGTAAGTAAACTCGCTAAAGGCTCGCTTGCTTCAAGTTTTCGGATTTCGTTTAATAAAATTTGTGTTATATGATGACTCGTGATTAATCCGATATATCTAATTATCGTTTTTTTCTGTTCATGAAGATATAGAGGATATTTGTTTATTTCAGTGTAGTTTTTTATGATCACGAGTGAAATAAAATACGATCTTACACAAAAATAAACAAATTTTCTGTTTCTTTTATGCTTATTTTCGGAGTTTTATTTGTTTTTTCTATTTATTTCTGAATTACCCCCCTTGTTTGAAAAGGATGGGCTTTATGCCGCTACCCGTGGGGCGCCCCTCATGCATTATTATAGCTGTCAACTTTTCTACTTTCGGTTTGCTGAGAAATAGTTCTCTGCTCTTCATTCTTATAGCTTAATATTCGCTCGTTTTTTATTGCAAAGCTTTATGAACAGTAAACAATGAAGTATTATTAGTGCACAAATGTTCCAAAAATAATGAAAACACTTTTTATTTTAAGATGGACATGAATCTTAACCAAATTACTACGCCGCTATTTAAAGAATGAAAATTTGGAAGGTCAAATGTGTTAGCAAAACAAATTGGATACTCATTGGATTTTAACCATTTTTCTTAGTTTAAGACTGCATGTACGCGTGTTTTTATAGTAAGATAATATTCAGTCATCTTACTGTCAGAGACCAGTCTGTTTCGCTTTAAAATGTTTGTTTTCCAGATATTAAAAGAATAAATGCCAGTTTGTTGGCACATTTTGAGGTGTGGGTGGGGTAAAAAATATCGGATCTATCTGTAAATTGTTGTGTGAATTCTCCAGGAAGCTCATTTTACGTACTACAATGGTTAACAGTTCAAAATACATTTGAACGATGATATAAAATTTTATTTATGTTCGAACAGTTGTTTTTATCTGTAATTTGTTTGGTATGAAAGCAAATGTTCGAACATTCAGCTTCAAAGATCAGTAAAATGTTTGATAAACGGGATAACCGGTAATAAACCTTAAGTTGTTAATTTTCAATTATATATTAATTTAAATTTATAAAACATTTCTTTTATATTTTTTTAAACATTTTTTGACATAATTTATTGAGGTCCAGTGTTCTGTTTTGATCAAGGCAAGCACATGTAAGAACAAAGGAATTTAAAGTAGTTCTGAAAGTTGATATTTTCACTCCATATTTTGCAGTGAAAATATCAAATTGATATTTTCACTGTTGTTATTTCACTGGTAAAACCCCATATTTCATCGAAAAGCATGAAAGGAATTATTAACAACGCAATGGCCTAAACTACATGACTTTTTTTATTAACAAAATTGAATAACATTTGTGCAAATCTTTAAATGAAAACTTAAAACTTACAAACAAAAACAACTTATTAAGAACAGGAATAAGATCTAGATTTGAAATCGGTAGTAAAATATATAGACGTAACAACAAGAGGTCAGGCTAACAAAGGTAACGCTGAACTGGCGTTAATGACGCCAACGGATATGCTTGTTGTATACTGCAAAATTTAGCATATTGTGAAAGGAACTATGAACACTATTTTGAACGGAATATTTTTTTTTGCCTGCTCGTTCATAAATATAATTGTTTTATGGATTATTGAAACATAATCATATTTGCATCAAATTTAAAATGCACAACCAATACCTTTTACCTATTCTATATTCACATTCACTGGAGGTGAAATGCTTGGAAATTGAAAAGCTAACGAAAATAGACCATGCTTATTTATGGTTTGGAAATCTCACTTATATTAACATTAATAATTTATTGCATATCAATATAAATTAGTTGGTGACTATATTAACTTTACTATTCGATGCTATTCTTAAATATTTGATATATTTTCGCGATAAAATGACTCCTTGAATAGATATCGTGCAAGAATGCAACATAGTGTTTTTTCAAGTTAAAAGTTTTTACTTCTAAAATGAATTTATATGTACTGTACACAGATGAACAGACGTATTAGGTGAAACTATTCAACTTCCATTTTGTAAACGTTTGACGTTGACATTTCCAAATTCTAAAATGGTAGACAACTTTAAAACAGAGGAACATAGTTAATTTATTTCTTATATATATATATATATATATATATATATATATATATATATATATATATATATATATATATATATATATATATATATATATATATATATATACGCTTTCAAAGTGATACTCGTATTTAAGATCAATACATACACATGTATAAAAAAACATTAAAGTTAATATTTTGAGTTTGATTTAAAAATCACAGCTTTTTGGACAATTTTAAAAGCGGTCACTAGTTGTTTTGAATTCCTATTTCAACCATTTAATCTATGAGAAAAATATATCTTTTAATCAAAACACTTAAACATACCTTAAAAATATTTAATGGTATCGGACAATCAAACAAATGGAAAACAATCGCAAAACTTTAATAACGTTAGCATTTCGAAGCTTTCTTCATCCGCGTTCAATTCGGTTTCTTTTTTTGTCAACATACAGAAATAAAGTCTGTAATAATCTTGGACAAACGCCTTTTCAAATTATATTTTTTATTAATGACTTGTGTTCCGATACCTAACAATCCTTGATAAAAATACCTAGTGTTTTATATGGTATATATGTACTGTGTTGTTTGTGTAGTTTTGTGCTGTTGTTCCATGTTTCTTGTTTGTGATCGTTTGTTTTTGTGTTCTATGTCTTTGACGTTTATCCCGTGCCATTGAACAGGGTTTATGTTTAAACTTTTGGTTACTGAGCTTGTTTCTGTAATTTTTTCTTATACATATTAATTTGCTTGCGTATAATATTTTGAGCTGTCATTGGTGCATACTCATCTTCATTTAATGACAGAATGGTTCACTAAAATGACGGTTTGCTCAGTATTTTCAGTATACATTGATTAAAATACATTGGGCAACGCATACTTTTGTGTTTATTTCCCGAATATTATATTTATCATGCAATCAAATGATGCCAGACACATTTATAATTTATGTTTGGCGATTCTCGAATTAGCCTGACCTTTTGACGTTACGCCATGGACAAAAATAATGTACTTATATAGCCTATACTATTAAACATAAGTATAACGTTTTTCTCCTATCATTTTCAATTTAAAGTTATAAGAAAACATGTAATTAAGTTCGAGCTATTATCCTCTCTCTTCACTTGGTATGATTGCAGTCTTATATGCGTAAATAAAGCTATAATAGTTGCGAGCCCCGGCTAGCGCAATCGGTAAGGTCGACATCGTTTCATTGCTAAGTTTGTCCATCGCAGCAGAGGGTGTTGGTACGAGTACGCAGCCGGGGCATTTTTATATATATAATGGTCAAGTGTTACTAATGCTCGCTGAGAGAATATATTAGGTTCTTCATCCGTCCTTCTGTCACTTCCCTCGTCAATCTACCATACACGTTACACACCTCTACCACCCAAAATAGTACTGTGTTGCCTATCGTGCTTCTAAAAACATATTTTTCATTGGCACAAATAGCGTGTGTTGTTTTAAAACAACTTGAAGAAAAAAATATTTCTAATATGCCTTTTGATTCCCAATTTGTACACTGTCACATTATTTACATCGTTTTTAACGACATTATTGTGGAAGGTCGGCCGGCCGAAGAGAAAAAATAGTGCTAACATTTTTCGACAAAAGCCAGGTTATACCGTTTAACCCCTTGAATCATTTACGAAAAATAATCATTTTTTTATTTGAAATATAGGATTAGACGAAACGTGTTATATTTTATTTCAGGCAAAATAACGGATGTTTTCTAATTCGATTTTTTTTATTTAAACTGCATTTGTTTTTATGATTTGTGCACGTTATAAAAAGTAACACTCATAAAGGCAATCAATCGTCAATTGTTAAAAACTCGTAGGTATTTCAAACATAATTCAGACAAAGGCTTTAAGCTTATGCATTGTCTCTTCCGTGAAAATTACCTATTTTGATTAGCAAAATTCTAATGAAATCAATACCAAATGCATGTGGTTGTCCACCGTGATCAAGTAAGTTAAAGAGTTACGACTATTTAGAGCAAGGGGCTCAGCCACTTTTACTTTGAAAATCATGTCAATCAAAGTCAAGCACAGCGTCTACAAAACTTGCTTTAAAAGCCTTCTAAGCGATGTCCTGTTTGATATTTACAAAAGTCTAAACGTTTCTTCCGTGACCTGCAGATACAATGTAAATTAAATATTTGTAAAAGTCTTCGATCTTAAAAGTTTTATTTACTGGTGAATTTTGATGTAAGCTAGAATTTAAGCACAAAGTCTACAAACCTTGCTTTAGGAACCTTCTTATCAGCTTCCTCTCGGATATAAATAACTTTCGTAGCAGCTTCTTCTCTGATATTTGAAGGAGGCTTTACGTATTTACTCATCATCCGAGGTCTGCAAATATAATGTATATTAACTACTTGTAAAAGTCCTCGATTGATAATCTCGCCTTAAAAGTTTAATGTACAGGTGAATTTTGATGAAGACTAGTAATGTATTTCACTGAGTGACCACAAAAAAACAAAACATAATTGTCTGTAATCATAACATTTATCCAACTACTTGTTACACACACATTGTTACAACCAATATAAATTTAAATATCAGGAAATAATATTATTTCTTGATAAAAAGGTGAAAATATAGTGGTAAAATTATCGACAAAAGCAAGTGATGAACTTTAAACCACTTGAGTCTTTTACAAAAAAATAATTATTATGCAATATAGGTATTTCATGAAACATGATTTAACCTACCGAGTTATATAAACATGCCTCTAAGAATGGCATCAACCTAAAGGCATTTGACGAATTATAAGGCATACATTTGTATATACATGTGCAGTTTGAACGCTACAAGGAGACTTTTGTCTTGCTGTTATCTTTTTGATCCGTCATCCAAAATACATTTGACATTAAACAGAAATGTTAATTACAAAAAATGGCTTCGTTACCATTTAACCAGACCATTTGCACCGCAATTAAATTTTTAGTAATAGAACATGCCTTTCCCAGTATTATCCTAAATGTCTTTATTATAGAAGACGTAATTTTGATTTTTAGGGTAATAAGTTGTGACTCGTTTAGATAGCTCTTCTTCATTCTCACTTGTATTGTTTGTTTGCTAATGCATATTATGCTTAATATTGGCAAATTCAAGACGTGTTGTCAACAAGAAAAATCGCGAAGTAATAGTAATCACATATCAATTAAGGTACTCGGTGTACAATTATGTAAATTTTGGATGCCTTGTGACCTCATATTAAACTGGGTTCGTTTAAATGCGTTTAATTATTCGAATGGGGATAAGAACAACTTCGGAAACGCAATTTTTTGGTCTTGGTGATTGGAAAAAACAGGCATTTCATGTCGGATTTCATTTGAAATTAACAAAAAATCAAACTAAAATTACTATTTTAATAATAATTTCCGCCTTTTAGAAAAACGTTATACTTATGTTTAATAGTATAGGCTATATAAGTACATTATTTTTGTCCATGGCGTAACGTCAAAAGGTCAGGCTAATTCGAGAATCGCCGAACATAAATTATAAATGTGTCTGGCATCTTTTGATTGCATGATAAATATAATATTCGGGAAATAAACACAAAAGTATGCGTTGCCCAATGTAATGAAGATGAGTA
The DNA here is from genome assembly GCF_026914265.1 of Mya arenaria. NCBI lineage: Eukaryota > Metazoa > Mollusca > Bivalvia > Myida > Myidae > Mya > Mya arenaria. The sequence goes on from NC_069130.1 coordinate 23,751,366, forward strand.
TGCACCAATGGCAGCTTAAAATATCATACGCAAGCAAATTATTATGTATAAGAAAAATTACAGAAACAAGCTCAGTAACCAAAAGTTTAAACATAAACCCTGTTCAATGGCACGGGATAAACGTCAAAGACATAGAACACAAAAACAAACGATCACAAACAAGAAACATGGAACAATACTATATAAAACACTAGGTATTTTTATCAAGGATTGTTAGGTATCGGAACACATGTCATCAATAAAAAATATAATTTGAAAAGGCGTTTGTCCAAGATTATTACAGACTTTATTTTGTATGTTGACAAAAAAAGAAACCGAATTGAACAATGATAAAGAAAGCTTCGAAATGCTAACGTTCTTAAAGTTTTGCGATTGTTTTCCATTTGTTTGATTTTCCGATACCATTAAATATTTTTAAGGTATGTTTAAGTGTTTTGATTAAAAGATATATTTTTCTCATAGATTAAATGGTTGAAATAGGAATTCAAAACAACTAGTGACCGCTTTTAAAATTGTCCGAAAAGCTGTGATTTTTAAATCAAACTCAAAATATTAACTTTTTTTATACAATATATATATATATATATATAAGAAATAAATTAACTATGTCCCTCTATTTTAAAGTTGTCCACCATTTTAGAATTTGGAAATGTCAACGTCAAACGTTTACAAAATGGAAGTTGAACAGTTTCACCTAATACGTCTGTTCATCTGTGTACAGTACATATAAATTCATTTTAGAAGTAAAAACTTTTAACTTGAAAAAACACTATGTTGCATTCTTGCATGATATCTATTCAAGGAGTCATTTTATCGCGAAAATATATCAAATATTTAAGAATATCATCGAATAGTAAAGTTAATATAGTCACCAACTAATTTATATTGATATGCAATAAATTATTAATGTTAATATAAGTGAGATTTCCAAACCATAAATAAGCATGGTCTATTTTCGTTAGCTTTTCAATTTCCAAGCATTTCACCTCCAGTGAATGTGAATATAGAATAGGTTAAAGGTATTGGTTGTGCATTTTAAATTTGATGCAAATATGATTATGTTTCAATAATCCATAAAACAATTATATTTATGAACGAGCAGGCAAAAAAATATTCCGTTCAAAATAGTGTTCATAGTTCTTTCACAATATGCTAAATTTTGCAGTATACAACAAGCATATCCGTTGGCGTCATTAACGCCAGTTCAGCGTTACCTTTGTTAGCCTGACCTCTTGTTGTTACGTCTATATATTTTACTACCGATTTCAAATCTAGATCTTATTCCTGTTCTTAATAAGTTGTTTTTTGTTTGTAAGTTTTAAGTTTTCATTTAAAGATTTGCACAAATGTTATTCAATTTTGTTAATAAAAAATTTCATGTAGTTTAGGCCATTGCGTTGTAGATAATTTCTTTCATGCTTTTCGATGAAATATGGGGTTTTACCAGTGAAATAACAACAGTGAAAATATCAATTTGATATTTTCACTGCAAAATAAGGAGTGAAAATATCAACTTTCAGAACTACTTTAAATTCCTTTGTTCTAACATGTGCTTGCCTTGATCAAAACAGAACACTGGACCTCAATAAATTATGTCAAAAAATGTTTTAAAAAATATAAAAGAAATGTTTTATAAATTTAAATAAATATTTAATTGGAAATTAACAACTTACCGTTTATAACCGGTTATCCCATTTATCAAACATTTTACTGATCTTTGAAGCTGAATGTTCGAACATTTGCTTTCATACCAAACAAATTACAGACAAAAACAACTGTTCGAACATAAATAGAATTTTATATCATCGTTCAAATGTATTTTGAACTGTTAACCATTGTAGTACGTAAAACGAGCTTCCTGGAGAATTCACACAACAATTTACAGATAGATCCGATATTTTTTACCCCACCCACACCTCAAAATGTGTCAACAAACTGGCATTTACTCTTTTAATATCTGGAAAACAAACATTTTAAAGCGAAACAGACTGGTCTCTGACAGTAAGATGACTGAATATTAACTTACTATAAAAACACGCGTACATGCAGTCTTAAACTAAGAAAAATGGTTAAAATCCAATGAGTATCCATATTTGTTTTGCTAACACATTTGACCTTCCAAATTTTCATTCTTTAAATAGCGGCGTAGTAATTTGGTTATGATTCATGTCTATCTTAAAATAAAAAATGTTTTCATTATTTTTGGAACATATGTGCACTAATAATACTTCATTGTGTACTGTTCATAAAGCTTTGCAATAAAAAACGAGCGAATATTAAGCTATAAGAATGAATAGCAGAGAGCTATTTCTCAGCAAACCGAAAGTAGAAAAGTTGACAGCTATAATAATGCATGAGGGGCGCCCCACGGGTAGCGGCGTAAAGCCCACCCTTTTCAAAAAAGGGGGGTAATTCAGAAATAAATAAAAAACAAATAAAACTCCGAAAATAAGCATAAAAGAAACAGAAAATTTGTTTATTTCAGTGTAAGATCGTATTTAATTTCACTCGTGATCATAAAAAAAAACTACATTTTCACTCGTGGCTTCGCCACTCGTGAAAATATGTTTTTCTATGACACTCGTGAAATAAAATACGATCTTACACTGAAATAAACAAATATCCTCTATATCTTCATGAACAGAAAAAAAACGATAATTAGATATATCGGATTAATCACGAGTCATCATATAACACAAATTTTATTAAACGAAATACGAAAACTTGAAGCAAGCGAGCCTTTAGCGAGTTTACTTACATACTTCCTGGACAAGTGGAATGAATTTGTGCATTATTATGACGAGTGTCAGATTCTTACATGCCTTTTCCTGTGTAATAGACCTATATGTTCTACATGCGGTGATGATGAGCCGAATACAACACAGCAATGCTATAAACCGCGCTTGATGCATTGCAGAAATGGCATGATGGGAATAATTAAAAACAAAATATATATACGATTGTTTTACTCCGTTTATTTGTTGGATGTACAATGAGGTGATATCAAGTAAGACTCACAATATAATTATATTCCGTTCGCAAAATTAGATTTCGTTTTAACCAGGTTAAATGATGTTACTTATAACATATTTGTTATATGTTCATGACGTCATGTTTTGTTTGAATACAGTTTTAAATCAAATCAAAAGGAAATGTTACGTGTTCTTCATATGATTGAATAGAAAATAATGACTTTATTGAAAATAAATTTTTAAAGCATATTCAAAACCAGCAAAAATGACTTAAATTATGAGTGTAATAACCTTAAACAGTTAGGTTTACCGTCCAAGAAAAGCCAGTGTTCATGTTATATTGGTTTAAATATGAATGATGAAATTTGCTTTGATAAATTGAAAGTTGCAGAAAAAAATGAACTCATTTTACACGTCCGTTGCTGCTAAACTTGTTGAAAAAATTCCAAAGTGTGTTAGTACGTTTGGTAGAAACTTTGTTTTTCATTTTTATTTGTCTAAAGGTGTTCGAGCTAACAGCAATGGTCTTTCCATTGTAACTGAATGTAAAGTTTTAAAATACCTGAATGGTCTTAGCTCCAACAAGGCCACTGGTCTGGATGACATCCCATCTCGGTTGTTAAGGATTCTGCACATTGCATTGCAAACCCTCTATCACACATTATCATTTTGTCAATTATACAGGGTGTAGTGCCAGACGACTTGAAGTCTGCACGAGTTGTCCATTTGTTTAAGAAAAATGACTAAACAGACGTGGGAAATTTTCGCCCTGTCTCCATTTCAAGTATCATGTCTAAGGTCCTAGAAAAGGTCAGTTATGTTCAAGTTGAAGAATATCTTACCATTCCGGTTTTAGGCGCAAATTCTCTACTGAGACTTGCCTTATACACCTGACAGACTATATTCGATTTAACATGAATGAAGGAAATCTCGTCGGCATGTTACTTCTTGACCTACAGAAAGCATTTGATAAGTAAATAATTCTATACTTTTGATGAAACTTGAAGCCCTTGGCCTAACAGAGTCCGCTATCAGATGGTTTTCTTCCTATTTGCCCAACAGGCATCAGTTAGTTGAAATTTCGGGAACGTTTTCGTCCCAGGCCAGTGTAACATGTGATGTGCCTCAAGGATCTATAATAGGGCCCTCTTCTTTTTTTAATATTTGTAAACGACATGCCAGCTGTTGTTAGGCATAAGTTGCTCCTATATGATGATGAGTCTACCATTTTAGTCTCCGGTAAACATAAAGACGTGATAGAGTCTACTCTAAGCTATGAGCTGGGATTTGATAGTGAGTAGCTCATCTGCAACAAACTATCATCACACCTTGGTGAAACAGAAACTATATTATTTGGGTCAAAACAGAAGCCTAAATCTCAGAGTAATCTTAATGTCTCTTGTAATGTTGTTTCTATTGAGTCTAAGGACTCGGTTAAATACTTAAATGCAACCATTGATAAGAGTTTATCTTTCGATGTTATGGTTTTGACTGTCATCAATGCAAGATAAAAGTTTCTATAAAGAAAGCGTTATTTCCTTACCCAGCATACTAAGAAGGTGTTGGTTATGTCCCTTATTCAGTGCCATTTCGATTTTACCTCACCTGTTTGGTTTTATTATGTTACTCAAGAATTGAGAAACAAGCTACAGGTTACCCAAAATAAACTAATTAGATTTGTTTTAAATTTAGATTCTAGAGCCCATATTTATAAAAAGCATTTCTCCTGTCTTAATTGGTTACCTGTGGCAATAAGAGTTGACTTTATCACTCTCTGTCATCTTTTTAAGGTATCTTCTAAAACAGCTCCTTCCTATATGGTGGACCATTTTATCCCTGCTAGCTCTGCTTACAATTATAGCACTAGGTTTAGAGTGACCGCTTCAACTTGTCATAATAATATAAGTATATGTGTCGATAGTGGTCGCTTTACCTACCCTACCCTAAGGTAAAGAGTTTTGGTAAGAATTCATTTGCCTATCGTGATTGTTCATTGTGGAATGAGTCGCCACAAGACATAAGGAATTTGAAGTCCATAAATACTTTTAAGTCAACAGTTAAGGCGTCCTTGTTGGACTAAGGCTGTTTCTTTTTAGTTCATTGTTTTAATTCGGTTTCCTGTCATATATATATTTATTATTAATTCTTTAATTTGTAACACAATGTCTGTGATATAACTATTGACTCATTAGCATTATAATTCTGTGATTTGGTCGTTTCCAGAATGTCATTGTGCAATTATATATTTTTTATTTAGGATTGCCATTAAACAAACTGACTTACCTTAAAACTGTGATACATTTTATAATTTAAATGTCTTCCAAATAAATCTATCCATCTGTCTAATAGTATCTAGAAATAAATGACTTGCTAAAATATTACCAATTACGCAATTATTATTTCCAATTATTTTGTTAATATATATGCGGAGTTAATTTTTATTACACATGTACAATACAAAAAAATACGCGATGGTTATATCAAACAGGAAAGAAAATAAAGCATGTGATTATTCGAGTTATATTGTTATAAGATTTAAAAAAAAAAAATGGATTAAATTTCCTAAATTAAACAATTGAAAGATAAACAGCCGAAAGAGTTTTGGAAATACTTTGCTAAGAAAAAGCAAATGAAAGGACAAAATATAGACGTAAAGAGTTCAAAGAACATTTTGAAAATTTAGCAAGCCAAATCGGACCACAGTATGAGAGAGATTCGGAGAATTTTTGTTCTACGGAGCACCCGACTGACACACCGGCATTTCCTTAGCTATATAGGGACATAAGTGTTGACGAGGTTAAACGGGCTATTAAGGGACTGAAACGGGGAAAGGCTTATGGAACCGACCTTTTGATTAATTAGTTTTTCATCGACGCAGGGGACATAATAATTGCACACTTAACGGACATTTTTAATATGATATTCAATACAGGTTATTTCCCTTCGTTATGGATGCAGGGCATTGTTGTCCCTATCTTTAAAAAGGGTGACGATAGCAAAGTGAATACTTACAGAGAAATTAGCCTATGCAGCTGCCTGTCAAAACGTTTCACCTCGGTTTTAAATAATAGGCTGAAGAGTTGGGCCGAATAAAATAGCAACATATCAGACGCACAGTTTGGAATTCGTCAGGAATTATCAACTACGGATGCGTTTTTTTTGTTTGAATTGTATCATACAACACATATTCTTTAAAGGAAAACGCCTATATGCAGCATTTATTGATATGTCCAAATGTTTAGACAGTGTATATAGAAATGGTCTGTGGTACAAGATTTATAAACAACTTGGTTTAGGGGGCAAAATGTTTAGAATTATTTAGAACATATATGAAAATGTACGAGTACAGGTACGGCACTGCAATAGTTACTCTGATTTCTTTGATATAGCTTCGGGCTTGAAGCAGGGAGAATTATGCTCACCTTTGTTATGGGACATGTTTATCGAAGATCTAGAATTATTTTTACAATCTCATCCAGACAATGGAATCACGTTGGAACAGATAACTTTGATAACATTCCTTTATGCCGACGACATGGTAATATTAGCGGAAACGGCCGAAGATCTACAACGAAGTTTTAACAGTCTATCTGATTATTGCAAGCGTTGGGGTTTGCAAGTCAATGTCGATAAAAGTAAAGTCATGGTTTTCAGAAAACGAGGAAGGCTGAAACGTAGCGAAAGTTGGACCTATACCGATAAAGTAGTGGAAATAGTTGACCAATTCACGTACCTGGGAACGATATGTAGTAGTAACGGCCAATTCAACAATAACCAGCAAATGCTAGCGGGAAAAGCTTTAAAAGCTATATTAATATATTTTAAGTGGAAATTTAAAGGGCTTTGATTTGAGTCCAAAGACACAGTGTGACCTTTTTGACGCGTTTGTTGGTTCGATATTAAGTTATGGTTGTGAAATATGGGGATATTCCAATGCTAAAGAATTGGAAAGAGTACATCTGAAGTTTTGCAAGCGTATGCTATGTGTAAAGCTTTCAACAAGTAATGTAGGTGTTTATTGTGAATTAGGATGCTACCCATTACATATTATAAGACAGACTCGAATGGTGAAATATTGGTTTAAAGTCATCACTACTAACAACTGTGTAATTAAGGCACTTTATGACGCATTAGTTGCTAACAACAACATTAGACATTTAGATAACTGGTCGTCGAAGATAAGGGACCTACTCTACAGACACGGTTTCGGGAATGTATGGGAAAATCCATCCACTATTAATCCTGGTTGTTTTGCTCAATTGTTTAAGCAGCGGCTTGTTGATCACTTCAGCCAAGAATGGCACACTTTCCTTCAAAATAATAACGTACTTACTATATATAAATATGTAAAACCAAATATTGGATATGAACAGTATCTTGACGTTATGAACTCAAAGCGTTATCGACATGTGTTAAGTCAACTACGACTATCATCACATAAACTCAGAATTGAGACTGGTCGTTACGGGATAAATCGAGAAAGGAGACATGATCGAATATGTGTATTTTGTGATAGATGAGTTTCACTTCATGTTCAAGTGTGATATATATATAAACATAAGAAAAAGAAACATAAGTCGTTATTACTGGCAGAATCCAAGTATGTTTCAGCTCAAAGGACTGTTACAAAGTAAAAATAAGAATGTATTAAACAACCATTCTTGTTATATAAATTGTGCGATTAAAATTAGAAATAATTTAAACAATACCTAAAGTAAAATACGGTTTCTGTTTATGTTGATTTATACATATGCTATAAAAATATAGTAGCATAGGAATAAATGTGTTTTTTTTTCAAATATTTTCTACTGCCTTCCACATTGATTTCTTTGTATTATTATATGTTTTGTTTTATTTTTTGAATGTATTATTCGTATGTGTATGTGTTTATTTTTGTGTGTATGTACACTTCTGTGATTGTTTGTATGATGAGAGACTATGAAGTCTAAATCAAAATAAACTTATGTTCTGTTCTGTTCTGTTCATATTACACTTAATATAAGGCCTTAAACCATAGCTTTTACTCCTTTATGCTCATTCACTAACAGGCACTGCACTTGAGGCTCATTGACTACACATCGTACAAATCTTCACAAATAACGCCATACAACTTTTCTGATTTACTTTCTATTTCTATTCCAAATACGGTTCTAATTGTTATAAGTGCACAACGCAAGTTGTACATGCAGTATCTATTAATTTCTATTTATTTCAACTAAACATATACCACTTAACTTTACTTAACGTTGTATATCGGTTTAAATGTTTAAAATTGATTAAGTTTAAATTGTTATATACGAATAAGTAATAAAACAACATGTTAAAGAATAAAATTGACTTATTTGTGTTAACGGTGAAAAAAAAGTAATGTCCTTTTTCTTATTTAAGCCCATTACTGTATCGACTATGCGTTACTCTCTCATAAAACAATTAGAAATCGAAATAATTCAGAAACGTTCGTTGGTCGTTATTTGTTTAGCTTTGTACGTATTATATGCAAAGAGACTCTAGTTGTAGAAATTGTACATCACGATAAACTTTTTACAATGACGTGTTTAGAAATTTGATACGCAAAGCTTTGTTCTCAAAATAGATACATCATAATACCAAACCTAAGCATTCATTATAAACCAAGTAGAAGTATAACAAAAATCAATAAGCTTAAACCCTTGGCAAACACGCGATGAAATGGAATATACAAGATTCGTGTAGACAGTGAGGTTTGCAGTGAATTCTCTAATAAAACATGTGCGGCTTATATCTCATATAACGAGTAAGTATAGTGTTTAGAGTTTTGTTGAAAATAATTATATAAAACCTTTCATAACTATACAATTAAAAGTGCTAAGAATAATTGAACGATAACTATTCTTTTGCATTTTATTGAACCAAATTATACATTTACTGTAACATAATTTTGTTGAAGCTTATATTTATTATGCAAAATGACCTCCACAAACATAAACAAAGTCTAATGTGATACGTTAAAAAGAATACTGACATGCTTGTATATGTGGGTGGAGACAAATCAATCGATAGAATATTGTTTATAATGTCGTTGATAAATCTGCGGTATGGAATCATTTTAAAGACATGTAGGTGCTTATTCTGAAAAATCGTTAAATTGGTGTTACACGCAGTTCAAAATTGAAGTTTGTCTAACGTCTCACGTAGACTTATGAATCTAAAGTAAAAATGGTCTAAAACTTTTTAGACCAAAGACAATATAATAATAAACGCCAACTAGACCAACGAATCACTCCCATTAGTGTGCCAGTAGTAATGGCAAAATATAAAACTATATCTGCTTGCAAAATATATGCGTTATGTTTACAACTCCAAACAAACCCTTCCGTATATCAATTACATACTTCGGTGAAATAAAGTGACAAGATCAGTTTACTATTTCAACAGAAAGTTCAGTCAGGTATTGATCGAGTTTATTATGTTCATAATTCTGCAGCGCTTACATTCGAATATGAAGGCTGGCCTTCTGCATTTATATATAATGACTACGCGAAACATGCAATCGATCCAAGTATTTACATTGTCAATATACAAACATTCAAATATATAACTTACTTGTTTTGTCAGATCAAATTATTGATTCATCATATCTCTGTCAATAGTTGTTGAATGTTGCTGTCTAGCATTTAAACATTTGTCAATTTAAACTTTCCATTTATTTTAGTGGTACAAAGTATGTCTGATCATATGTCATAGTTCCATATACGTTTTGTTTACTATGGGATAAAACTCATACAGTAACACAAATGTTGTATATTGAGAGGTGTGCGCTTATTCCCATTGAAAGTATACTGTTAGTAAGGCCAGGCAACCAATCGTTTTCCTTATTGTTCTATCTAATATATAAAAGCACGGCGATTCAATGAATTGTAGCCTAACGGGGAACTTTAAGGTTTAAAGGTGTGCACTAATGTATAAATAAACTGAACTTATTACGAGAGTCTGGCATATGTGAAATACATGTAGACTGACCTCCATCCCTGACTTTAAAATGCGCCAAAACGGTGCAATCCATGCAGATTGCTATTCCAACGACAAAACATATCAGGTGACAAGGGTAGCAATAAACACTAAGTAATAGAAATGAAACAGACAAAACTTTTAACAACTCTCTAAATAAATGCTTAAATGTTCACAGGGCCCCATACAGCCCTGCCCTAAAAAAACGACGTCTCACCATTTACCTCTACTTTTAACTTATTGATCACGACTGCTTGTACATACATTCCTCTTCGTCTACTACACTACACAATATGTAGTATACATATATACTGTTAATCTCTTGCAAATCAATACTTACTTTACATCTAAAAATTCAAACTTAAGTTAAAACAATCAGAAATACTTCTACGTTCTACTTGTCCGACACTTTCCTTTTCGTTTTCGTAGATTCTCCTTTGTCTTTCTTCAGTATCTCTACTTGGTGGTTATACTTTAGCTGTCGGTTTTGTCTTTCCTCTCCTTCATGTTTAATTTACAGGGCTGTTTCGTCATTAAAAACATCTGTATTTTTTTCTATTCTTGTCTCTATTCTTCTCTAGTTATTTTGCTTTTGCATTATCTAGTCCATCTCTACCGGTTGATTATTACCTTGACCATACATATGTTCATCAGCGTCTACTTCAATTTTAGTTTTAGTTTTTCACCACGCTCAATCTCAGTATATGTCCTGATCTATTCTGCTGTTTCCATATATTGCGCTGTTGCGCTTCTCCATCAACCACGTTTTCTTTCCTACTCCCACCCGGATAATGGGTTTCCACATTGCTGTATTTAGTATCGACATTATAGTACCAAAAACTTCTGACTGCTCAGAATCGGACTCAACAACGTTCAAAACGGCAAGCTTCATTTCCTTTTCTCTTTTATCTGTTCTTTTTCCACCACTATTCTTAATGGCATCGTTGGTCCTTTTCCTACTTTTACATCATCATTATTGTTTGTATTGTAACGAATAACCTATTATGACACTGTATCCGAATGAAAAAGAGGCAAACAAGCATGCTCGCTCATAGAAAGAATTCTTGAAGAGTTCGATATACATCATTACACAATATTGACGTATCTCATAAGTCGGTAAGTATACACTGAACGCCTTTGAAAACGCACCACTTGGTACAAACATACATAAATAATGTTCTACAACCAGTGTTTTTACCGTTTGTGCGACGTCAAATTCCACATGGACATTACATGTTTTAGCATGACAATGCTCCCGCCCATACAGCCCGAATGACCACTCAGTTCTTTTGTTCAAAAGAATGTAACTGTATTGGACTGACTGTTGTTGTCTCCAGACATGGCTCCTATTGAGCATCTCTGGGATGAGTTTGGTAGGAGGGTTTATGCACGAAATCCTCCTCCGCGCAATGTTGCAGAATAACGCAATGCTCTTGTGGAGGAGTGGACCAACATCCCACAACACTGCATAGCAGCTCTTACACTCTCCATGAGGCGTAGATGTCTTGCCTGTATACAGGCAAACGGGTCATACACTCCTTACTAGCAAACTGTGATTTGTGGTGTTCGACCGTGTCTTACGTTTACAGTTGTTTTTCAGCTAATACAACACACGTGGCTATGAAAATTGCATACAATATTTATAACATATTGTTTGTTGTACCTAGAAATTTTTAATACATTCGATGAATTGTTTTTGAATAAATTAATGAAAATGTAAGTGGTGCGTTTTCAAAGGCGTTCAGTGTATACTCCACAGTTAGACTACCAAGTCCGTAAGCTTGAGTAAGTCTCCGTATACCATTTCTTTTATTTCTTAATTATGTATTACTGAAACTCTCTGATACAAAACGCGTCAGACTTTTCATTGTTACTAGGTATTCTGAAACTACATATTGACATAGATTAAAGATGTAAAATGTATTGAGCTTAAACTTTGTATTAGCTGCCGTTAAAGTAAATACGACTTGAATTAGGAATCAATTTACAATGAATGGAACACTTTATGTAATGGTCAAAGATTGTTAGTATGTACTTACAAAATGCAGTTTCATAACCATTTTTATTGTTTAAGTACAAACTAACAATCTGTTTTTAGTGATCTTCTTACTATTTTGTAAACTACCTACAAACTGGGCCATCAACTGTTGATATCTACCGCTTCACCTGTTTAAATATATATATCGGCTGACTGTCGATTTAGTGTAATAAATGTATTGGGATAATTGAGAACTACTGCCGTTTCATTGGTCGAACTATTATATTGACCACTGACATATTTTTTTGTTTAATAGGAGGATTTAGCAACACGCTGAGCATGCATTGTTTGGTTTGTTCCATTATTCTTATCATAGTTTAGACAATTTAAACATGTTTTTGCTGTCAATATATGCAGATATTTTGATGTTCTCCCCGGCGATATTTCCTTTATCGATTAAGAACTGGTTCAAAACCTTAACAAGAAGTGAGGATTAAATATCCATGATAGAATACCCGCCTTGTACCAGACTTGTTTACCATTTATTTCGCACGTTAAGTTATTTAACATACTGCTTTAAATTGAAACATTGTAAGATGATACTGTAATAATAGGAGTTAATTGAGAAACGATTCAATGTAGATCAAAAGATGTCGTTAAATATTTTCCTTTTGTCGATATTCTTGCGTGACAAGATTCGTGTTTTTTGTTGTTGAATGTATTAAATGTATAGATAAGTTAACTGAACTGATTTGACTTAACCCGTGGTATTATATCGCTACAATAGCGTCAATCAATGGTATGTCGCTTGTACAGCGATAAACCTATTTGAATCAAATTTGGCAATATATGATTAATACGTTTTAATGGCCGGAAAACCCGACGGAAAACCTGTTTACTAGAGCAAACACATGTACCAATTTACGCCTCTCATCAAATGATTCAACAGTCTAGATACATGTTTTTGATATACGTCAAACATAAATAAAGATTCCTGTATAAACGAATGTATTGCTTAGACTAATAATTAGGGATATTAAATTATCCTAAAGACCGTGACTACATGAACATTTTTATCTTGCTATCACCACTTCTGACGACTGGATAAAGGCCTCTTTGATATACCGCAGTAGCGCACACGGGACGCATGAATATGAATTAAATGTGAAAAAGTGCTATCTCTGTTGTTAAACGTCAAAAGTTAAGAACGGTGTATGTAGTATAAATGTTTCATACAAATAGTTTTATAATTTGTTCAATTAATTTTCATAATAACTAAAAAAAATAATAAACAAACTTTTAGTGAAAACAGTTATATTTCAGTTTATGACAGTGTCATTGTGTCGTACAGTAAACATAATTATGTGACTCTTTTGACTCAAAATACCACCATTACCAAAAAAACCACTTTTAAAAAAAAAAAGTAAATGAAAAATGAAGACTGATTAATTGCAATATGCACTTATACATTTCAAAAACCCTGTCTTTCTTTTTGTTGCTAAAGTGCAGCCCTTGGGATACAAGTTTATTTGATGCATATTTTTTAAGGCAGAGAATGAAAAAAGGACATTGGTTGGTGATACTATGTATGGTTGGTGATAATATGTATTAATATTAAATCATATTGGTTCTGCGATTCCCTTTGGTTCAAACATGGTCACATGATGTGTAATAAATATACGTATTGACTCGTAGGCGGGGCCTAAAACATTTATTGACCTGTGCGAAACATCTCACGCGCGAAATTGCCTGGGTACGAAACTTTTACGTCACAAAAGTTTCTTCCGTGTAAACAAAAATGGCGTCCGCCGAAAGTTTCGCTTGTTTGACAGATAAACAAAAACAACAGATACTGGAAAATAAAGATGCTGCGAAACCAAACAGATGCACTAAGGCAGCGGTGAAACGTTTTCAGGACTATCAACGAAGCAATAATTTTCTAGCCGTAATTGAAAACCTTCCATCCGATTATTTAAATCATTTGATTGGCGATTTCTATTTTAATTTGGAAGCCAGGAATGAACATCAAACACTGCATCCAAGTCAGTGTCAAAGGAACTAGAGACAGGGAAAATCAGCTGAGGAGCTTTAGCAGCCCATCTCAGACGATTATTTACAGAAGGCATATGAGTGCAGGATCCTTTTAGAACATAGCAATTTCATATAAGTAAAAATGTTGACATTCCTTAAGGTGTTTCTGAAAGAGGACATGAAAATCTTGCTGGATAAGCACGTAAGGACTTCGCTGTAACCGCAGACGAGAATGGAATGAAATATGTCTACCTGACGAAGGTTTTCCAGACAACAAAAAAACATTAAGAAATAAACTGTGATAAATTGTTTAAAAGTTCCATGTGTTTTATTATTCTTACTTTATATTAAATGATAAAACAATTTTTGCTCTTCCGTTTCGGTCGATATGGTGATTTATCGACCTGAAGAAGCGATATCAACATTGGGCTAAGCACTCTGTCAATATCGCTTCATCAGGTCGATAAATCACCAGATCAACCTCACTGAAGTGCAATACTTGTATATCTTATGGTTGGTAATAATATGTATGTGAACCAATTTTAAGAATATTTTCGAAATAATTATATTGACATTATCGTTGTTATAAACTGGTGGCAATCTGAACTTGTCCACAGTCTAAGAACTGAACTCATACGATTAAAAGTACATCTTTGCTGATAATCTTTTCCCTTAAACATGAACCGGTTTTATTTTGAAATCACGTACAAGGAAGCATTGATCTGAATAACGACAAGGACCGATATTTCTCGGATCGAAACGCTATACAACTGACCTTGAAAAGTGTCATTTAAGCATGTTCTATACATTGATGAAAAGTTCACAATTTGCTAGCAAAGATTTTTTTCTTTTTTTTAATGCAATCTTGTTGTTGAGGCCTTCAAATATTAAAATTCATCTATTTGGAACGACAATATCAAATATGAATATTGACGTTCGGTTTGTATGCACCGCAAGGGATTGTGACGTCATTGTTAATATCAGTATTACATTCCGATTAGACAAGAATTACGTCATTTCGACCATTGCTTATGTTACAACTATCGGCAGCTGATGTATACATATGTACAGTTATTTGTTTCAGTAAAGTAAAGATGATATTTCCTCGAGGAAAATATAACCTATTTAACAGTGAGTTTTTTATCTCTAGTTATTGTTGCCATCAAATATTGTTGTATATAAAACACGCCATATCCGTTTGTAGCGTCACACCACTTAGTAAATGCCGTCATTAGTATATTGAATGAAGATCAAAGTTCTACACTCTGTCATGATAATTTGTCTTGTGCGTTTATCATATGTCTCTGTGCATGTAGTATTGACCAGGTTAATGATGTGCATGTGTGGCGAACTTCATGTTTGACATTATCATTTTGTCCCAAACTTGCTACACTGGAGTTGAGAGATACAAAGATATAAACATTTTTAAAGTTTTTTATGAATTCCTTAATTATCACACATTAACCACAAATGCATATTTATATATTTTATATTAGCACCAGTTATAGGTTTGTTCGAATCATACGGTTTGGACCCGATTAAGTCCGCCTCTGGCCTCTTATTTTTAAAGTGGATAAGTTTTAGTCAGATGACCATATCTCAAGCGAGTTTGTTGTCAACCGGTTTCAAAGCAGATGATATGATCATACGTTCAACTACTTTAACATTAAGCAATAGTTTTATATACATCATTAACACTTTCGTCTCAAGGGGTCTTCTGGCCTTCTCAGCACACGAGATAAAACTCGTCCATACGCAAATGTGAACCAGATCTTAACAAGGAAGTGGACATTTTTAAGTTTCATTAGATTCAAACATATTGATGATACCTTACAATATGTGTTTCCTTATAAGGTACTTTGACACAAAACAGAAAAATCAACATTCAGGACTGTACCCGAGCATTTACAACAGAAGATAGTTTGATTCTGTTAAGAAACAGAACATATCTTGAAGTGTTGCGTCTCTTGTTTGGTGCTTGTTTCACGTCGATGAGTGTGTCTTTAAATGTAATTGTGGTGAAACTTTAGGATACTGGGTTTGTTTCTGTAGTTATTATTAATTAGTGTATTTCTTTGCAATGAATACATTTTATGATGACAATAACTGTGACAATTGTGTACCTAGTATTTAGAGCGAGATCTTCGTTAGTTGTCTGTTTGTCTGTTACTTTTTGTTCTCTGTGCTTTTTAGCCATTTAATTTTTACTGTAACATTTGACTCCTACGTTTCCTTTTATTATAAATACTAATCTGCGAATGGTACGACTTTAGATATATTTCCATTCAAATGTGAAGCCTATACTTATTTACCGTAAATAAGAAAATTAGATATATTCAAAGGGTAAATTCTTATTATATATAAACTTAAAATGTAATGAATACACCTTTTAGGCCTTAGGTGTTTGACTTTAGAAACAAAAAAAATATTAAAATTTAGTCCTTTCCATGCAACTGATTTGTTCCATAATAACATACAGTACTGATTACAAATAATAAGATTCATCTTGTTTATTGAAAAATATAACTCTTGACGTTCAGTTTGTATACATGGCAAGAGATTGTGACGACATGGTCAAATCGATATAACGTTCCAATTGGAAAAGATAGTCGTAATATAACCAATGGCAAACGACTTTACAATTATCGGCAGTTCATTTATACATAGAGTATAGTTATGTAGTGCATACTGATTATGTGATGACTTGCTTTATGTGAATTTGACAACTTTCCAAAGTTATGTGAACTTGTCAACTTACTCCTATCAAATAGATGACGATTTTTTATTTATTGAAAAAAAAAACTAGTTGAACATGCTATGTCGACTTCAATATTATGAATTATACATAACGTGCCTAATGAACCGACAAAACTTATGTCAACATATCCAGTTGATACCGACGAGATTATTTCATTTGGTTTCAGTTTGAATTACATTGGAAGTACAATTGTAGTTCAACCATATGTAACTTTTGAGAAGGGGAAAACAACTATTATGACTTGGTGATAACTTCATACGTTTTCACTTATGGTTAGTTGCTGTTGTTTTTTTATATTCGATTGGGTATTATCGACACAATAACATATACTCTGGAAAAAGCATATCCCGGGAGTCATTCCATTTAAAATATAGGTCATCAAAAACTGGACATTTTGTGAGAAGTTATTTTTCCTGAAGCAAATACTATGAAATCTTTGCAACATCAAATGAGATGGAGAGTGAGTTAAACATTGTGTTCTTTACCAAACATGTTAAAGCTGGTGATTGCTAAATTAGAACAAATTAAGCTAATATTGAATAATACTAGTACTTTAAGATACAAATCATATACTCTTTCTGAAGACAGTATTAAGATTCTGTGTGACAACTGTCCTTGGTTCCTGTTAGATATCAGAACCAGGTCTGATGCTGTACTTCAAAGCACAAGAAGGGTCATGACAAAATGTTCAATTCACGATATTTTCACAATATGCAACATTTCGTTTGAAGACAAGTATCGATATTTTCAAACGACCGTTACGATAAAACATACACACGATATTCATGATACATGCTCAATCTGCTTTAAATTATTGACGAATCAAGTTCAATAAGCAAACAATACAATAAAGCAAAACTATAGGTAATTTTCAATATTAGACTGCTATTATATATATATATATATATTAATCATATTTTTGCGACTGTCATGTGAGGTCACCAACCCATTCTTTGTTTGATAACAATCGTCGGACGAAATATAAAGGATGTATTATTTTGATTCAAGTAGGTATTCATGTGAAGCACAATCTATGAGGCTATCAGATAAACTTCATCATTGAATCATTAATAGCGAACCAAATGCCATGCCATGTTACTAGAACCCATTATTAATAATATAAACCAAGTAATTTTGTTATAAAAACTTATCTTCAACATTCGTGCAGACCAAACAAGGTATTAAACATACCACGTTACAGATAGATAGATAAAAAAACGTTTGCAATTCAATTGAAGCATGTAAGAGGTATATTTCCATTTAAAAAGACACTGTGATGAATATGCTTTTACTTAAAGGGATTCGCTCATGTTTTGTAAAATGCGCATTTTATGACAGAATCATGTATGGCAAATCATGTGTTAAAACTAAGATGGAACCCTTTAAAAATGTTTATGTATACTCAAATATTGTCTTTGAAGTATACGATTTTGAATAGCGTTAGTAACGCGATTCGACAAAAGGCTTAAGCGTGAACGGTTGATTGACATTATCACGTGATCCTACCGATATATATTAAAAAGGTTAAATTATACATCAACTTATGTAAGAGTCCTTGTGGGAGAGTGGTTTTAACCTGAATGTTTTGGTGTCAGTTTTCTAATGATTTTTTTGTGTTCCGGTGTGGGTTCGCTCCCCACTTTAAACAAGTTTTTTGTATACTTAAATTGTTTATTCTGCAATTTTGGTATGAAAGAGAGAACAAATTATAATATTAGTGTTTTCAGATGCATGACCATGCCCAAAAATTGTCCTAAAATATTGGCGAAACCATTTAACCGGGAGAGCATGTTAACGGAAGGTCTCAAATTTGACAATAATAGCAAGCTTTGAAATTGAAAGAAATACTTACATGCATTGCATTACTTTTTGTATAAATATGAGTGAATAATATTGAAATTCGCTTTGCATTAGTTTTGGTATAACATATGAGTGAATGATGTTGAAATTGACTTTGCATTAATTTTTGTATAAACTTAGTATGAGTGAAAGATGTTGCAATTGGCTTTGCATTAGTTTTTTGTATGAAATATGCGTGAATGGTGTTGCAATTGGCTTTGTATTAGTTTTTGTATTAAATATGAGTGAAATATATTGAAAATGGCTTTTAATTAGTTTGTGTGTGAAATATGCGTGAATCAGATGTTGAATTTTGCTTTGCATTAGCTGTTGTATAAAATACAAGTGAACGTAGAACTATTTTCAATGCAAAAGCAAAGGAATTTATTATGTCGCGGTACGATCTAAAAGCGTACATGTACATTGTTGCGCTGTATGTATCGTTGAAAGTCATACAGCACCCTCAGATATCAAAATGGCAAATACAGGGCCAAGCACAGTAACCATCATTTTCAACATACCCATGGGTCAGGATTCATACGCTTACAGCATTCACGACAAACTGCTACAGATTAAACAAACAAAGGCTTAAATCCATCTTTCGTTTCTTATTCATTTTATGGCAATGAACCTTGCATCTTCAGACTCCATTGATATATTATATACAAGGAAAATTGAATAGTTTTGAAGGCTATTTGTTCAAGTTGTTATTTGATTTATTGCATAGATATTGCTATTATTATTAGAAACGGATGGAACAAGAATAGGTGGTCTTAATATAGCATCGCGTATGTGTGTTTGTTTTGACATTTGACCAAACATTTATAATACCAAATTTCATAAAAATATCTCAACTGAGTTTTATTTATATTCAGAGTGGACCGAGTGGAGCTATTTCTACTTTTCCTGATTGGCGTGTGTTTTTTCGCCTGTGTCCAGACACCAAACAAGCCGATGATACCGAAAGGTGAGCAATTTTGTTTCAACATGCAAATAAAGTGGTGGGATATACTCTATCCACGGCGCATGTCAATAACCGGCGACAATGAGTGTATATACCGCTGAACTGAAGGTTTGGGCATATAGTTAGGCTTTTATCTATATGCATTTAAACTGAATATTGAGGCATGACGTTAGGCTTTGATACACGTGCCATTTAGCTGAACGTTGGGGCATGAAATTAGGCATTGATACACGTGCCATTTAGCTAAACGTTTGGGCATGAAGGTAGGCTTTGATACACGTGCCATTTAGCTAAACGTTGGGGCATGACGTTAGGCTTTGATACACGTGCCATTTAGCTGAACGTTTGGGCATGAAGTTAGGCTTTGATACACGTGCCATTTAGCTGAATATTGGGGCATGAAGTGAGGCTTTGATACACGTGCCATTTAGCTGAATATTGGGGCATGACGTTAGGCTTTGATACACGTGCCATTTAGCTGAACGTTTGGGCATGAAGTGAGGCTTTGATACAAGTGCCATTTAGCTGAACGTTTGGGCATGACGTTAGGCTTTGATGCACGTGCCATTTAGCTGAACGTTTGGGCATGAAGTGAGGCTTTGATACACGTGCCATTTAGCTGAACGTTTGGGCATGAAGTGAGGCTTTGATACACGTGCCATTTAACTGAACGTTTGGGCAGTAAGTTAGGCTTTGATGCACGTGCAATTTAGCTGAACGTTTGGGCTGTAAGTTAGGCTTTGATACACGTGCAATTTAGCTGAACGTTTGGGCATGAAGTTAGGCTTTGATACACGTGCCATTTAGCTGAACGTTGGAACATGAAGTGAGGCTTTGATACACCAACTCTAGGCTGAAGGTCGGGGTATGTAGTAAGGCTTTGATACACCGCCTCTAGGCTGAAGGCTGGGGCATGTAGTAAGGCTGTGATACTCCACCTCTAGACTGAATGTAAGGGCATGTACCAAGACTATGATCCACCGCCTCTAGGCTGAAGGATGGGGCATGTAGTAAGGCTGTGATTCACCGCCTCTAGGCTGAATATTGGGGCATGTACCTAGACTTTGATCCACCGCCTCTAGGCTGAAGCTTGGGGTATGTAGTAAGATTTTGATCCACTACCTATAGGCTAACGCTTAGGGGTGGTTGTAAGGCTTTGATACACCGTCTCTAGGCTGAAGGTTAGGGCATGTAGTAAGGTTTTGATCCACCGCCTCTAGGTTGAAGGTTGAGGTATGTAGTAAGGCTTTGATCAACCGCCTCTAGGCTGAAGGTCGGGGCATGTAGTAAGGCTTTGATCCACCGCCTCTAGGCTGAAGGTTGGGGCATGTAGTTAGACTTTGATCCACCGCCTCTAGGCTGAAGGTCGGGGTATGTAGTAAGGCTTTGATCAAACGCCTCTAGGCTTAAGATTGGGGCAAGTATTTAGATTTTGATTCACGTGTCTTTAAGCTGAAGATTGGGGCATGTCGTAAGACTTTAATTCACGTGCATTTAAGCTGGAGGTTAAGGCATGTTGTTACGCTTTGATAAAAGAGCATTTTAAGGTTGAGGTTGGGGTACATAGTCAGGCCTTGATTCACGTGCCATTAAGATGGAGGTTAAGACATGTAATAACATTCTATTCACGTGCCTGTAATGAAAAAGATTTGGGCATGTAGCTAGACTATATCCACGTACCTTTAATGGGGAAGGTTAGGGCATTTAGGTAGTCTTTATCTATGTGTCTCTGATGGGGAAGTTTGGGGCATGCAGTTAGGCCTTAAGCCACGTTACTTTGATATGGAGGTTGGGGCATGTAGTAAGGCTTTGATCCACATGCTCTTAAGCTGGAGATTGAGGCATATCGTTAGGTGCTTCGATCCATATGCATTTTTAATCGAAAATTGATGTACATATGTATTGTTAGGCTTTGAACCACGTGCTTTTAAGCTATAGGTTGAGGCATGTAGTAAGGCTTTGATCCACGTGTCTTTAATGGAGAAGATTATGGCATGTAGTTAGGCTTTGATCCAGTTGTCTGTAATGGAGAAGATAATGGATAATGTCAGGATTTAACTACATGTCTTAAATGGGGATTGTTGTGGCATTTAGTAAGGCTTTGATCCACGTGCCTTTAAGCTGAAGTTTGTGGCAAATAGTTAGTATTTATCCACGTGCTTTTAATTGGAATGTTTTAGGCATAGAGTTATGCTTTGATCCACGTGCTTTTAATCGGGAAGGTTAAGGCATGTAGTTGGGCTTTGATTCACGTGTATTTAAGCTTTAAGGTTGAGGCATGTAGTAAGGCTTTGATACAGGTGTCTTTAATGGAGAAGATTATGGCATGTAGTCAGGCTTTGATACACGTGTCTCTAATAGAGAAGATTATGGCATGTAGTAAGGCTTTGATACAGGTGTCTTTAATGGAGAAGATTATGGCATGTAGTCAGGCTTTGATACACGTGTCTCTAATGGAGAAGATTATGGCATGTAGTAAGGCTTTGATACACGTGTCTTTAATGGAGAAGATTATGGCATGTAGTAAGGCTTTGATCCACGTGTTTCTAATCTGGAAGGCTGTGGCATGCAGTATGGCTTTGACACACGAGCCTTTAAACTGAAGTTTGAGGCAACTATTTAGGCTTTATCCACGTGTATTTAAAGGGGATTGTTGTGGCATGTAGTTAGGCTTTACCCACGTGCTATTTATTGGCAAGATTGAGGCATGTAGTATGGCTTTATCAACATGATTTTAATTGTAAAGGTTGGGGCATCTAGTTAGGCTTTGATCCGCGTGCTTTTAATTTGGAAAGTTGAGTCATGTGGTTAGGCTTTATCCACGTGCCGTTAATGAGTAAGGTTGTTCCATGTAGCTAAGCTTCATCCATGAACCGTTAATTGGGACGGTAGAGGCATGCAATTAGGCTTTATCCATGTGCTCTTAATTGGAAAGGTTGAGGCATGTAGTTAGTCTTTATCCACATGCTTTTAATTGGGAAGGTTGAGGCATATAGATAGGCTTCATCCACGTTCTTTTAATTAGGAAAGTTGAGTCATGTGGTAAGGCTTTATCCAGGTGTCTTTAATGGGGAAGGTTAATGCATGTAGTTAGGCTTTTTTCCAGAACCTTTCATGGAGATGGTCGAGGCACATATATAGGCTTTGGTCCATGTGCTTTGAATTAGGAAAGTGGAGGGCTGTAGTTTGGATGTATCCACTTGTTTTTAATTCGGAAGGTCGTTGCATGTAGTTCGGCTTTGATCCACGTGTCTTCAATGGGGAAGGTTGAGGCACGTACCTTTAATGGGGATGGTTGAGGCATATAGATAGGCTTTTGTCCACTTTGTCCACGTGCTTTGAATTAGGAAGGTTGAGGCCGGTAGTTAGGCTCTATCAAATTGTTTTTAATGGGGAAGGTTTAGGTATATAATTAGTTTTTTTCCACGTGCCTTTAATGGGAAAGGTTGTGGCATGTAGTTAGACTCTATCCAATTGCATTTGATGGGGAAGGTTCAGGCAATTATTTAGGTTTTATTCACGGATCTTTATTGAGGAAGGTTGAGGCAGGAAGTTACTTTGATCAACGATTTTTTAAGCTGCAGATTAAGGCAAGTGGTTGTTTTCTTTGTGTTTAATGGGGAAGGTTGTGGCATGTGGTAAGGCTTAAATCCACGTGACTTTAAGCTGACGGTTGTGGCATATAATAAGGATTGATCCAGTTTTCTGTAATGGGGATGATTGTGGCATGAAGTTAGGTTTTAATTCACGTGGGTTTAGTGGGGAAGGTTGTTGCATGTATTGAGGCTTTGATACACGTGACTGTAAGTTTAAGGTTTATGGCATGTAGTAAGAACTTTTCAAGTTGTCTGGAATGGGGATGATTGTGGCATGAAGTTAGGCTTTGATTCACGAGTTTTTAATGGGAAACGTTGTAGCATGTAGTTAGGCTATATCCCCGGGTCTTTAATTTAGAAGGTTGTTGCTAATAGGAAGGCATTTATTTACGTGCGTTTAATTGGGAAGGTTGAGGCATTTAATTAGGCTTTGATCCACTTGCCTTAAAGCTGTAGGTTGTGGCTTGTAGTAAGGATTTGATCCACGTACGTTTAATGGGGAAGGTTGTAGCATGAAGTTGGGGTTTCATTTACGTGCATTTTAGCTTAAATTTGGGGCATGTAGTTAGGCTTTGATCCACGTGCCTTTTAGCTTGAGGATGGTGCGTGTATATAGGCTTTGATTGACATACCTTTAAGCTGAAGGTTGGGGCATGTACTTAGTCTTTGATTCACGTGCCTTTAACCTGAAGGTTTGGGCATGTAGTAATTCTTTGATCCACGTGCCTTAAGCTGAAGGTTTGGGCATGTAGTTAGTCTTTCATCCACGTTCATTTAACCTGAAGGTTGGGGCATGTAGTAAGTCTTTGATCCACGTGCCTTAAGCTGAAGGTTGGGGCATGTAGTTAGGCTTTGATCCACGTTCATTTAACCTGAAGGTTGGGGCATGTAGTTAGGCTTTGATCCACGTTCATTTAACCTGAAGGTTGGGGCATGTAGTAAGTCTTTGATCCACGTGCCTTAAGCTGAAGGTTGGGGCATGTAGTTAGGCTTTCATCCACGTTCATTTAACCTGCAGGTTGGGGCATGTAGTTAGGCTTTGATCCACGTTCATTTAACCTGAAGGTTGGGGCATGTAGTAAGTCTTTGATCCACGTGCCTTAAGCTGAAGGTTGGGGCATGTAGTTAGGCTTTGATACACGTTCATTTAACCTGAAGGTTTGGGCATGTAGTAAGTCTTTGATCCACGTGCCTTAAGCTGAAGGTTGGGGCATGTAGTTAGGCTTTGATCCACGTTCATTTAACCTGAAGGTTTGGGCATGTAGTAAGTCTTTGATCCACGTGCATTTCAGCTGAAGGTTGGGGCATGTAGTAAGTCTTTGATCCACGTGCATTTCAGCTGAAGGTTGTGGCATGTAGTAAGTCTTTGATCCACGTGCCTTAAGCTGAAGGTTGGGGCATGTAGTTAGGCTTTGATACACGTGCCTTAAGCTGAAGTTTTGGGCATGTACTTAGTCTTTGATTCACGTGCCTTTAACCTGAAGGTTTGGGCATGTAGTAATTCTTTGATCCACGTGCCTTTAAGCTGAAGGTTGGGGCATGTAGTAAGTCTTTGATCCACGTGCATTTCAGCTGAAGGTTGTGGCATGTAGTAAGTTTTTGAACCACGTGCCTTTAAGCTGAAGGTTTGGGCATGTAGTAAGTCTTTGATCCACGTGCCTTAAGCTGAAGGTTGGGGCATGTAGTTAGGCTTTGATACACGTGCCTTAAGCTGAAGTTTTGGGCATGATGTTAGGCTTTGAAACACGTGCCTTTAAGCTTGAGGATTGGGCAAGTAGCTCGGCGTTATCCATGCGCCTTTATGTCGAAGATTGTGGTATTTTTTAATATTTTATGAACGTGCCGTTACGCTAAAGGCTCGGGCCTGTAGTTAGACTTGAATACACGTTCCTCAATTGTAAAGCTGAGGATTGTGACATGTATTTAGGCTTTGATCCACGTGACTTTAACTTGAATGATTGTACATATAGTTAAGCTCTGAAGCATGTGCCTTTAAGCACGGACACTGTTTAATGTTTTGTAGCTCGGCTTAACGATGTAGTTACCATTATAAATGACCAGCATTAAAAGCGCACCTTTTTCAAAGCATTTAAACAATGTTACGGAAAAACGTCTGAATTTTAGTAATTGTTTAAATTAAATAGAGGTATTCAAACGAATATACTGTATCATAAGTAAAGTTTAGGGCAGCCTTAGAAAACAAGTGTCAGATATGCATGTATAGAGCATTTAAATCATACGTTTCATGCTCAATAAACGACGGTCATTTGCTCTGCCAGTTATACATAGGCAACGTTCAAGCTATATTTTTACTGTTTGATCACTTTGTAATCCCTTTTTAACAAATATAATTTAACAAGAGGCGCCAAATAAGGATTGTTATTGTGTCGGACATATAGAGAATGATTCTCGGAAGACGGGATTTTTACTGCCCTCGATTTTCTTCAAAGGATGTTCGCATCCTAGAGTTCAATTATCAATTAATACAAATATGCAATAAAATAGTATACATATAAGATCGTTAGGCTTAACTGATTTTGCTTTCATGCCTTTGTGTGAAATAAAGAGTTAATTAAGTAAAATAACAGCAGTGGTCATATCAATTACTTTCCCTTGATCAAAATGAAACCAGTAAATTATGTCAAAAAGAAGAAAAAATATCTTTAAAAACGATGGAATATGTTTGAAAAAAAGTTTTGATTGAAATTAACAAAAACTACCGTTCATTAGGGAAATGTCAACATTTTCCAAACGTTTTTTTAAGCTGAATGCTGGAACATTTGCTTCCGTGCAATAGTCAAATATTAGACGAAAACAAATGTTAGTACGTAAATTCGATGTTCTAGCATGTATTTATTATCTTTTCATAATGTCTGCATTTGAAATACCAACTTCCGGTGAAATTCACACATCAATTGACTGATAAACGAAAATAGTTCAAAATACCCGCCTACCCGTCATGTCAACGACAACCGGATTTTCAAACATAATCATTTTTTAAAAAAATCAAAAACAATCTTATAATTCCGAACTAAAAATTATAATACCGAAAATGTGAAAAAATATTGATTTTTTTTATAGACATGCACTTTGTACTGTATAATATACTAACATGGTATTAAACGTTTTGCTACCAGGGTCACGTAATCATCTAATTACTCAGTTCAAATGAACTTCTGTAGATTAAAAGCCATCGAAATTTAAGGGTATGATATCTATCTTCCAAACACTCCACCTTAGCCCGCGAAGAAATTCGCCTAATCATCTTCTCTGACGGTGTTAAAAGTAAATGGCAGATACACATATTTCTCCCAGCCCAGATAAGTAGATCCAAATATTTGGCTATGCTGGAATGCCAGGGGAAAAAATAAAAAAGGTTCCCGTATTGAACTACTTTTGCATTGTCATCACGCAATGACCTCTCTTGTTGAAGACCGTCGTCTGTTTCACCATGGAAACCTTGTCTTGTGGTAATATATAAAGCCAAATAAATCATTTATCGCCTCAAATGGCACCAAAAATGTGTTCACGCTGCATTCAAAAAATAAATCTGCACTATCCTCAGAACTAATTAAATATAAAGTACTATTTGACTATTTACATATTTTGAAACGCTGCGCACATATTTATGACAACCACAAATTATCACATCTCTCTCTCTCTCTCTCTCTCTTCTCTCTCTCTCTCTCTCTCTCTCTCTCTCAAAAAAAAATGTAAATTTTAATTATAAAAAATTCAAGTTAATGAAATGAAATGAAAATACACTTAGAAAGATAGTCTAAACTATCATCGATCTAAGTAAAGTCAGATTCAGACTTATTTGTTATTCCAAAAAAATCAAATAAAGCATTTGTGTTCTTAATTTTTGCCACTGATCACTGGAGCTTCAAAATTATTATTTACAATATTAGACTCTGTCAAATGGAAGAAGACTTTACCCCACCCACAAAGAATAAATGACATTTCCAATTAATTTCTCATTAGGGCTCTTTTAAAACCATTTTTATATTTTAATAAAATACAATAAGTATAAAAATAACACTTACACACAAATAAGTGGTAAAATTTCGCTCTTCATTCTGTCTTTGGTCTAACATATCTCTTGGTTGTTTTAACATCTTCTTGGTCGGCCATGATGGACTATTTTCTTACGACCCGTTTTATATCCGAGGCCATATCTTGATACTAGCCGAGGAGTTCCGATTGCTGGTGCATCCGTGGTATGGCCCAATTCCCCGCTATATTCGGCGCGGAAACAAAACCAGCACATTCACAACCACATTAATTCGACAGTGCGGAACCACCTGGAAGGTAAAAACACGGCTCATTTCCCCCGCTATCCTAGTATACCCCCTGACCTGGGGGTGGTTTCGTGGTAACAATTGACCAACGCATACACGCAACTGAACGAAAGAGTTACATTTGAATAAAATAATCCTACAAATAGCCTCACAAACGATCGATATACCGGTATATATGGCTATAGAATTGTGGGATACTAACGATACAAACGACCTGGTATGTGTATATGTGTATATATATATATGGTATATATATATAAGTAAAATAGCACAAGGATACTTATAGGTGTGCGTACATAAGAAAATAAAACAAGTAATTTGATAGGATAATGTTCTTTAACTGTATTCATGCTATTGGCAGGTTTAAAGACGCGCACCTCAAAGCTTTTGTTCGGGGTGGAATATGATCTCACCGTTGTGTATATAGTTGTGAAGATTAGTAAATATTATATTGGCATTCCTTGAGACCGTTTCTTTCACATTAGGTTTGCGGTGTTGGAAAGAATAAAAGCTTATGATTCACTATTCGATTTTGTGAAAAAATATAGGAATAACATAGATTGTTTATAAGGTACGTCATCATACATTTTATTAGGAATCTTATTGTTTATATAGTTAAACAAATCAAAATCATGCACGCACGCACGCATTTTTATAACATATGGTTATTATCACACACGCACGCACGTACCCATTTTTCATAACATATGGTTATGTTCACGCACGCACGTCCGGGGCATCCCCCCCCCCCGGATTTATTTTCCAAAAAGCGATTTCCTGCGTTCTGGAGTATCTTTGGTGGAATTAAATACAGAAAAATGTTACAGAAAAATATAACATTTCAACAGTTTTAGTGCTATAACTTTTAATAGAGTTAACGGTTTACATAAATTCAGACAAAACAAATGTCACTTAGAAGAAATTCACTGTCACAATCATATGAGGCTTTGTTACCAATACCATGAACGTCTCACATATCGTCACTTTAATTTTTAAATGCCAGTGCTATGTGATGGTGTCCTGTGGCATCCCACAACTTATGAATTTGTTTAGGGTTAACAGAAATGTTGTTCCTGTGGACGTTGGCAAGTACCAAATCATTAAGTCGTGAGACACCCATTGATGTCCGACTCCAGGTCTTAAACCGCCTCAGTGAACAGAAACTCCTTTCACACGTGCAAGAACCAACAGGCAGACACATAATTAATTTGAATATTCTTGAAAGGTTGGGGGAAAAAACTTTCGTCACATGCAGCTGCACCTTCTTCCAGCGTCATGACTTCGGTACAATTTTTGTTTCAAAAGGTCCATCGCATTACTACCTGTTTAAAATATCCAGGGTTCGGCTAGTCATCTAGAAATGCCTCCTTTATTTGATCTGTTAGAGCGGAGTCAAGATTTTGCATATGTCCAGGAAGAAGAATAGTTCCCTTAAGTGCGCTTTCCAGTTCAGCAGGGAATCGTGTCTTCATGTGTGAAATCATGTGGTCGAGGAATGGAAAGTAATAATTCAATCTGTAATGGTCTTGGACACTGGTTTTATCCGAAGATGAATTTGCCAACTGTTATTGGCTTTGACGGCACAACTTCAATAGATGCAGCAATACTTACTGCACGATTGTACAATTTGTCAAAATTATCCTCATTTCTTATATTTTGGAGAATTTCTGAATGATGTTTTGTGCCTCAGTGTGCGCCTTTAAAAGGTTACACGAATTTTCCTGAAGGCTGACAGACGGCGGGCGAACAAACCCCAGCGTGTACTGTGTAATTACAGCAACTACAATAGTTTCAAATCGCTGCATAGCGTTCATATAACTTGTTGCATCATGTGCAGATTGGCCTGAAGATTCATCAAGCACTTGTTGTAGCGCATCGTATATCTTGTCATAATTTACAATTAGCGTGCTAATTGAGTCAACACGTGAGAGGACGTGTGTCCAACAGTGTTTGCAAAGACTCGCTTTGACACGTTGTATAGTAGAGTTTCACGTTCATGTTCTTCTTCTTCTTCAGTCAACCCAGCTAACAGATCAGACAGTTTGTAGAGTTTATTCTATTACATTTAATATCCAGTTCTTTTTTTTCAAATATAGACGTTTTGTGTACATTAAGGCAAATGAAGAAAGTCGAAAAAGTTATTTTAGAGCTATAGAAATTGTTGCATGCCCCAAAAAACGAGGCAGCTGCCTCGGTGTGCTTCAGTGTACCTACGGCACTGTTAATTTAATACTGTGTAATTTTAGTTATATTTCATTTAAACATATATATATATATATATGATTTTAGTTGAATGGGGATTATTGAATAGTTATTGAAACTGCAATGATGGTTAATGTTAAAGGTATGACCTGGCAGGGACGAACTGATTGATATAGGAGATATATAATGTAGCTCTGTCAATGTTGAGGGAAATTGTGTTTAGAAGATTTTGAGCCGGCTATACTAAAAATATTTTTACCTGTGTATTGTTGTAGTAGTACACCATAAGTAAGTCTCTCGCCCTCACATTTCTCGCCTAACGATCATATCCTCATTAATGTGCATACCTTGTCATTATGAGCTGAGCTTCATCCTGCATAAACATGAAAAAAAAAGCAAAATAACCTGTGTAAATAACATTTTCTGTCGTGTAAAATCATGTACTGTAACATATTTGAAAGAAATAAAGGTACTCGTTTCCCAGTAAATGTACTAGCTTCAAACCGAGGCAACATAGGTTCGATACCCAGCCTGGACCCATGTGAGTTTTGATGGTGGTCAACTAGCCGGACAAGAGTGCGTTCTCTGGGTTCTCTGGTTTCCCATTTCATATACCAAACTCTCGGGCAAAAGTGTGGCTACAGTGTGATTAAGTAAAAGTTCATATAATTTTCTTTTCAATTGTTATAAAAATAAATAAGTTGAAATTAAAGCTGCACTGCCAAAGATATAGCATTTTTACGTTTTTATTTTTTGTCTTGGAAAGAGCAAATGTTTGTGTAAATATCTGCAAACCAATCTTATAAGATTGCTGACAAAAAGTCAGATGGTAGATTTTCATATTTCCATTCGAAAATCAATGTTTTATGACTTAAACCATTACTTACGTTTTAAGAAAAATGCATAAAGATCAGTTTTTGAACTTAAATATAAAAATCTGCGATCCATTTTTTGTCAGCAGTCTTATGTAACAGGTTTCCATGGATTTTCACAAACATTGGCTCGTTCCAAGACAAAAAAGTTGTCAAAACGGTCAATATGTGAGAGTGCAGCTTTAAAGGCACTAAGTACTCTGATATGGATAAGTTGGTAAATATATATAAAAAAAATATTTTTATTGGTTTATCGTAATTCAAACCTTATGAGAACTGATGAAAGATTCCATACCTGGAATACTATGCCTGGAATTGACACCTTTGTTTTATCTGGTGACTGGAGAGCCATCCGTAGGAGACAGTGGCAGACCCATTGAGGTTAATAGCTGCTTGCTCAAGGAGCCTTTGCAATTCAAGCCCACTCAAAAAACTTTCACCTATTTCTGTTGATTGTACAGAACATTCAACTTTAGACTTGCTTAATTTGATCTCACCATAGACATTTGGCAAGATGATATTATTGCTATCACTAAATGCCATCTGGGCTCCTGTGGTATATCGCATTCCCAC
Organism: Mya arenaria; assembly: GCF_026914265.1. Taxonomy (NCBI): domain Eukaryota; kingdom Metazoa; phylum Mollusca; class Bivalvia; order Myida; family Myidae; genus Mya; species Mya arenaria. The sequence goes on from NC_069130.1 coordinate 23,782,439, forward strand.
AGGCAGCATCTTTTAACTCGGGTATAGTCCAAGTGATTTTTTTTTCAAATGCTTCTTTGATGAAGGTCATCTGCAAAAAAGTATCTTACATTTTAATGATATGGTTTAGTATATTATTCCAATTTAACAGCACAATGAATTCTTTATATGAAAAGTGAGGGATCTAAGGTTCATAAGTAGTGCAACAATACTGAGCCAAGAGGCATGTCTGAACTCACTAATGGGATGGGTAATGGAGGGGAGGGATGTCCCCATCCTCACGTCGAGATTTTTGTAGTACAAACGCTGTGATTTCCTGCATTCTTAGCTAAACGAATATGCTCAATTGTTGTTTTCATAATTTTTATTCAACTTTTTGTATCCCTCAGTTTGTTTTATTAACAAAAACATGTTAGCGAGTAATAATGTTTAAATTGACACCGGTGACATACCCAGTGAAATGTGTAAAACGCAGCCTCTCTATAAAAAGCAGGGAGTATGTGAATCATGTGATAATAAAAAATAATTAAGTACAATACACTAATATATCGAACACTCATTCATTAAGAAAAAATAACTATATTCAATAAAATTACAGCAACAATATATTGAGCCTCACATTCAAGCCTGCTGACGTCACCTGCACATGTGTGCATGTATTTGCTTAAAGAACGATGAGATCGCCAAACTTAGAGGAGTTAGCGGTTAGAAATGTTGAACTTCTTAGACAGAATTATTTGTTTTCCATGTAAACTTCAACTTAAATTGTCATTTTTCATTTCTGATACTCAATTGCAATGTCAGGATGACAATCATGTGACTTTAATGGGGTTCTCATATGGGTCACCACGGGTCAAAACCGATGAAAAACAAGAACATGACATTAATTTCTGAATTACTTTTTTGACACAAAAGGTATGAAATGTTTTAAGTCTATAAATGATGATGCTATTATCTACTTCTACAAGTGTGAATTATTTGACATGCATTTTAAGGATGCATTTTTGGCTAAAATTTTAATGAAGTAAAACGATGCAACGCTGTGTATGGCGTGAAATGTTCGCGTTAAATTGCTAATGGAGTACCCCATCAATTGACAAGTCATTGTATGAAATCGAAAGGCCAATTGTGTTATTGATAAGAAAGATCAATGTCCATTATATTTTCACAACTTATGCCAAATTATTATGGGAGGAGTTGGAGAGAGCCATGAATGCACTCGGATGATACATCAAGCAATTTTCCCGACACAGATTTTAGCGATCAGCCAACCATTACGGTAGCAGCTTAGTCTGCACCCAGATATATGGCTGACATGCCTTTTTGCTATTAGTCAACTGTTATGAAAGTCTTAACTAAGTATTGTCATTATTGATATCTGTTTTGATATTAAGGGTCGTCGCTATGGGGATTTAGGCATTTTGGTGCAATAAACGTGTATCTTTAATTAGCATCGCTGCGGAAAGGCAAGTTCTTAAACAAGTAAGATGTTTTCAAGCTGGCAAAATTTTAAAAGAAGTTGATTTAAAATAGAAGTGTAATGGCTGAATTGAAAGCGTCTTTTCCATTTTTTTATGTTGAGACAAGCACTTAAAAATTTATCTTAACAATGGATCAAAATAATAAAAACTATATTTTGCACACAACCGTTTTGACTCTGTTGATTATATGCTACTATTCAGTACCAGGTAGAATTCCACCGACCGTTCCTTTGTTATTGCAGCAAGTTAACAAACTGCGAACATATCTAAATAATGTTACAGTATATCGTCTGACTGCAGTGAAAATATACACCTGTTTGCTACAAATATTTTACCAAAACTAATGCTGTCATTAAGAGCTACCTCATATAATGGTACAGGCGGCTGTACTTACTTAAGACTAAAACATGAAAAAATCATCAGTCTGCTTTCTCAAACCTCTATAACATGGCTATGTGTTAACAATGTACGCTCAATACGATTATAAATGAACGACAATCCACAATTAATTTCTATAAAATAAACTTTCCATTAAATAACATTTGGTAGAAGTATTATCAATCAAACATTTTTATACAATATATGTTCTTCATCGTCGAAATATAATAATAAATGACAAAACTTTTTCGTTCACGAAAAGTTCGATCGATCTTGAATACGGCCATCTCATCCGAGGTCATTAATGATAATGATCGAGGTGAGAAAAGAAGTGCGTACACGGTGTTTTCATACACATTATTTTGAACTCCGAATGAATATTTTACTTCGAGTTATAACATAGTTAAAACAGCAGTTGTTTTAATGGATTTTCTATTCTGAATTAGAATTCGCATTCAACTTACATTTGTATACTAAGCCGTATTCAGAATATCAGATATCTCGATTCGCGTAGAAAAATATTTCTGAGTGATGTGACGGTGTATAATGCTGGGTATCGGTTTGCACTTGCTGCTGTATTCAGCTTTAGGGGCGGGAACCAATTGATGCACGCCTGTCGAAAAGTAGCATGGTACCTATTAGTCTGGAGTTCCTTCCCCTAACACTATCGTTATCGGGTCAGGCCAAGACCAATAATGGCGGCGCCCTTACTAGGAAAGTTCTTATGATTGATAGACATATTTTTACCCGCTTAATACACTGTAAATCAAAAATATCATTATTCCTGAAACTTTCATACCTTAATTATCTATTCTTGCTTGATTTATCATTTAGAGTAGAAATTAAAGCTGTAACCGCTGCCCTATAGTTGAAAGGTCATTTTGGAAGAACTGTCATGGCGGACGGTGCAATTTTTAGAGTTTGTTTTTCAAGTGGAGTCATTTTTCTTAGGAATAATTTGACCCCTCCCCCCTTTTATTGGCTTAAAAGGTAATTTAAAGCTTGTACTTTAAGAATATATCTGGTTATCATAGCCTGCATTCGCTCGAAATGCCTTTAAATGTTGTCTAAAAAATATAAATTAACATTGAATTATATAGGGAATAACAATGGTGGTGTGTAACCTACTAGGATACTAACAGACAGTCAAACCTCAGCTGGAATTCTAGCTTTAGGGTGGTCCGTCTCTTCTCACAAAAGCTTGATCTCTGAAATTGAAAACCTTCTGCAATCTTGTAAACAATCAAACATGCATGTAGAAATTTCTTGGACACCAGGCCATGCTGACATTCAAGGAAATGAGGTAGCTGATATGCTGGCCAAAAAAGCTGCAAAAGAGGCTGAGCTGCTGGATGGGGATCTGATGACAGCAGTTTCCCAAGGCGACATCAAATCTGCAGCAAGAAATGCGCTATACATTAAATGGGCAAGACGATGGGACATTTCAGAGAAAGCAAGAATACTATATTCCAACCGCCGCTCTGTTAAACAGAAGAAAATTTCATTCAACTCCCTTCAAAACCAACGCATTCTCCTACAGCTTCAGAGTGGGCACTGCAAACTAAATGAGCACCTCCACATAATTGGAGTCAAAGAATCCCTGGTGTTTATGTGGAGAACCTGAAACAATTTCTCATTACCTGATTGACTGCAATCTCTTCTGTGCTGAAAGGGAAAAAATGTTCTCTAACCTCTAAGACATAACTGGAATATAGCACCAAGAGGTCACAGAACACCTTCTCCTCACTTCTGGACAAGATGATCCATGGGAAGAGCATCGAGCAATTATAGCTGAAGAATTGAGTGCCTTCGTCGAAAACACAAAATGGTTTTCAAACTGATAACTCCCAAATGTGATGTCACTAATGTACCTGTGAGACTTTATTTGTTGACATTTAGTGGTGAACGAGTTTTACCGAAAGTTATTGCGGCTAATTGTGGCCGAGACGAAGACGAAGACGATGTACACTATAAGGTTACCATTTATTTAACTTTTCTTGATCAAGTTAATAAATCAACGGCATTTGATTACTCTTAATATATAGAAAATAATGGCACATTCGATTTTTGGTGTAATTTAGAATAGGTTAAAGGCTAGGTCACAAGTTCAAATCCTAGGTTTGCCAAATTGCATTGTTTAATAAAAAAAAATCCGTCCTTGGCGTCTTGTTCGTCTTTCAAAATTATGAAAATTGACAAATAGAATAGAATAGAATAGAGACCTGCAATAGTTGAATCAATATGTACCCTTATGGTGTAAATTGTTGATTAAATTTAAATACAAATCAGATTTGGTCAAATGTTGACAAAGAACTGAAACTAAACAATTGTTATTACACACAACGAACTTCTAGCTATTTTTCCAGGGCATATGCCCAAATATATACTTTTCATATTGATTGACAAAATGAGCTTCATGTGTTGTATACCATTGTTTTTGAACGTTGTTTGTTTCTTAATCTGTGCCTGAATTGTGCTTACTCACAGTCTTTTTTATAAGGCTACTTGTATTGTCCCTGTATAATCATCATTACTATTACTCAAGTCACTATGTACTGCTTGTGATAAATAGATAGTGTATTTTCGATTACCGGGTATCTAAACATATGCACCCATCTACGAAGGGGTTGGCAATTCTTACAGAAAATATATTTATTTGATGATTTGGTTGTTTCGGCGTATCTAGTCCGTCAATCATCTGCGTCACATAAGCGCTTTTGAGGTTTGCACGTTTCATTTAATCCGAACTATGGTATATATATATAGATAGATAGATTTATTTCAGTAAGGAATGTACATACATGGACATTTAAAATAAACAACATGAATTGTAAATAGCATTATACATACATGATATTATCAATAGCCATGACAGGCACACCGAACCAAGGATGACACAAAAAAGAGAAAACTCTTAATTCCATTGTGCAACATGGTCCTTTGTTTTGGTGGCATGGCATAGGGAGGCATTGCATATTTAAGTAATAATATAGCTGTAATCGAAATTGCACAAATATATATTAAAAGTTAGTATTTATGCATTAAAATAAATATTGCCGTAGTTGTATCACAGTCACTTTATATAATTTAGTTACATAAAGTTATAAGTTGAGAAAGTTAAATATAATTATCACAATAAAGTATGAATATGACAGTATATAGTACTGCGAGGTTAAGTTAAAATAGTTCCTTTACTGAAAATCTTCGAATAAATAAATGAAAAAAGCCTTTTAATAGCATAACTAATTATGCCAAATTATCTAAAAAAAGATTCTTTACTAGCAATTTAAAAATAGGTAATTTCTTAGTCTGTGCGATACAAGATGGCAACTTGTTCCGTAAGGAAATACCAGAAAAGAAGAAGGACTTTAATCCAAAACCTTTGACCTCTGGAACAGCATAAGCCCCTTTCTGACATAACCTTGTCCTATGTGTGCGTACAGTATCTTGGGAGATAAAATTGTCTCCCATGTAGTCCGGGGCTATGCCATTTTTTATTCTAAAGACATTACCCAAAATAATCTGATCTACATGTTTGTTGACAGGTAACCAGTTGAGTAATTTAAAGTGTTCTGGGCCAATGTGAGACCTTGCATCAAGATCCAAAACAAACCTCATAAGTTTATTTTGTGTGGTTTGGAGCTTGGTTTTAAGTAACTTGGTCAGACCATGATACCACATAGAACAGGCATAATCAAAATGGCACTGAATTAAGGCCACGACAAGGAGTTTCTTGGTGTGTTTTGTAAGATAACCTTTCTTTCGATATAGATATTTTATTCTTGCATACCGAACGTGTGTTTCCGGTCATGTGACCAGTGCTGAAAAACCCCATCTTACATACCCCATGTAAGAAGAGTCACGCGCAACAACGCGCCACTTCTTATTTCATTTCTTGTATGGTTTATGAAAAATATATTATGCCATTTCAGTAAAGCGCAATCAAATATATATGTTTGCTAGAGTTTTAATTAAAATGGAAAGTAATTAATCGTAACAACCGCTATTTTTAGTTATTTAAAATTACTGCGCTCTATGACGTCAGTAAACAACGTCGCACGCGCTTTTTGGTGTAATTGTACAAAAGTTCGTTTTCTCCGTCATTTTTTTCCACAAATTGATAAATTTAGATATGCAAGAAAAAATATCAATCATATGTTTCTGGTCCGGATCGAAAAATCCGACCCTCGGGCACGCTGCGTGGCCGGTAACTCGGCAAGCCTCGTTACCGGCTTACGCGCGTGCCCTCGGGTCGGATTTTTCGATCCGTACCGGAAACACATGATATAGATACTAATAAACTTGCATTAACCTTTTTTTAATATGGAACGAGTCATAGAATCAAAATATAGGGTCTGATCAATAGTTGCGCCAAGATATTTAACAGCAAAGTTGGTTCAATAGTGGTACCATTACATGTAATATCAAGTGTTGAGTTTGACCTTATTTTATGTTTAGACCCAAATAAAATTGACTCAGTTTTGCCTAAATGAAGTGACAATTATTTTATTATCAACCCAACATATTGACTGACAAGATGCAAGTCATCTTTCAATGACGATTCCACAGAAAACTTATATTTACCTGAAACAAGTATGCCAGAATCATCAACGTATAACAAGAGCTTGTTTTTAACCACGGCTGACAAATCGTTAACATAAATCAAAAATAAAAGAGGGCCTAGTACGGAGCCCTGAGGAACTCCACATGTAATAATAGAAATAGTAGAATGTGTACTGGAGACATCAACAAGTTGCTTTCTATCTGAAAGATAGGATTCAAACCATCTTAAAATGTCATCACCAAGTCCTGCTGATCGAAGCTTGATAAGAAGGATGGAGTGGTCGACTGCATCGAAAGCCTTTTGGAGGTCTAACAGAATCATACCTACTACGTGACCTTTGTCCATTCCCTTCCTTATGAAATCTGTTAAATGAATTAGACATGTATCTGTTGAGTAGCCACTTCTAAACCCAGACTTAAATTGATACAATAACTTGTTTACTTTTAAGTGTGATTCAACTTTGTCTTATACAACCCTTTCATAAATCTTTGATACAATACTTAGAATAAAAACCGGGCGGTAGTTACCTACAGAAGTTTTGTCATTCTTTTTAAATATGGGAACTACTCTAGCTGATTTAAGATCATCTGGTACCACACCTTGAATAAGGGATAAATTTATGACATATGCAAGAGGTTCGGCAATAATAGAAGCTCCATCTTTTAAAAAACGAGAAGACAGACCATCTAAACCTGTAGCCTTATTAGCACTTAACTGAGATAAATATTTCAAAATCTGATTTTCAGAAACTAATGAAAAAGAAAAGCTATTTAACAACACTCCTAAATTGGAATAAACTTTTGTCACAAAAGATTTTCCAAACTTCTTTACACAAACTGGTAATTTTTCAAAAAGCTTAAAGGCAACTGTGGTATCGAATACTGTGTTTTGTTACGTAATGATATATAAGTACTATAATTTTCATCCCTTCTGACTTTTAGATACTGTTCAAAAGCTGAGTCCCTCTGATTTATAGCACTTAGGATATCAGAATTTATCCATGGTTCTGTCTTTGTTTAATACGCAGTTGTTTAACTGGTGCAATATTGTTAAAAACTGACATAAAAGTATTTTAAAAAAATCCCAATCTTCAGAAGCGTTATCAGAAAGAATAATACTTGTCCAGTCAGCAGCTAACAAGTTTCCTTGAAACTCTTCTTTACTATAGTCTTTCATGGATCGTGTTGTAATATCATTATGAGATCCAATAAATGACTCAGAAACCTTTCGCGTACAAAAAATTGATGCTGTGATCACTGAAACTTGTTTCAATAACTCCAGATTGTGAAATATTATTCGGATCTGACACTAATATCAAATCTATAGTAGAGGATGTTGTACTAGATATCCTTGTAAAATCATGTATCAGTTGTGTAAAATTAAACATACCAATAAAAGAACTAAAATCAGAAAACAGAGTGCATGGTTTTGACGTCTTAGTGACATCAGTATTAAAATCGCTTAACAAAATTGTTTCATACTCAGAAAAATGGCTAGTTGATGAACACAAACTGTCTAGAAGACTATAAATGTTTGTTTGATGGGGTGGTCTGTATACAACTCCACACAGAATAGGTTTGGATTTTGGCAATAGGACTTCCAGCCATGCTGCTTCTAGATCTTCATGTTGTAAATCGCTGCGACTGTTAAAAGCAAAGTCTTTGCGTTTATAAATTAGTACTCCACCACCTCGTCGATTTCTATCTTTTCGTTGAACTGAGTAATTATCAAGTGAAATTTCAGCATCCGGAACCGTGTCGTCCAGCCAAGTTTCTGTGATACACATTCATGCTGTTTTTGTTTGACGTGAGATAATCCGAATTTCATCCAATTTGGGCAGGAGACTTCGCACATTTACATGAATAAAATGAAGGCCACGTTTGGTAAATACCTTGTTATTGTCTGAGATATCACTTCCAATAGCAGGTCCTGGACATGGGTAAACATCGCCACATAAAAGTAAGCATATCGATAAAAAGCTATCATGTCTCTTTATAGAATAGCACGACTCAGTGATCTTCGTATTAGTGACATTCAAACTGTTAAAATGCTGTTAAAAAGTAAGTTGACCATACAGTCCAGGGAAATGCCTCCCAAACTCCTCGGATCATTTTGAGAAAAGGGCTTATCAGTCTATGAAATTGAACCAGTCAATAAATCACCACTTAGCATGTCACCAAGCTGGGCTATTTACTGTGTGTATTCCCAGATGTTTCTTGTACTGGCCAATTTCAGTATGTTCGCATTGAGTTTGTCATGAATGAATTGTATAATCAAAGCACTGACAGTGCTGAACGGTTTGAACGATGATTCCCTTTATGTAATAATAAGATCAAACAGAAGATATGAATGATAGCATGGCACTCGCTCGCTCACTCTCACGCCTGCCCGTCCATCCATCCAACTTGCTGACACACCGGCCAATCCACTCACTCGCTCACCACTCAAAACCCACTAACCCACTTCACCCACCATACTTATTCAGTGTATTTCATGAGCTGTAGAATAAAACGGGCATCAAAGCAAAAGGATATATTCAGATTCAAATAAACTTTAATACTAGTGTGTTATTTTATTATGCCTATCAACTACAATTTTAAGAGAATGTGTACACAATTGTAGTATAGAAAATACTATTTCAATTCAGATCACAGCTTAAAAAAGAGAGTATAACAAATGATTTACAAATGTACATATTAAAACCAATTATCCATAACAGCACTATATGGAAATAATAATCATTAGAATGTTCAGAAGTATATGACTTGAACACACGCAAGGCTAGATTTTGTTTGAACTTACACACAAAAACATACATGTACAGAGGAAAATGACCCAGCTTACCAATGTTATTTGGTATATTTATCTTGTTTCACTTCTAGAAAAGTGCAGACAGAAAGGAGAAACCAGCACTGGATTAATTATGGATTGTACATCTGAATGTCCTCCATTGTAGTATCTTATTTATAGAATTATTATGCAACACAGTTACAATTAGCTCAACACCAGACCTTCATGTAGTTTTTCAGTTTATGAGAGTTTTCCCATTCATATCCGAGTTTATTCATGTGTTTTACTGTTAATATACGCAAAATATTACATACTTGTGTATGAACTTATTTTGTAAATCAAACTTTATTTCAGGTATGTTACAGAGACCGATTTTCATTAAAATTAGGTACTTTCGAGTATGATTTTCAACTCAAAACCTTAAAACGTTCTTTAAAAAGCGGTACCTTTCTAGAGCATTTTAACACCTTATTCGTCTACACAAATTGGAGAATTAAAAGTTAAAAGATGACCATGAACTCACAATGTTTTCTTTTCGGTTCTTGTGTTTGAAAAAGGGTGGAATATGCATAACTTTGCTGCATTTTTTTTGTTGTCACTATTTTACAAACCAATGCACCTGATTTGTAGACGTCATCATACTATGGTCACAGAAAACAGTGTATTCATTATATTCCCGCTTCACAGTCAGGTGGGAATAATTTAGGAATTGCTCGCGTTACGACAGTCGGTCCCTCCGTCCCATTTTTGTCGATTCTATATGTTTCTCATTCATGTCCTGATTTTTTGCAGAACTGAACACCATAGCACGAGGTTGTGTCGCGCTCAAGATCCGTGCCCCTAACTTCAAGGTCATGCGTTTGTTTGGCTCTGAATGTGCTTACATTTAGACCCTCTGAAGTTTGTTTATCTATGAAAATGCTTGACTCTATCCACAAAAGGAATCGTCAGACCCTAGAAGGGTTCGTGTAGAAGCCTTATGTGGTTAAGAATATCGATTGTTATGCTGCTTAGGTGTTTGCTTGACACATGATGGACATAAATGTAGCTGCATTTGTGATTATTTTGAACTGAGTTGGATGTAGAAGAGCCTTACTGTGGTTTGTTTGACACTAGATAAACTTCATTGCAACATAATTTAGATTTACAGGGCACTTAATTGACTTGATTTCTTTACACCAGTTTTTTGGGTTTTACCGCCATCTTAACTCGTTTTTAGTCGTAAAGTAAAATGTGTGTCAAGTAAACCAGCAAGCTGATAGTGTTGACGTAGTGGTAGGTCTCGTTTCATTTCCTTGATTAAGAGGTTATAGTGTATACATAACACACCGACACACTTTGTTTGTGTGTTGTTTTTTTTTAAATTGCGACCAATGGTTTATTGTGAACTTGACATTGGAGATACATTCAAAGTAAGTGTACCTTTTAATAAAAAAGGTAACGCATCTTACCGTTCAAAGATTGAAAGAAAAGAATTTTCTCTGATAGTTAATGTAGCACAGTTACCAGTGTTACTTTTAAAGGCCTAGTTTAAGGAATGTTTGGCATGACAATCCCCTGCTGTCACAGTAGGGGCCAATTTCCTGTTTATTTGTGTATTGGCTCAGGGTCATTTAGGGTCCATTTCTATAATAAAACCTCCAAAACTGCACAACAGGATATTCAGATCAGATATCTGATAAGACAATTAGGCATTTAGATAAGATCAATACACAGACATTGTGTACAATACACGTTTTTTGTTGTTGTTTTTGGAGGGGGGGGGGGGGGGTCACTTATAGAAGATTTAAACCAAGCCTTTAAGCAATACTTTCGTAAATCACTTTGATGTCCATGCATTGTATTTGCATAAACAATAACGCATATATCATTTCCATGCAAATATTTATTTACCCATTTGCTTTCTTTTGTCAGAAAAATGTAATCAGAAGTTTATAGTTAACTGATCCAGATCGTACCTATGAAGTCTGCAATAATGTTGCCTTTCTTATTCATAACAACAGCCAACCATTTTAAAAAAAATAACACAAGGTGAATGTTCTCATATGTGGAGCGTTGATTTAAAGTTGACTCGTACAAACTAAATGTTACGAAATTTTGCGTATCAACACAGTTGAACCCTGTTGGCTCGAACTCGCTTGGCTCCAATTCCTCGTTGGCTAGAATTGAATGTTAAGGACCGATCTCTTTACACTGAGCGTAAGTTTTCCCGCTTGGTTCGAATTTTCGGAGGCTCGAGGTATTTTCGCCGGTATACCGTTTTTAAAAGCATCGTTATCATGTGGGATTTGGGCCAAGCAGCAATGTTATCTTTTCACAACGTTTAGTCTCAAGTAATAGTATTACAAAACTATTGTCAATTGGGCACTTGGGCATATATAGAGCCTCATAGAGCATCTTTATTGTTTGTTTGGCACAAACTGTTTATTGGACACACAGTAGACTTGAGAACAATCTGTCTGTGGTGACTGTGATGGGTTGATGTTAGCCATAATGAGGATAAATGAGCCCTGGCTTGACTTTTGAGAGCCCGCCTGGGGCCTGTTTGATCATGAGTCTGCTTGTCTGTAATCACAATATGGATGCAGAGGGCTGCTGGAGACCTATTTTGTCTACAAGACACAATTTGAAATTGCGTCCTAATGGGGTTTGAGGAATTCAGTGGACTTAAAGAAATACGTTTTTGCTTTCTAAATACTGTTTCGACCTGGGAAAGATGTTTATTGGGTTGTTTGGTACTAGAATATTAACATATGTAGCTTGTTTTGCACTGGATGCATGGTTGACTTGACTTTTAATATGGGGAAAAGAGATAAAATATATATATTTATAAGTTGTTTTGTGATTGTATTTATGTTATGACTTCAAATAAAATTTTAAGATTTTAACAAAACAGCACTGTCGATATTATCATATTCGCATTTTCACATTCAAATGATGATTTTGATCTGCATTTTGAAATGCGTAGTATTTTATGTCCGTATTAAGTACATCATGAAACAGTTATATCATCTATTCGGTACGATACGTTGCGTTTTTATGCCACGTATGCAATTTGCACCTGTGGTATGTTTTGGACGCGTTTATATGGTAATCGCTAATATTGACTTTTTTTAATAAAATGCCATTAGCTTGTGTTGAGAAGAACATGATACATAATGATGAAACTCATTCTAATCACGTAAGATATTAATATCAAACTCTTATTCACTAAGCGATATTATGTTGCAGTAATTCAAGAGAAATAAAAAATGTTATCCTGTCAGAAAACATTTAAACTGCACGTATTTACGATTTTTTTTTCATTCTTAAAAATATAAAACCAAGAATGTGTTAACTTCCAAAGTAACAGCTGAAATAAGAGTGTGCGGGCTTTTCATGATAATTTAATGTACAATTGTATTTGAAATTTTAGCAATCCATAATTATGAGTCTCAAAGAAAGAACAAATAATTAAATAAACTTAAAAAGAAAAACGAATATTGAAAACATGGGGTATTTTTCATACTCTGGCCTTGAAATGATCATTCCATGTACCTTGAAGTGTCCAATGTTGTATTTTAAGTGTCTTATTATAAAGAAGTGCAATAAAATTAATTTATCTATATTTAAAGTATACTAAATCGGTTCGGAAATGTTCTGAACAACAAAAACAAGTGAAAATACGATGTACAGCTCGGTTCTCAGAAACATGTGTTAGAAATTTAATACCAGCTGGGCAGTCAGTATAAATTCATAACTCTGTGGCTTGCTTTAGATCATTATCACAGAGGTGTTAATAAACACTGACCCTGGGTAACCTTTATCAAAATGATAAGTTTTGAGGGCAAAAACTCTTGACTGCATATGAAACTGGTAGTATTTCAACAGTGTCGGAAATCCAATTGACGTCTGAATACTGGTTACACTTTTTATTTACATGAATTGTCTTCTTCAGCGAATTGAAGTAGGTAAAAAGTCAATATTAAAAGCGTCTTAAACATATCCATTTTAAATTCAATATGTTTGGTTTGTGGTTTCTTCTTGATAAAAATAATAAATTTCTTTAAATGTAAACAAGCTTCTCTAGGCAACACAACACCTTGATTGATTTTCTTCTTTGAAGTTAAAGTTCTGACATCCCGAAACACCTTGGGTAGCCATTTCCGTCTTCGTCACTCTTGATTTCCTGCGCCGACTTCAAGGCAATTCGAAGTTTTTCAATGATAGCACAATCCATTTTGATAAAATTTAAACCATAAGACGTGAATTTTAGTTTGACATCGTTTGATATCTTTTTTTTAAATTTTGCCTGAGAAATAGCGTTAAAATAATTTATTTTACTTTTCTTTCTTATCACACGTTTTCTGTTGTGTATTTTTGTGTTGCAAAATTAAAAACATTCAAATATATGATGCTGTTATTGGAGTTTAGTTTTCTTGAGCAAGTTTCAGGCGGAAAACGGTATTTTCGAATGACCTTGTTTATGTCGCAAAATCTGATGATATTTTTTTACATTGTCATGTATTTTTCTCATGTTATGTAATTGCAGGGTGCCTGAGATCAAGAAACTTGTAATTGTAAGGAATGTCAGGAAGTGTATTTATAAACACCTATGGAGAACCCTGATCACAGAGGTAAAAGCTCTTCAGTTTTTTTTCAGTATTTTTGTGAATATGACCTACTGTATACCCGTGAGATTGGGATTTTTTGCGTCAATTTTGGCAAAATTGGGAGATTATATATAAATAATTACAAAGGATATAAATTATATAATACTATTATGAATAACATTGGTATTTTCAACATAATTAGCACTTACTCCGTTAACACCTTACATTGTTTAGTGCCTTGTTTTAACTCTTTGAAATAGTCAATTGTTTGATGGGAGAGTATAAAATCCGGCCCTGTAAGGCCTCTACAGAGGTATAGGTAAGAAAAACAGGGCCCTAGGGTCTAACTTTTTTAATTCTTTACCAATTTGATAAATTTTGGTATCGTTGTAGAGAAGAAACAACCAGCTTTCAGAAAATGGTTTTGGTTCTTAATTACTAGTTGAAAAAAATATGCTAATATTATCTTAAAATCATCGTTGAAAATCGAGTATTTTCACACAGAGAAACAGGTATGAAAAATACGGCCCTAGGGTCTTACTTTTTTAATTATTGATACTCTTTTAAAATTTTGGTATTATTGTAAAAGGAACAACCAGCTTTCAGAAAATGTTTTTGGTTTAAAATTCCTACCTTGATAAGCTACGCAAATAATGTCTGAAAGTAATCGTTGAAATTCGCGTAAAATCGCACAGAAGCGCAAGTATGGAAAAACACGGCTCTAGTGTCTAACTATTTTAATTCTTTATCAATGTTATAAGTTTTGGTATCGTTGCAAATAAGAAACAACCAGCTTTCATAAAATGTTTTCGTAATTAATTTCCTATTGTGAAAAATTATGATAAATTTGCCTTGAATTCATCTTTGCAAACGTGCTATACCGTAAAGTGATAACAGGTTTGACGAACATGGCTCTGTGGTATAATTCCCGTATTTTTAAATCAACTTTGAAAATCATGGGATTTCAGAAGCTGCTTTTTTGTTTTAAATTTATACCATGAGTATAATGAACTTGTCTCGAATTCAGCGATAAAATTCACACAATGCAGCACCGGGGCTAAGTGGAAAACACGGCCCTGTTATCTGATTACTATATTTTTTTAAATCAATTAATCAGATAAATGTGTCAATGCAAAGAAGAGAGCACAAGCTTTCACATGATGTTCTTGTTTTTAGTTAATATCATGTTTAATGTTATATCTTAAAAAAAATGTTCATAAATTCGGCGCTGCAAATTGCTGTTAAGAGACATAATATACACATGATTTGCATTTATAATAAAAACTCTATTATTACAGATAAAAGATCAGTCCGGTTGCATTGCCGGTGGGTTCCTTAAAAAATGATTATAATCGTGAAGCATTTGCTTACATACATTAGATTTAAAATATCACTTTCACACATTATCTTTTGAAACATAAGATTTATTGGCTGACCACTGAAAGTGGGAATTGGAGCTATTGGCTGCCCTTAATGGCTTAGACACGCCCACTAACGGTAGCGCTCCGTTCCATCAGATAAGAGTTTCGGTGTGTCAATAAACAACTGTCCATAAACAACATATTGCACTTAGGGTCCAATAAATCACACCTATATGGTGATAATAAAAAGCATCATCTTCATTAGGGAAAATGGCCAACCTTGTTTATACCGAAGAAATAAATGTTAAATAAATTGGCGGCTGTAATTTGATAGTTTTTAATTCATAAGAGTCAACACGCATTCATTGTAATTTTCAGCATTATTCTTATTTTTCTCCTTTTTATATTTTATTTTAATTTGTTATACTACTGTAAATATTTATATTTTACAAGTTTCTGTGTTTACCACTACTCACATGTGTTTAATAATTTCTAAAACGGTGACTGTTTTAATGTTTATGGAAGATACAATACAACTATACTACTACAATTATAACAAATTTATTGTCACGTATCAACAATCACATGTGTGTATGTGCGTGCGTGCGTGCGTGTGTGTGTTTTGTATATATACGCGTTTGTACTACACTACGTGTTACTATGCATAATTGGCATTGGTGATAATAAAGATATGTGTTTTTGACGATGTACATTATACAAGTCGGAATAAACTGTATGTCTGTCCTAACGTGCGGTTTGTGTACTTGTCAATGTGTTATTTTTAACACATCGTTTTATGTGTGTCATCAATTTGGCAAATAAACAGGTACATTTCAGTAGGATGTTGGGGAAAATGCGACAGGAATATTTTAGGTGGAGTACAAGTATCATGTAGATATAAGATTGTGACTTCCTTTACGAGTATTGCGCAAAAAACATTCTGACGTTGTTTTTTAAATTAAGGACTTGTATATGAATCAAATTACTAAAACAATTTAATTTGAATACGAAGAATATCTTGATAAAATTGAAAATGATACTTTTCAAACATTTTTCTACCATGAGGTTGTCTGCTTACAAATAAGAAATCGAAGTCTGAAGATATACAGGTAATGCGAGAGAAAACAGACTATGCAAATGCTGTAATGCTTATGTAATTGAAAATGAATAACATTTTTTATTATGCTATAGTAAATCTAGACATTTACGCTTGAAATACTAAGGTAAAATATCATGGCCAATTATAGATAAGTTTAAACGACTAATGTTAGCAAAAGAACAACTAAGATAACAATCTACATTAAAGAAGCCATGAATTAAGAAATACTTTCCTTGTACAATAGTAATGCTCCATATGTTAAGCTTTGTTTATTTATGTATTTTCCTTGTAAATGTTTAATTTATGTTGTGAAATTTAATTAAATAATGTTTATTTATTATAAATCCGTTATTCTCTACAGTTGATTTATGCTTTTGCCATAGTTATGTTCTAATGACCGAAGGCTATTTTATGCCGATATGCTAATAAACTTTTGAAACTTTTTGAAACTAAAACAAATTAATTCAATATGTCATACTATTTCATTCCATTTATTTGCAATATAACTATAATAAAATGAAAAGGGAATTATACCGTAACTTACCCAATAGGCCGTGTTTCTCCTGTATTTACTATGAGTAAAGGACCATATTTTGAACGATGATTTCAATACATTTTTTTAAAATGTAAATCCAAAAATTATTTGAAAGCTTATTGTCTTTTCTTTACAAGATTAATTTAACTAACTATTTTCTTTGGAATTGAATAAGAATGATTGAAATAAGACCATAGGGCCACGTTCTTCACACCTGTGTGGCATCTGTGACAGTAATGTTCAATTAAACGATGGCATATGAATTGAAGTTATTGTTTTAAGAAATTATATCATTTTGCATTTCGTAGACGCGTGTTGTCTGTTTTTTCATCAATACCATTTTTTACTTAATCAGATATGACTTATAGAAATCAATTAAATTGATGAAGAATTAAAGTAGAAAAACACTAGGGCCGTGCTTTTCATACTTGCGCTTCTAAACGATATTACGCGAATTTCAACGGTGACTTTTAGACATTATTTGCGTAGCTTATAAAGGTAAGAATTTAAAACCAAAACCATTTTCTAAAAGGTGGTTATGTCTACTTTGTCACGATACCAAAATTTATTAAATTAATGAAGAATTATAATAGTGAGACACTAGGGCCGTGTTTTACCATACTTGCGCTTCTGTGCGATATTACTCGAATTTCAATGGTGACTTGTAGACATTATTTGCATAGCTTATAAAAGTAGGAATTTAAAACCAAAACCATCTTCTAAAAGCGGGTTATTTCTTCTTTGCAACAATACCAAAATTTATTAAATTGATGAAGAATTAAAATAGTTAGAGACTAGGGCCGTGTTTTTCATACTTGCGCTTCTGTGCGATATTACGCGAATTTCAAGGATGACTTTTAGACATTATTTGCATAGCTTATAAAGGTAGGAATTTAAAACCAAATTTTTTTCATGAAAGCTGGTTGTTTCTTGTTTATAATGGTACCAAAACTTATCAAGAATTAAAAAGGTTAGACCATAGGGTCGTGTTTTTCGTATCTGTTTCTCGTTGTGAAAAAATACGATTTTCAACGATGACTTTAAGATATGATAAGCATACTTTTTTACACAAGAAAAAACCAAAAACATTTTCTGAAAGCTGATTGTTTCTTCTTTACAACGATACCAAAATGTACCGTGTTTTTCTTACCTATACCTCTATAGAAACCTAATAGGGCCGGATTTTATACATGCCCTTGTTTGATTAATAAGTTCTTAAAAATTTCACAGCCAATTTAATGGGCTTATCTTCCTATTAAATTGGATACAAAATCTGCTGTCTATTAAAAATGATGACTTTCAGACTCATAGAGAGAATGGAATGAATGTATCAATATTTTTAATTTATTCCAATTTCCAAATCAGTCTTGTTTGCAATTGATCAAAAAACAAATAAATGAATTTTGTAAAATTTCATCAACATGTTTCCTTCGGCATTCATCAAAAAGTAAATACACCATCATTATAATATGAAATAAGGCACTGCCTTAGACGGGCTCTAGGTATGTTATCAACTGCAGAAACTGCTAATGCAGTACATTTTTTCTTAGGTAAACAAGTGACAAAGGCAAACATTCATTTTATATGACATACTATGACTTTGACTTCACCAGTTAGATTATTAAGGTGCCTAACAAGTAAGGTTAAGGCAATGCAAAGCAAATTTAATATTTTAATGTTTGAAAAAACTCATAATAACAAACACTAGTATATTAATTTACCTAATACTGAATATCATACAAACATTTACAGTACAAATAAATAATTCCTACTTTAAACATAAGAAGGTAAACGAAACAGATTGAGTTTACTTAAAACTAATTATTACAGTTATCTGATAAGTAACCTGTACTAAACTATTTTAATATATAAAACAGCATTGTGTATATTTTAGATTTTTAAGGTTCTGCAAATAACCTGGAAAAATTGTTTGAAATTAAAATAAATTCCCTGTAGTTGAGGTTGTTAGCACCATTCCATCATTGAATATAACGATGTATGCAGAAAGTATGAAAATATTTAATTATTTAAAGTATGAGTCTTTAAACTGAATTATACATCTATAACAGTTTAAAAACAAGAGGACCCTGACGGCCCTGTATCGCTCATCTAATCCAATACAGATCATCAAGAATAACAATCTGGTTAAGTTCCATGAACATATGGTCATACATGTGGCCTCTAGAGTGTTAACATGCTTTTCCTATTACTTGACCTGGTGACCTAGTTTTTGACTGAACATGACCAAGATTCGAACTTGGCCTAAAGCCAATCAATATAAACATTCTGACAAAGTACAATGAACATACAGTCGTAAATGTGACTTCTAGAGTGGTAACAAGCCATTCCTATGGTTTGACCTAATGACCTAGTTTTTGACCGCACATGACCAAGATCGAACTTGGCCTAGAGCTAATCAATATAAACATTCTGACCAACTTTCAGGAAGATACAGTCTTAAATGAGACCTCAGGCCTCAATTTATCGAAACTTCTTAAGTCCCTTATAACCAGATTAAGCTTAACTCATTATTTCCAATAATTTGGATAATATTTACTTCTTTAAGGGTTTTTATACTTTAAATAGGAATTATCTATATGTTAGTTAAATTAAACAATTTTTCATTTATCAAAATTCCATTCAAGTATGTATTTTGAGTAATTGAAATATTAAAAGCTACTTAAGCCTGTTAAGCTTAAGAAGTTTCGAGAAATTGGGGCCTAGAGTATTAACAAGCTTTTCCTTCAATTTGACCAGGTGACCTAGTTTTTGACCACACTTGACCCAGATTCGAACTTGACCTAGCGATTATCAATATTAACATTTTGACCAAGTTTCCTGAAGATACAGTCATAAATAAAACTTCTATAGTGTTCACAAGCTTTTCCTTTAATTTGACCGGGTGACCTGGTTTTTAACCCCAGCTGACCCAATATCGAACTCGTCCAAGATTTTATTGAGAGTAACATTCTGACCAAGTTTCATTAAGATAGTGCCCAAACTGTGACCTCTAGAGTGTTAACAGTCAAATTGTTGATGACGGACGACGACGGACAACTACGTCGGATGACGGACACAGGGCGATCACAATAGCTCACCTTGAGCACTTTGTGCTCAGGTGAGCTAAAAACAAGCACATAGATTATTCAAAAAAAAAGTTATTGTTATTGGTAGATATATATTTATGTTGTAAACTTGTAATATATGCACAATAAAGCAATTTAACTGTTCACAACATTATCCGAACAAAAATGTACTATAATTATGCTTACAACTAAACTTGTCCCTGCATTTTTTATGAAAAACACTTTCGATTAGTCCTTCATACATAAATACACCCAAAACTAGCTCAATCTGATAGTCTGTGTCATGTTTTCCAGTTTCACTGGCCTGTCACCCAAGTGCCTGTGCGTCTGTATTTTCTAAGGCGTTTTGGCCCAAAATGCCATTCTTTGAAGTTTTTCAACTGAACCTGGACTCAAATGGCATTCTAAGCATCAAATAGGGCAGTTCTACACATCTTTGCACACATTTCAAGTTCTCGCAGTCAAATTTTCACCAAAATTTTGACATTTTCAGTGCTCGTTTATTGCAGACGACTCAATTTTTTTAAAAAATAGGGGAAAGTTGTGAAAACCAGGAAATAGCATATTTTGATCAAACCGGAGAAGATAAATGCATTTAATTGTGAAAAATTGCCAGAAATAGTGAAAAGCAATACATTTCTTGCCAAAAATGACACTTTTTAAACAAAGCAGTTTGGTCCCTTTTAGGTTACACACCACCATTGTCATTTCCTCTATAATTCAATGTGAAATGATTATTTTTAGATAACATTTAAAGGCATTTCGAGCAAATGCAGACTATGATAAACATATATATTCTTAAAGAACAAGCTTTAAATTACCTTTTAAGCTAATAAAAAGGGGGGTCAAGTTATTCCTAAGAAAAATCTCTCCACTTGAAAAACAAACTCTCAAAATTGCACAGTCCACCATGACAGTTCTTCCAAAATGACCTTTCAACTATAGGGCAGCGGTTTATGCTTAAATCTCTATTCTAAATGATAAATCAAGCAATAATCAAGGTATAAAAGTTTCAGGAATAATGATATTTTTGATTTACAGTGTATTGAGCATGTGAAAACATGTCTATCAGTCATAAAAACATTATTTTTTTATTGAGAATTTTCCACACAACGGAAGTACATATGACGCAATGGTGACGTCATACCTACATTAGCTCATTCAGTTTAAAACTACAATAGTATATACTTTGCCAATACACTTAATTGTTCAGAATGTATTAGGCTTTGTATTAATTTTAACAATGTCACTGTATTTTAGACATGGAAATTGCCCCCTCCCACCCACACCCCCCAGCAAGAGTTTAGCAGCCTACTGACAAGATAATGTAATAAACTATGATGTATTGATCTATTGATAGGGGAATACTCTCCAAGAAAACTGACACATTTCTCTGCATTTGATACATATGCAATTCTTGTCTCTTATTTCAATTGTTCAGGATGATAACAGTACTGAAGTCATCGATCCAAGATACATAATGCACTCTGGTATAGGGTACTGAAGTAATCGTCCCATATGCCAACTCTGGTATCCTGGATAAAATGTTAGTGGTGAATACAGTACTGAAGTGATCAAATCCTGATGCCACTCTGGTATCCTGGATAAACCTTACTGGTGAATACGGTACTATAGATGAATTCTGATCTGAAGCAGATTACCACCTATTTTAAACTCAGAATAAAATAAACAAGGGTCAATTTGTTTACATTGATGCAGATGAAGAGACTATCACACTAACAAATGAAGTCACCGTTGTCAAAAATATGGCCTAAGACCACAGTTATTCTACCTATATGTTTCATATAGACACTAACCAAGCTTACAATGTATCTCTTCAAAACAGTGTTTTCATATAATATTTTTGCAAAAACAGACTTCAAAACTTCCATAGTTCAATTTCAGGCTGTATGCAACACATACTGAAAGTTTGGCAATGATATATTAAACACGTTTAGAATGAGTATAAGCACCTGTGGTGTTTTCATAAAAAGCAGAAATAGCCATTTCCATCAATCGGTAAGCGCAAACTTTTAAAGAGCCATTATTTCCCCATGCATTGGATTAATCTGACCAAGTAAAGTTTATATATATATATATAAATGGCCTGCCTACTCTATTAAGATTTTTTCAAAGCAAAATAAGATTTTTCCACTTTATCAGCTTAGCGTTTATATAAAAAATGACATAGAGCCAAACTGAAATGTTTCCAGGGACAAATGGCGCAGCAAAGAAAATGGAAAAAAAACACCAAAACTGAAAGATTCATGACAACTGCTAGTGTTTTCATGTATGAGATGGCTACATAATGTAGAAAATGCAGTGAAAGCATAATTATACTAAGTTTAAAAAAAAATGCTTAAAGTATCTGTTTAGAAGGCTAGATTTGCCTTAAAATTAAGATTACAGCTCTTAACCAGTGTCTATAAGTTGCTTATTTACACCTGATTAGTAACTTAAGTTAACTTACATATTCATTCTGAAATATTAGATTCAGAGCTGCAACTCCTGGATCTAGATTGCAGGACCACTCTCATGGGCGAAAAGTCGCAACAAACTGGAGCTTATTGGCACATCATATTCTGCAAGCAAGACACAAAATCAATGTTTGACACAGAATAAGACTTCTTCTTCTACAGTAAAAGTATGAAAAATGCATGTAAACACTCATTTGAGACATACATAACCTTTTATGTAGGAATTATGCTCCAGTCAATTGTAAACACCACCCAAGCCCGGGGAATAGCGGGGACTTTGACTTTCAGTCCAGCAAACCCAGCGTAAAATCCCCGCCCTGCAGGGAAGAAATGATGTTAAAATACTCACCAAATGCCCCTGCACTGCTATATTTTGCACCAAGATAAAACCACCGCATTCACCCGGCACTGCAGGGACACCTGAATGGTAAAAACACAGCCCTTTTCCCCGGCTATCCCCGGTTTACCACTGGACCTGGAGGGTCCAAGGTTACAATTGACTGGTGCATTAATGCGATAAATGTGCAGAAAAGTTCACTAATTCCAAAAAAAATATGACAAAAAATATTAAATATATAGTCTTTTGGACGATTTGCAATAACTTTTTTAACAACTCAAAGGTTAATCTTTACTAAGCGAGTACCCAGATGCATTTTAAAAGCCTTTAAACCAGACTTTCTTAGAAATCCTTCTTACTTGCAGACACTATTCCTTTCTGAAAAATCCTTGCCAAGAACGGGTATGGAATTCCATCACTAGACCCTGTTTTGATCAGTATTGTTTCTTGTCCTTGAAAATACCTCTGTGGCTTCAGCAACCAGATTGGCTATGTTAAATAAACAATAAATTAGTGTTTTAATTTATTAAAGCTGCACTCTCACAGATTGAACGTTTTGATCAAATTTTATGAAACAATTGTACCGAGATTCGCTACAGAAAATAATCTTTTTGGTGCCAATCTGGTGTACCCTTTAAGACATTTTTGAGAGTATTTAGGTTTTTTTCTTTAATGCATAAAGGGAAAAGGTATATCAATCCCCCTGATCACTTTTTATTGCTTTTGCAATCAGAGATGTAATTTTTTTCAATGTATTAACTTCAAGTAAATGAATATATTCATGAATGATTGACAGTATGAATGAATGAAAAGTAGCAATATTTCTTTAGATAGGGATCTTATTGTGTTGCTGTGATTGTTTAAGTAGATGTTTTTCATGTTCATAACTCATAAGCTTAAAACCATATGCACACTAAATGAAACATAATTCTGCATCATGTGTAGTAAGTTGTGATACTAGTTTGCAATTAATGCAATGTTTGCTTAAAAGAGCAAACAAAATGTACGAATAGATGCACAATACAGTCCAAAGACCAATGAAGGTCAGCAGTTTTATTAGAAAATGATATTATCTCAAAGCTGCAACAAAAACGGCATGAAAGAAATTCAATTCGTAAAGAAACAGTTCATCAATGAGCTATTGAAATAAACACTGATCATGATGTCATAACAGGCGAATGTTAATTTCAAAGAGCAAGAAACATACTGGCAATTTATTTCAGGGAAACCTTGACAAAAGTCTGATTTATTTCCAAACTTATTGCCTCCAGTAATACATAACATGGCAATACCTGCAATGTCAAAAACCAGATGGCATGGATGCATTCTGAAATACAAAAAAAGTCTGTAATTTGTGCTAATCTTATATATCCCATTTACAAGTGATTTACACTGAAATCTAAAATATAGTAATACAACTTCTTTATGACCAAACATATGCTATTCAGCATTAGTACACTGTATGAACATGGCTTTTTTTATTTTGTATGTCATGTTTCTTCGCCCTAATTTATGGAAATATTTTATAACAGGTTCAAGCTTTTAAGTCCGTTACACTTAAGATTTATCGAGAAGCTGGGGTATTATGCACCAGTCAAATGTAACCACGCCCCCCAGGTCCGGGGGGAAAACAGGGGATAGACGGAGAAAAGGGCCGTGTGTTTACCTTTCAGGTGGCCAACAGTGCCGGGTGAATGCGGTGGTTTTGTCTTCGCTTAAAATATAGCGGAGAACGGGCCTTACCTAGGGTCCCTGGGGTGCAGGGGCATTTGGCGGGGACCTTACCATCAGTTCGTCCCAACAGGGCAGGGATTTTAGCCAGGGTTGGCTGGACCAAATGTCAAAGTCCCCACTACTGTCCGGACCTTGGGTACAATTGACTGGTGCATTATTGCATGCAGATTTGAGTGAATCGCAGAGAGTGTTTACAGTATTTACTGTCAACAACACAAACTTCTTTAGGCATTTCATTTAGACACAATGGCAATTTTATAACAAACTTGACCATGAAATTGAGTGTGAGCAAGCCAGTACAGTTTGACTTACCATTTGGGTGAAAAATTACTAAACGGCGATGTAAATTGAAAAGATGGAGTTGCACCTAATTTTTTAAGGTGCAGGCCTAAGAAAAGGCATGACGGTCTAAATATAGAGGTGCAGTTGTATATTAAAGATGTGCACCTTCATCTTAAATATAGAGGTGCAGTTGTATTTATGTAAGAGGTGCACCTCCATTTTAAAGTTTTAAATGTTGTTTCATTGTAAGGGTATGGCAACTCTCACTCAGTCATGGGGGTTGTTTGGCAGGATGGTTTGCCTTCTCCACACCCTGGACTGACTATTTAGTTACAATATTTCACACGATCTGTGGCCCACAGCAAAACCATTAACCCGCATTTGCCGATTTGTCTTTCAATCACAATCTTGCACTCTTATGGTATCAGCCTTCCCCTCAACAAATTATTCAGTCACAATCTCTCATCTCCTATAGTGTTGCTTGGCACGAGGGGTCACTCGGCACTATTTATTTGCAATCTTTCACACAATCTGTGGATCAAAGTATTGTGATCCCGACATAATAACTAATACCCATACAACATACCTGATAAAGATGAGCACTAGCGTCGAATCTACGTCTAGGATGATGATGGATATAAGGTGATCGTCAGAAGTAATAATAAGTCAGGTCTCAGTCGTGGTCAGTCAAAGTCTGTCTGTTTCCTGCTAGCTGGTTCCCCACATCAGCTTCTATTAGACTGGTTATCATAAATGAATAACGTGACTGGTTCCCAGATCACAACACACCTCCCCCTTCTATTTTTGAAGATGTTTTATTATCTATCTAGATATATGAAAATAGTAAATAAGCCTTATGTCAATTTGACAAAGCTAAAATATACCCAACCAATTGGGAAATTATTATTTGTGAAAACTTTACAAATTCTCATTAAAAAGATCACTTAGAAACACCCAACCATTGGATGATACCCCATTAACTGAAATGTTTGATATTTCCAAATATCTACATATATATATATATATATATATATATTTAAATGAATGTCAACTGAGTATTACTCACTTGAAAATTACCCAGCCATTGGGTTATCACATAAAATTGATTACTAATTACCATGCATAACTGCCCATACACATATTGAACTATATGCAAATAAAATGTAAAAGTTTGACCCAACTATTGGGTTATAGTACAAAGGAATTGAATGTCATTTAACGAATCTGAGTTATGGCTTATTATCTGTCTTCCAATCTATTTGTCGTTTATAATTTGTATAAACGTCTGGTATTTTCCATAGTCATGCTATATATGTCTTTTACGGTCGAGTTTCGACATTTGGCTATTTCAGCAGCTACATCCCCAATGAATTTGGGATTGTTCATACTTGCAGCTTTTGACATTTTCAGATATGGAGAATCCGTTTCAATTAATAACCGATTCTGTGGTACTTTCTGCAGTGCTGCTTGCTGATAACTGTCAAAGAACCAGACCATTCCAGTAAACCCAAAATAAGTATTGGGAAATTCAGACAGCCAACATCTCATGGTCTCAGTTGTACCAGTAAAGCAATGTAAACGAAGAGGTTCTGGCAGTGTTTCCACTAGTTTTGATGAGATTTGAACATCTTCGGTATAATTCTCCAGGTTCTTTGTCCCTTTGATCTCTTATATGTAGAATCACGGGAGTCCGGATTGAGACCAAACTTAAACCTCTACCAACACCTTCTCTTGGTTCTCCCACTTCTCCTCTGGTTCCGTATGATCCAATCCTACTTCACCCAAAGCCGCAACATTGGCAAGTTTTAATTGTCAATGGATGAAACGTTCCGTGGATGTATTCCTACAGAGGCTGAAAAACCATGCCCATGATATGTATAATCTCCCAAAAAGTGTTTGGGATCGCAAAAATTGGCTATTCCACCTACTACTTCCACTTCATTTTTTGGAATTGAACCCACAGACATATTTATCAAATCTTGGGTAGAGCTGAACTTGTTTAAATTTAGTTTGAACAGTGAGCGGTCAAATGAAAATGACTATCCACGGCTTTGGTTTGGTTGGCACTGGAGTCTCTTGTTGAACAGGAAAATTGTTGTCCATAGCTTCAGAATTTGTTGGCACTGAACTGACTTGTTGAACAGGTGCCGCCGTTGAAGTGTTTATAGAAATTGGCTGTACTGTGGACGAACGAGTAGAAAGTTGGACTGCAGCGTCGTCTGTGTTTGTAGAATGCACTGTTCTTTTTCCTTCAGTTAAAGTAAATTCCAGAGTGTCTGGCATGTTTCTACGAAAATGATGCCTATCTTCAACTGACAGAGTTTGGATAAGTTCTAAAAGGATCCTCCAATGTCCAACCAGTGCCCAGGAATTAATTGGGTTAAACTGGAAATGTTTGGGACAATCCCAATTTTCAAGTTCTTTCCATAATTCCAACCACTCCTTTACTGCATCTGTAATAGGAACATTCCTAGAAATCCAAATTGCTTTTTGACAATAATGATAAAGTTTGACAATACTACGTTTGCTAACAATTTTCTCCGCGAGCCAAAACAAACTTTCAAGCCAAAAATTATGCAATTGGGAATTGTTCATGTTCTTTTGATGAAATTGTGTTGGAAGATGATGATATTCAACGTGTTGACGAAGGTTTCTGAAAGCCCCACAAGACAGTGGACACGATTGGTCATTGATACGCACATTTGACCCTTTGTTTGGAACTGAAGTATTGAAGTATCTCTGTCTTAATGTCCTATCTCTTAGAAGTTGTGGATCTTGACTGGTTTCATCATCTGAGATAACTATTACATTTGAGTCTGAATTTATCTTGTTATTCATGTCAACCTCCATAGCTTCATCCAATATATTGGATTCTAATTTCACAGGTAGTATTGTCTCATTAATTTTACTAGAAGAGATGTCAATAGAGTCTTTAATTTCAGTTTGTACCATCCCATCTTCACCCAAAAATTGGGGTTTCCACTCTTTCGTCACCGCCCACCAGAGTGGGTTCTAAATCTAAATTTGATTCAGTTGTATGTATTCCACCCAAGTCTTTGGGTTCTAAATCCAATAGTGAGTCATTTGCCATATCATCTTCTTCACCCAAAAGATTTGGGATAACTTCATCTGGGGTAACAATAGAGTCAACACTGGTTCACTTTTAGCAGTATTTCCAAAAAAGCGAATGTCCCTACTAGACAAAACGTTATTACCAGTGTCTGTTGTTAAACCGGAGTTTCCCTTTTTAATGGGTTGGTTACTTTTTTCCCCAAATTGATTCCAATGATTTTAAACATTCGGTTGTTAGAATATTATCTGCATAACTTTTGGCCTCACGGATGAACTTAAAATTTCTACGACTCTGTGCAATTTTGCATTGTTCTGTAACAATCCTATTAATCTTTTCTTGGTCCTTGACCAAACCTAATTGAAAGACCAATAATTTTGCAGATGGCATTTGGACTTTCCGTGAACATAGAGTTTCCATTTCCCGTAAAATATCATCGGAATTAACTGGAATTATCCTTTCTGGTCCCTTCCATGATCTCTTTGGACTCCCTTCCAAAGACTCGGAATCTGTCATCCTGAAAAAATAAATACAGTTATACCACCTATGATGCCCTTAATCCCCCCTTTTACATGCCGGACATTCATACACTTTGATACTAGCTGCATCTATTTCTGTCACATTCACACATCTACCATGAAACCATTCCTTGCATTCATTGCATTGTATCATGAAACTACCATCATCTGTTTTTCTACATATACAATATAGTTCTTGTCTCTCATCCTTCTCTTTTTCCCTTGTACCCCGGTGGAAATTGTCCTTTAGAATTTCCCTTTCTTCCTGAATCCAAGCTGGCAATTCTGTTACTTTACAGGATTTCATTCTATCATGATTTACAACCGTTTCTATTTTCCGCAGCTTCACCTTATAAAGATAAGGTGAAATTCTTTTTATGACCAGACCCGGGCCTTCCCATTGTTTTTCAAGTTTCTTCGACCTGCCTTTTTTCATTGATTTTTTCAGAATATAAATTGCATCCCCAATCTGATATTCTTTGCTGCTTAACCTGAGATCATAATCTTTTTTAATTGTCATTTGGGAAGACTGCAGTACCTTCCTAGCTATGCTTTGAGCATTCTGTAAATTGAGTGCCAAAGATGAAACATATCCATCTGCAGATTTGTATACCTCACCTGCACATGGATATATCAGATCTGCAAGCATAAACATTTCTCTTCCAAACATCATCTTATTGGGAGTGTATCCTGTACTTCTACAGATGGAAGCCCTTAGTGCTCCTGCAATCTGAGGTAAGAACTGATCCCAGTCATTTTGTTGAGTGGAAACAAAACATCTCACAACATCCATCAAGGTTCTGTTATAACGTTCCACCTGTCCATTACCCGAGGGCCTATAGGCAGTTGTTCTTGTTTTGTGTATTTTGAGTAATTTACATAACTCAATGAACAATTGACTTTCAAAGTTTGTTCCCCGATCAGTGAAAATCTCCAAAGGTAAACCCAACCTACTGAAAATATTTACCAACGCATTGGCTGTGTCTTCTGCTGATTGTGATTTGACAGGTACGCATTCTGCCCATTTTGTGAATTGGTCTACAACCATTAAGACATGTTGGTTTCCCTCTTTGTTTTTTGTAAGAGGCCCCCAAAAATCAACATGTACTCGTTCCATTGGGCTTCCTGAGTGGAAGCTTGTTAATTCACACTTAGCTTTTGTGTTGGCTTTTTGCATTGACTACATTCCGGGCAAGTTTTAACATACTCTAGTACATCTATTTTTAAGTGAAACCAGAAATATTTCAATTTAATTTTCTCTAAGGTCTGAGTTTTACCTTGATGGCCTGCCAATGGTATGTCATGATTGAGCTGCATTACTTCAGTTTTTAAAATATCTGGGATAACCAACTGTCTGTCCCCAGTTTTGGGATTAACGCGCCATATGATTTCGTCAGATAAAATAAATGTGTCCCGATTTACCCAAAAGTACTTGGATTGGCAGTTCATTAAGAAAATAGCACCCCGTGTGGGTGCTGATTTTTCCACCAGCCATAACCTCAGAACTTTTAAATCGTTATCTTAAATTTGTTTTTGTTCAGCTTTCAGATCCCACAAATTGGTTGGGGTCAATTTGATCTCTTGTACTTTAGATGTTTTTTTCTCCCAACAAAATACATTTTTCCTGTAAGTTCATATAATGGTTTTGCTATGTGAACAAATTCCTTTATGAACATTCGATGATAATTTACTAACCCTAGAAATCTTTCCACATCTTTCGGGTTCTTTAAATCAGGCCATTCAAGCAAAAACCCTGATATTTTCTTCCGTTACCTGTAATCCTTCAGGTCCAACCCACCTTCCCAGAAATTCTACCTTTGGTTGACAAAGTACACATTTGTTAGGTTTCAGTTTTAACTGGTAAGTACGGAACCTTACAAATACTTCGCGCAAGACCTCCAAATGTTTGGAAAAGGTTTCCCCCATTGGCATGATGTCATCCAAAAATGACAAGAGTGTTTTCCAGTTCAGGCCCCGCAGAACCAGATTCAGCGGTCTAGAAAATGTTGTTGGCGCATTACATAACCCAAATGGCATTCGTAAGAATTCATAGGTACCAAATTTGGTAATGAAAGCTGTCTTTTTCCTATCTTCTTCCTTGACTCTTATTTGCCAATAAGCAGAATTCGCGTCCAGTTTACTAAAGAATTTCTGTCCAGCAAGCATGTCTATACAGTATTCCAATAGCGGTAATGGATAAACATGATGTGACAGCATTCAGGCCCCTATAATCAATGCACCATCTGACATTACCATCTCTCTTCCGAATCAGAGCTGGTGCTGAACACCACTCGGTAATTGAGGGTTGTATAACCCCTATGTTTTCCATTTTCTTTGAATGTTCTTCCTCCTCATTAGCAAATAAGACCGGTGTTCGCCTCATTTTTGTCTTACCGCTGGTATATTTCCTGTATTAATAGAATGTTCAATTTCAGTAAAGTTACCAAGATCATACTCTGTTTGCGCAAACACATCTTGAAACTCAATAAGTAATTTGAGTAATTGTTGTTGCTCCCCCTCTTTTAATTCTACTTTTGATCTATCAAATAAATCCTGCAAATGTTCAGGCAAGTGTTTTTTTTACTTAGATCTTTACTTGAATCCAAATTAACTTGGAATATATGCTGACCCGAAATTTCTTCAGGTATTTTTGGAAACACCTGAACTTCCTCACCATTACCTATATGAAAATTTTTCTTCAATTTCACATGACTATCTGTAAGATTTACCACCGCCAATTTTACCTGTTTGACATTTGAATAAATGGTCTCAGGAATAAGTAATCTTTCATGATTTATTGGTTCAATATTAAATGTATTTAAAGATCCCTTTACATTACACTTAACATTGACAATTGTTTGTGGTGGTATGACAGTATTCTTTTTAATTATTACTTTAACTATCGCAAACTCTTTTTAAAAATGCTCTTTTATTTGGATCTTTTGACCACTTACTAAAATGTAGGACAATGGAATATTTATCAAGACTTGATGTTTTATCATGAAATCTAAACCCAGCAACATATCATCTTCTATTGGTGCTACATAAATTTTCTCATCAAATTCATTATCACCTATCCCTATCTTAACTGGACCTATAACTGCTCCCTGCATTTTCAGATCTCTGCCCGCCGTGTTCATAGTAACCTTCCGCAAAATCGGAATATTACCAGTTAAAATTTTAAACATATGATCTGAAAGCAAAGTGACCTCAGCAGCAGTGTCTATTACTGCCTCAATGTTTACTCCCTGAACTGAAATTGGAATTCTGTACATGGAATCAGAACGAACTTGTCCAATAAAAATAGTTGGTACAGGCTTTTGGCCACTTTGAATCTCATGGGTCGTAGTTTGGCCTTCTACTCCGACCCGCTGTCGTTTAAATCACTCTCGACAAACTTTACTTTCTTTTCATTTTTTGTTTTTACCTTAACCTGTTGCTTTTCAGGACAATCAGATTGAAAATGTCCTGATTTTCCGCATTCAAAACATCTCTTACCAGTAGACGTCGAGCGGAATGATGGTGAGGGAGATCTTTCCCTCCTTTTCTGCTGACAATCAGGCCTTATATGTCCCTTTTGATTGCAATGATAACATCGCACTGGACTTCTGTTTGGTGACATTGATTCAGATCGCCTGGTGGATTGTTTTGTGTCCATTTATTCTTCCAATCTGGACACCCGATTCTCAAGCATTTCGCTTCGGGATGTACGAGAAATTTCCGCTATTTTTTCTCTTCTGACACTTTTTAACTGTTTTAGGTTTTCGATACGTTAGGCTACGAGTGTGCATTGCCCACTTCATTTTGTCTAATGCTTGTGCAATAGTCACTGGCCTATCTCTTATTACGCTTTCACCAGATATTTGATTTTGGGTGCCTAAACAAAAACGCAGTATGGACTATTTTGTCATGTATTGCTCGGGAAGTTATCGAAATGCCATACCCGCCAGTTTCAGGACTCTATCCGCCCAATCACTATCATCTAATGGTTCTTCTTCCACCTGTTCTGCACTAGAGAAAGTTACCATAGCTGTGTCAGTTAATTCTTTATAATCGAACCTACTTGATAATTTATCTACCATCATCTGAAATGGTAATTCACCATTCTTAAAGTTTGTATAAAATGCTTGCCAACTGCTATTTCCATCAAAGGATATGTTCTTGGGCAAATGTTGGAACCCCTTATCACTTTCTTCCTTTCTTTTTGTGGTTCTAGGTCCCCTTTGTCTAAATCCATACCCACCCAAATCATCAAACTGGGACTCCCGCCCGAGAGATTTTTTCTCTACCTCCTCCTCCCTGAAAATAGTCTTTGTGGCACCGGGCCCTTTTTGTTTCGCCCCTAGCCCCCCCAAAATCATCAAATTGGGACAACTCCCGTCCAAGAGTAAATTTTGGAACACTTCCCCCATTATCCTCTTTGAACCTACCTGGAATCGGGTTTGGATATTTATTTGCCATTTCTCCAAATGGTAACCCCCTTCCCTGAAAGTTACTTGGAGTATGAGTAGGAGTAATTTGCTCGTTTTTCAAACCCTCCCTATCAAAACAGGTATGTGGTATACCTTGATACCCTGGTTGGTACCCCATATAACCTGGAAACATGCCGTTCATTCCCACACCCTGTTGCAATTGGGGGTGCATCATGTATGGGTGCATAGGGTGTTGATACATCCAAGGTGGTTGCATGTTGGGAATGCACCCATTTGATACGGAAGGGTTGGTTGCATTGGTGGATGAGATTGATAGGGATTCGATGTTTGCATTGGTGGCTGAGATTGATATGTATTAGGTGGCTGCATTGACATATGGGATTGGTTCGGTAGTTGCATTGGTGGTAACAAATTTTGGTTTGTCATGGAATATGTTTCAAATGCCAGAGGTAATGTGGCCCCCATATTTCCTGTATGTTCATTTAATTGAGCCTTTGGGAAGGTATCTGTATTATCTTTTTCAATAACCCTACTTTGCTCTGGAGGGCCCTGTAAATTTGCGGTACCAATAGCATTGGTAATTCTCTCCATCGCTATGCGTTGCGCTTGCAAAGCACCCTCCCCTGAATTTTCCTCTACCTCTTCCTCCTCATCACTCTCTATTGCTTGACTACACAAGCCCTTTCCTGTCTCTCCAAAATACACTTTATCCCAAAATTCTTGGGTTACCCTCAAACCAGATATTGCCTTAATGTCATCTTTTGTTACCACTCCGCATTTCCCCCTTATTGCTAATTTCTTTAATGTTATTTTTGGGCCAATGCCTGACAACATACGCAATTCATCCGAATCCGCATTATTTAAGTCAACTTTTTCTATGCTTTCTGCCATTTTACTTATTTTCCTTTCTAAATTGTATTGGAATTTATGTTAACTATAAACTTGTACCGGTTTAACAAACTTAAATCAGATGCTGATTTTAAGAATCAAATCTTCTTGGAATAAGTTTTTATTCCCAGAAGAAGATCAATACCTCAGTAATTTTTTATTAATTCAGTTCCAATATTTTGGAAATAATTAATGGATTGCACAACTGAACACTTTTTTTATAGTTTTATTTTCTCAATTAATACAATATAATTCAGTTGATCTCAAAATATCTATTATAGTTATGTCACAATTTCAAAATACCTACGTGTTTCTAAGAACTTAGGAACAATCCACTTCTCCTTTAAAATATTCTTGTACTGCTAGACTGTTATGTTTCTTCTCAAACAGTCATAATTACCAAATAATTGGTAGATATAACAAGCACAATGCAAATGTCTTTCTCCCCAGTTTACACAATGCAATGACCAAGTAATTGGTAATTCAATATTTTAAAATTATAATTATATAAAATTATCAATAATTTAGAATATCTATTCCAACACTGGAATTTTACTTAAACAATAATTGTATTGGACACGTGTTGTTTTGTTTACACAGATAAGTAGTTATTGACAATGATTAAGTCCCAACTTGAATCCTTTTTGACACCGAGTAGTATTTAGTGACAGTTATTTTATTTGACACCGAGTAGTATTGGGTAGCTATAGTTATATCCATTGGATTCTTAAAGCACCGAGTAGTATTCACTGACAATTGTTTGTTATTTGTCAGACATCCAATATCCAAAAATTTGGATGTGATGTTTAGTTTAAACTTTAACTTACTTCACCGTCAAAAGTCAGCAACTGGCGCCCTCTGGTATAGGAGAGCTGAATATTCCCCAACTTATGGCGATGAACACGCCACTTCCGGTCAATGAAACGTCACTTCCGGTTAACGTTGGAATGTAATATGCATGAAATACGCACTAATTCTACAAGATATGCATCAAAAATATGTTAGAAAACCATTTATAGTGCAACCCAAATAGATGAAATAGAAATATTCAACGGAAAATCTCGCGGCAAATTTCCAAATATCAAATTATAAATTATGATATAAAAAGGCCAACAATTGGTCTATTTCAATTGCATGTTATACACAATTTATTAATCCGATGTATTTTCAACATTACACTGAACAGTTATTGCAATATTACAATTTGAAAATACAACGGAAGCCTGTTCCGATATTTCAAAGTGAAAGTACCAGAATATTAAATCCTGAAATAACTGACCAAAATATCAAAAGTTGGTCCAAATCAATTGC
The DNA here is from genome assembly GCF_026914265.1 of Mya arenaria. Taxonomy (NCBI): domain Eukaryota; kingdom Metazoa; phylum Mollusca; class Bivalvia; order Myida; family Myidae; genus Mya; species Mya arenaria. Next base: position 23,817,354 of record NC_069130.1, read on the forward strand.
AATTCATAAATATAACATAAATCTAATGCATTCTCAACATGTCATTGAGAAATAATTGCAATATGGTGATTTGAAAATCTTGAAACACAACTTTTCAAGATGGCTGCCAACCACAAAATTGAGACTTTTTGAACAATTTAAACGCAGGTAAAATGTACCAGTTTAAGTCGCAGCGCCATTATTGTGATCCCGACATAATAACTTATAACCATACAACATACCTGATAAAGATGAGCACTAGCGTCGAATCATCTACGTCTAGGATGATGATGGATATAAGGTGATCGTCAGAAGTAATAATAAGTCCGTCAGGTCTCAGTCGTGGTCAGTCAAAGTCTGTCTGTTTCCTGCTAGCTGGTTGCCTACATCAGCTTCTATTAGACTGGTTATCAAAAATGAATAACGTGACTGGTTCCCATTCATCTTTACAGTCACAACAGCTCACAAAGCCATGGTGTTGGACTGCAACCGTCCATTTACCTTTTAAGTCATAATCTTGTGCTCCGCCATGGGTTTTTTGGCAGGAGGGGAAACCCCGCACCCTCCCCTTCCAACTTCTTAATTTAATAACATCTGTCACAAAAAAGTGGTGTTGCATTTCAGTTACCTGGTATTTGGAATGCAGTTGTGGCCAGTCGAGCTATTTGATTGGGGCGATTCGGTCCCTTGGGTGATCTCTTGGTCTGAGAATTATAAAAATGTGTTTGTCACTGTGTACTCTATGATACATATAATAAACAAATAATCCACTTTTGGTCGTATATTTTTAAATATTAAATATTTTTAATCGGTAATCCAACAGGAATTAATTCTTTGCAATTTCTATCCGATCAACAACTGTCAAACATCTAAATAGTATCGATATTGTAAAGCCTAAAATGACAACTACTAACTGTCAAGACTCAAGTGTGACTTTCGTATAGAATGGTAAACAATGCGTATGAATATCTTTAATAATCAAGTGAAAACAAAGTATATATCTCAGACAATATATAGAAATATGTTTTATTTGTCTTTTTGAGTTTACCAAAAGTATTCATAGTAATTGTTTATAAGCATATTTTGGATTATTTTAATAACTAGTGGGGCGCTATTTCGCCACATCGCATAGTTTAAATTTCATTTAGTTCTCTTCCGTGTCGTCACGCTCTGATGACGTTGGTGTCCGGCATGCACGCGCTCAATATAGTTTATGAACAGAAAAATATTGGTTCCATCACCTTAACCATTCGGAACTCCTCGGCCATTTTTTTCAAAAATAACCTCGGATGTATGCCGGTATATCAGTTGAAGTAGTTCCTATTTTTTTAAATTATATCGCTAATTAAATTTAGTGTTTTAGAGTTGTATTAATTGATCTAAGTTTAAATTGATTACCAGTGAAGTGTATTATTGCAAACATAATTAAGATTTCCAAGAGTAAAGCCATAAAGTTTAACTGTTATATAAAATTACTACGCGATCTACTTGCAGCGGACTTAAACGTACCTCTTTTTGAGTATGTAAACCGTCCAAATACATCCGAGGTTGTTTTTGAAAAAAATGGCCGAGGAGTTCCGAATGCACCTTTACGTCTTTTTTTCAGGCTCAAAGTATGTGCAACGAAAGTAGTGCTATGTGTGACCGTAATAGGGCTCTACCGAGCTTCGCTTGGTTAAGAGCCCGTAATAAACAAATACTTGGTTATTTCACCCAGTTGTCTACTTTCAGTTTCACTTCTCAGTTCTGTCATTTCCGATATTGGCAATGAAGGACAATGTCATGTTTAGTTGTATCGGGCTGTGAAGTATATGAACATTACATATTTTACGAAATATTTTAGAAATTGTTTTTTTATTGATGTAATTTTCAACTGCTTAATATATAATCTTTGTATGTGTTCACAATTCATATAATTATATATAATATATATATAGTAAGTTTTAATCATAAAAAAACAAACAAATATTTGGTTATCAGAAGTATTTTGTACTGAAAAAGGTGCACATCCAAGAGGGAACAAGGGTGCTCCCAAAAAAGGACATGGGAGTCATTAGCTATAACCCTGCAGTGTATTAAACTGGCAATATTTTGATATATTGTAATCCTCAGTCGGTATGACATAACAGAGAAACATTAGCTATTCATATGCTGTTATGTCATACTGACTGAGGATTACAATTTGATTTGATTTTTGCTTGGCATTACATTTTTGGAGAAGCCCTGCTAAATAAAATCAAGAATTTGAGCAAGCCTGGAAAACATTTAACCAGTGAAGGGCTTGTGGGCTTCTGCTTATTTCGACAACTGAATTCTTGGGGTGAAATTGAGCTGCGTAAACCCGTGATCAAATCTCTGGAATGTGGAGTTTCTTCCTACTTTCTCTTTGTTGTGATTATCATGACGATAATAGCTTTTCATATTCTGATTGGTAGCTATTTAAGTATTTTGATGTTACAGCATTCATACAGTTAAACTGGCTATCAGGATAAAAAGCAGTGTCAGTGCTGTTTCTGAGCAGTAAGGTATTGGGGCCATTTCAAAAGGGAATTTGAAATAAACGCAAATATAAATACGTATATTCTAAAATTATATCAAGTATAGAATCTGAGCTGTATTCTTGAGTCATTGTAAAAAAGAATCACGTAACTGGATTTATGTTGCAGCATTTTGCAAAAGAAGATGCTTCTACCTTTGGTTAGTTCTTGTCTTATTTTGGTTAGACTTTTTCCATGATAAGCAGGACAGCCTGGAGAAATTTGGCACAAATATTGGCACAAAATTGGAACAATATTTACTATAAGGGCCATAAATAACTAGTGGGAAACTGTCAAATTAAATTTTTGGGTATTTTGCGAGATTGATAAAAAAATGAACTGCATGCTTAGATAATTTTTTCAGTAAAATGTGTTGTTTTTTTTGTATAGAAAATGTGTTCTATTCTATAGACTACTAAAATGACCAGTGTCTAGAATCAGGACACGAATGTGTTGAGTTTCAAATAGCATCTTAAACTTGCTCTAAGCCTAATGAGCAAAGGAGAGTCTTGCTTCCTCCGAAGTATCAATCACACATGTTACTTTGGCCATTGTTGACTGTGTCCAGGTGAAAGTGATTTCCTATTCCAGACATATTTTATGAGTTTAAATTTATGTTATAATAATAATAGTTATTAATAACTCATTACAGCTCACCAATTTATTAAAACGCACAACACTTGACATCTTATTGTTTCATATCTTTCTTGCTTGAATTAATAATAATGCTTTGTCTTTATGAAAAAGTTTGCAGTGCTTGAAACATATCATTTTTAGACCCTGATTTAATAGGTTCTGGAGATGCTGGTGTCGGCCACCGCAGTATAGGTCATGGACGTAATGGAAATGGGCGCATGTCACCAAATTCACCTCTTAAGAGGTTCGGGCAGGCTAAGAAGGCAATAAATGACATCTTCAGAGATGTCCTTGCTTTTATTAATGAGGCAGATAATTTTGTGGAAGGTGAGTAGGACACAAATAATTGCAGTGTTTTTTTCTTACCTTTAATTGAATAGGGTCTGGGTTGGTATTCATAAAACATCTTATTGAGTCATTTCCTAACTTAAGTCATTTTCTTCAGTTAAGTGCCACACTTATCATGATATAATTGCTTGATAATATCTGAAAAACCTTATTTTCATTGATATGATTGAAAATATATACTTTATGTAAAAAATCACTAGTTCTTTTCTTTTAATTGGAGTAAGAATATATATATAAGGAAATAGACTTGATTTAAGAAATGACTTATGATATGTTATGAATACCGCCCCAGGGCCCTTTAGATTGTGAAAATAGTGACAGTCATACTAATTTGTAATAATGTAAAGTTTTTAAAACAGGTATTGAAGACTAATATACTGATGCTGATATATACCAGTATGAAAAAATAATCAATTCAAAACAGTACGCTGAATAAAATGATGAAGAAAACATGTATTTAATATAATAAGTTTTAGAATTGTTAATTTTTCCACCACTTTTGTGTAGTAGACATTTTGGAGTTGTGAAGGAGGCACATTTTTGCCCATTTTAGGTTGAGAAATGACACTATATTGATAGCACAGTAAAACAGGGAAAGAAATTTTAAAGATGCAGTTAAGTGTCTATCCATTTTTGATAACAACGGGCAGTTTCAATTTTAAGTGGTCCATTCAGAATGAATGGAAACAACAATTATCAGTCTTTAAAACCTTTCTTCTGCAATGAATTTTGGGATGTTTAATTCACATTATTATTCAGCAAACAAGACCAATTTAAATGATACGTAGGGTCACTGGGCATCCAATTTTAAAGTATGGTTAACGGAATTATGAAATTGTTAGCTTATGTGTTTGTTGAATACCTTGTTACCGTACCTTATGTGTTTGTTGAATACCTCTTAAGCTTATTTGTGGGTTAAATACCTTGTTAGCTTACAGTATGCATTGGTTGAATACCTTGTTAGCTTATGTGTTTGTTGAATACCTCGTAAGTTTATTTATCTATACCTTGTTAGCCTATTTATGGGTTGAATACCTTGTTAGTCTATTTGTGGGTTGAATACCTTGTTAGTTTATGTGTGGGTTGAATACCTTGTTAGCTTATGTGTGGGTTGAATACCTTGTTAGCTTATGTGTGGGTTGAATACCTTGTTAGCTTATGTGTCGGTTGAATACCTTGTTAGCTTATGTGTGGGTTGAATACCTTGTTAGCTTATGTGTCGGTTGAATACCTTGTTAGTTTATGTGTGGGTTGAATACCTTGTTAGCTTATGTGTGGGTTGAAAACCTTGTTAGCTTATGTGTGGGTTGAATACCTTGTTAGCTTATGTGTTTGTTGAAGACCTCGTAAGTTTATTTATGGGTTGAATACCTTGTTAGCTTATGTTTTGGTTAAATACCTCGTAAGTTTATTTGTGGGTTGAATACCTTGTTAGCTTATGTGTTTGTTGAATACCTCGTAAGTTTATGTGTGGGTTGAATACCTTGTTAGTCTATTTATGGGTTGAATACCTTGTTAGTCTATTTGTGGGTTGAATACCTTGTTAGCTTATGTGTGGGTTGAATACCTTTGTTAGCTTATGTGTGGGTTGAATACCTTGTTAGTTTATGTGTGGGTTGAATACCTTGTTAGCTTATGTGTGGGTTGAATACCTTGTTAGCTTATGTGTGGGTTGAATACCTTGTTAGCTTATGTGTGGGTTGAATACCTTGTTAGCTTATGTGTGGGTTGAATACCTTGTTAGCTTATTTGTGGGTTGAATACCTTGTTAGCTTATGTGTGGGTTGAATACCTTGTTAGCCTATTTATGGGTTAAATACCTTGTTAGCTTATGTGTGGGTTGAATACCTTGTTAGTTTATTTGTGGGTTGAATACCTTGTTAGCTTATTTGTGGGTTGAATACCTTGTTAGTTTATTTGTGAGTTGAATACCTTGTTAGCTTATGTGTTTATTGAATACCTCGTAAGTTTATTTGTGGGTTGAGTACCTTGTTAGCCTATTTATGGATTTAATACCTTGTTAGCTTATGTGTGGGTTGAATACCTTGTTTACTTATGTGTGGGTTGAATACCTTGTTAGTTTATTTGTGGGTTAAATACCTTGTTAGCTTATTTGTGGGTTGAATACCTTGTTAGCTTATGTGTTTATTGAATACCTCGTAAGTTTATTTGTGGGTTGAATACCTTGTTAGCCTATTTATGGGTTGAATACCTTGTTAGCTTATGTGTTGGTTGAATACCTTGTTAGCCTATTTGTGGGTCGATTACCTTAAACCGTCCATGATTACAGGTATTGCCACAGGCGGTTACCTGGAAGTGGTTTCTTATCAAGACCAGGTGAAGGAATACCGGGAGAATGTCTGTGGAATTATGGTGGTGCTGGCCCGGGACTGCATGAAGGTTGTCTTCTTTGGAAGGTTGGTGCTTGTTCCTTGATTAATTGGTTTTAATTAAAATATTTCATTCACAAACTACATGTACAGGGGTTTAATTTTGTTTAAAAATAGCTGGATACTTGCTGAAAGTCAGCGGACATTTAGTGGATCTTCCACTGCAGGTTTAAAAGGGCAGCAGAGTTAGTGGCCATTTGGGCCAACACTAGTTGCAGGGCATTTACCATGTCTTTACTGTGTCATTTTGAAATCCCTGATGTTTTTAGTCAAAACATCTTTCTTATCGATCAGATTGTATATAGGTGTAAGCAAATTGATTAAGGTATGATGATCTGGGGGTAACATACCCTGTGATCCAAACCCTTATTTGGAACTTGAGTATACTAGTAAGGAATATGACTTGTTAATGTGCAATAACAATCTGTGGCGGTATTCATGAAACTTCTTAAGTCATTTCCTAACTTAAGTCACTTTCTTAACTTAAGTCATTTCCTAACTTAAGTCACTTTCCTAACTTAAGTCACTTTCCTAACTTAAGTCATTTCCTAACTTAAGTCATTTCCTAACTTAAGTCATTTCCTAACTTAAGTCACTTTTCTAACTTAAGTCACTTTCCTAACTTAAGTCACTTTCCTAACTTAAGTCACTTTCCTAACTTAAGTCACTTTCCTAACTTAAGTCACTTTCCTAACTTAAGTCACTTTCCTAACTTAAGTCATTTCCTAACTTAAGTCACTTTCCTAACTTAAGTCACTTTCCTAACTTAAGTCATTTCCTAACTTAAGTCGCTTTCCTAACTTAAGTCATTTCCTAACTTAAGTCATTTCCTAACTTAAGTCACTTTCCTAACTTAAGTCATTTCCTAACTTAAGTCACTTTCCTAACTTAAGTCACTTTCCTAACTTAAGTCACTTTCCTAACTTAAGTCATTTCCTAACTTAAGTCATTTCCTAACTTAAGTCATTTCCTAACTTAAGTCTCCTAATTTCGGTATCTCTGTAGTCACATGAATATATGTTTTAAAGAATTTCAAAAAGAAAAAAACTTAAATGTTAAAAACACTTATACATTTCATTTTGACTATGAAAATGTTAAGAAATGAACTTAAGTTAGGAAATGACTTAAGATGCTTTATGAATACGGCCCCAGATGTTTATCGTGAAGGCCAACTGGCAAAATTATATATAATAGTTTTGTTTCAGATAACCTGACCAACTGTTTTGTTTACTGCCAACCAATTTTGTTTTCGTTTAAACATATTTTATTATTGAAAGAAACATACAAAGTATGAAAGGTCATATAGACAATATCACTATATAGAATTGGACTGGAAGATGGTAAACACCTTATGAAAGTCCTTTCCCAAAACATGAATTTTTTTTTTCCAAAAAAATGTTTTTGAACATGAAAAAGTAGAATGTTGACAATTTGGTGGTTCAAAATTTTCCCAAAGAGATGTGCAGTTTATAAACCAAACGCAAATTTTTATTCTCACCTGAAATAAGAACAATAAGATAAATTTGAATGTGTCAGTACTGTTATCAATGCAAAAATAAATCAGCCCTAACTATCGACCCTTTAATACTTATTACCGGCTGGAACCGGAATCAAACCTATATTTTGTTAGGCATAACTTCAAATGTTCTTTTCTAATTACCAGAACATCAAATGGCAAGAGTACAACCATCAATGCTATGTTAGGAGAAAAAATCCTGCCAACCGGTATCGGACATACGACAAACTGTTTTCTACAAGTGGAGGGGTCAGACTCAACAGAAGGTTACCTGCTTACAGAGGAGGAACCAGAAAACCGCAAGAGTCTTCAGGTAAACTGGAGACTAAACCTAAGAGTATTTAGATAAGCTGGATGTTCAACCCAAGAGTATCCAGGAACGTTTGAAAATTAATTGAAGTGTCCCAGTAAGCTAGGAAATGAATGAAATAGTGTCCAATTAAGCTGGAATCTTAACCTAAGAGTGTTCAGTTCAGGTAAGCTGGATACTAAATACAGGAATGTTCAGGCTGGAAACCCAACACTAGAGTGTTCAGGTAAGCTGGATACTAAACCCAAGAGTGTTCAGGTGAGCTGGATACTAAACCCAAGAGTGTTCAGGTAAGCTGGATACTAAACCCAAGAGTGTTCAGGTAAGCTGAATACTAAACCCAAGAGTTCAGGTAAGCTGGATACTAAACCCACGAGTGTTCAGGTAAGCTGGATTATAACCCCAAAAGTGTTCAGGTAAGCTGGATTATAAACCCAAGGGTGTTCAGGTAAGCTGGATTCTAAACCCATGAGTGTTCAAGTAAGCTGGATTATAAACCATAGGGTGTTCAGGTAAGCTGTATGCTAAACCCAAGAGTGTTCAGGTAAGCTGGATACTAAACCCAAGAGTGTTCAGGTAAGCTGGATACTAAACACAAGAGTGTTCAGGTAAGCTGGATACTAAACCCAAGAGTGTTCAGATAAGCTGGATACTAACCCCATGAGTGTTTTGTTAAGCTGGATACTAAACCGGATACAAAACCCAAGAGTGTTTAGGTAAGCTGGATACTAAACAGGATACTGAACCCAAGAGTGTTCAGGTAAGCTGGATACTAAACCCAAGAGTGTTCATGTAAGCTGGATACTAAACCCAAGAGTGTTCAGGTAAGCTGGATTCTAAACCTAAGAGTGTTCAGGTAAGGTGGATACTAAGCCCATGAGTGTTCAGGTAAGCTGGATACTAAAACCAAGAGTGCTCAGGTAAGCTGGATTTGAAACCCAAGAGTGTTTAGGTAAGCTGGATTCTTAACCGAAAATTGTTCATCAATGTTTAAAAAAACCTGTCATATCTTAACATTTATATATATATATATATATATATATATATATATATATATATATATATAAACATATTTTCTCCTTTTTCCAGTCAATCAAGCAGCTTGCCAGTGCTCTAAGCAATGTGAAGTTGAAGGAGAACTCATTAATCCGCATCCTCTGGCCCAAGTCCAAGTGTCGACTGCTTAGAGAGGAAGTGGTGCTAGTTGACAGGTATGTGTTGTGAACAAAAGTTGAGGTATTATAATAGTCTTGGTGCCGTAAGTGCCAGCGACAGCTTCCGTATCATGCAAAAACATTTACCTAAAATTAACGTAAAATAACTCATGTTGGAAAAGAGCTCATTGAGCTAATGTTTGATTTTAAATAAAGATTCTATAAATCGAACACTATTTAAGATATTCAAATAAAACTTTGTATACGTTACTTGTGACAAATCTTGCAAATATAATAGTTCAGTAATGCCTATTGTTCATCTAAGAAAAAAAGAATAAAATACTCTTAAGTATAGTTTAAGCTTATAGTATATGGTATGAGTTTAATGATGAGTACCCCACTTTACTTTCATTCAGTTTGGGTATAGATGTGACCCCAGATCTTGACCTGTGGATCGACAAGTTCTGTCTGGATGTTGATGTGTTTTTCATTGTATCTTTAATCAAATGATATAATATCGTATTCGCTTTTATTTTCAGTCCATGTATAGAAGTGACCCCAGATCTGGACCTGTGGATCGACAAGTTCTGTCTGAATACAGATGTGTTTATCATTGTGTCATAAATCAATTGATAGTCTGGGTATATGCTAGTGACTAAATGCTATGTTTGGATTTATTTTCAGTCCAGGTATAGATGTGACCCCAGGTCTAGACTTGTGGATCGACAAGTTCTGTTTAGATGCTGAAGTGTTTGTCATTGTATCTTTAATCAAATGATGTAATATCTTATTCGCTTTTATTTTCAGTCCGGGTATAGATGTAACCCCTGATCTGGACCTGTCGATGGACAAGTTCTGTTTAGTTGCTGAATGTTTGTCATTGTTTCATTAATCACATGATATAATATCATATTCGCTTTCATTTTCAGTCCGGGTATAGATATGACGCCAGATCTGGACCGGTGGATTGACAAAATCTGTCTGGATGCTGATGTGTTTGTGCTCGTCTCCAATGCTGAATCTACACTTTTGCAGACTGTAGGTATTTTTAGGTATTTTACGTCAAAGAAATGATGTCTTTGGCATTGTCATGCAAAAGCTTAAAGAAACACTATTACTCCCAAATAAGTTTTAACACATTTAATACAATTGTTTGAATACACCACAAAGAATGAACCAATGTCGAAAACAATGATGTTTATGAAGGATACCGAGTTTAATTTAAAAGAAATGTGCAGATAATACGGTATTGCTACCTTATAAGACCATAGTAGATCGCAGAAAATATTTTAGCATTCACCGATCATTTAATATTTTTACGTGTTCAGCTATTAAATACATGGTTATAATGATGTTAATAGTACTTTATATTTTCCATAAATGCATTATTTAGTAAGTAGTTGAGGATGTATCACTCAAAAGTTATGTTTGTTTTACATGTGTATGTATTGATTTTGAATAAGAGTGTCATTTTAAAAATTGCCGTAAACACACAAAAAAAATCCAGATACCTGAAAATAAATTATACACTTGTGTATGGTGGAAAATGAGATAGAAATCAGTTTTTCATATATTGTGTTCAGATTTTTAGCTCGTCTGTGTTTATAAGATAAAAGTCCCAGTTTTGTTATAGCCATGGTATTGTTGTCAGTCAAACGCTTCAGCATGCCAAAACTAAAACCTTGGCTGTAACTCAAACTATATTTAAAATATTCAAATAAAACTTGGTAAACATGTTGCCATGAAATATACGCACATGTATAGCAAGGTTGATAACTCTGGCTTGATTGTTTTCAGTTATTTCCCTTGTTCCACTGAAATAACGGGAAACAAGCATTGGTGTTTACTCTGCGACGCGTTTGTTCCTCATTCAAGGTAATAAATGCTGTGTAACAACAACGGGGAACTAAAACCTACTTGTGTATTATGTGAAAATGTTCTGTATATTTTCAGGAGAAAAATTTCTTCCACAAAGTGAGTGCCCGCCTGTCAAAGCCCAACATCTTTATCCTCCAGAACCGTTGGGACATCTCTGCATTCGAAGATGATGTCGATGAGGTATTTGTTTTTCTTTGCAAAGCTTTTGTGTTATTTATTCCCTTTTTTAGGAATGTTAACTTCATCCTTCAGACAAAGTGATTTATTTTCAAATCTTCTTCATATGTCGTTGATCAGTAATTCAATGTTATCATTTTGGGTAAAAGGCTTATTTTTACATTAAAACGGTCATTGGATAAAATGAAGCTTCAAAATTCAATTTTTTTGTAAGCAGTAAAAATGTATTGTCACTAACTGTGTACTTTTGCTATTTAAAGGTCTGGAAAATAACTTTTTAAGATATATATATATATATCTTTTGTTCTGATCATTTTCTGTAGATTTTACATGTGTATCTGTTTGTCATTATGGTATGTATATATACACTGATGAATAAAACATAAAAGGTCATTCGATCAGTTGAAGCTTCTAAGTGAAGTATTTCTATAACTATATTATTACCTTTGCCATTTTCACCATTCACTAAAATTTGTCAAAACAAATATGGTGGCTGCCGATTTTGACGTTTTTTCATTGTGTTCTATCTATGGTATTGGTGGTATGAAGTTTTTTCTCCCGATTTTTAGCATATTTTTTTGCCTGCGTCCTATCTATGCTAGCGACCTATACACGGTGATTTACGGTACCATTATTTTGTTCTGCAGGTGAAGCAGCAACATCTTGAGAGAAACCTACAGTTCCTTTGTTCAGAGCTGAATGTGATGGATAAACAAGAAGGGGAGGAACGAGTGTTCTTCGTATCGTCACGGGAGGCACTCGATTCGAGACTGAAAAAACAACGAATACCTATGCCGAGTAAGTACAGATACATTTATAATTTGAGGATGAATATTGAGGGTTTAATGTAAAAGGGTTCTGTCTGCTTTTTAATAAATATACTAGACACCATATGATGCAATTGCAATTAAAAAAGAAAATTGTTTAAAACAAACATAAAACTGATATCGTTGTGTACAATGCATTGAATCTTACATACTGATGTATGACATTGCTAATAACATCATTATTTTGTATCAGTTCTCACTTAAAATTCCATTTTGTAAAGGATATATTACAAAGTTTATATACATACTGCAGATTCTGATTGTCCCTTCTGTTGTTATAGATTTACAATTTTCTATAAATGCACATTACAAGTTTGTAAGCTTGTGTCTCAGACTTTTGCAGTTTATGGACTTTTGTGCCTGTGGTAACTAATGATTGATCAAATATATAAGCCAGAAGGATAATCTGGAGAACCGTACAGTTTTATACAGCACATTGCCGAAAAAACACATTGCCATCATGCATATTTAACAAAGTCCGGCCTTTGGGCTTGTGGATTTTGCTAAGACTGTCCATAGAATTAATGAACACAAATGTCAATTGATCCTTTATAATTTTCTGTCAACAATTGTTTCAGCTGATATTCATCAAAAAGGCTACCTGGAGAGACAGATCACTTTCGCCAAATTTGAACGTGTCTTTGAGGTAACTATTAAGCATTTTAGGCTCAAAATGGTCAACTCCCTACAGTAAAAAAAGCATGTGTATAGGTTTTACAAGGATATTGACACCTTCAAAGACACATTGGGCCGATAGTTCAGAACTTTGTTTAAGTTAACAACGCGATAAACTTTTGTTCACTTTTAGACGTTAAATATTTGATGTTGTGCTCACATATTTTTTTAATTGAAATATGAACAAGTACAGCTGAAATGGTTGTCTCTCAAATCTTGTTAGAAATTGATCAGGTCATATAAAGTGTATCCATTGAACGTCCGAAGCAGAAACAATTTGACAGTTAACAACCATGACGTTAACAACATTGTTAACTTGAACAAAGTCTTTAAACTGTAGTTTCCATTGTTTTATTAGATGAACACAAGATGGATAATGACAAAATACTGAAATGAATTTGAACTTCAACTAAGAACTGTTGGTTGTTCTGGAAATGTTTGCTTGGAAGATTACAACTGAGATATTTAAAAAGCGTGCATAAGAATAATCCCTGACATACCAACTCTTGTAATCAAATATCTGTATTTTAGGAATGTATATCAAAGACCGCTGTAAAAACAAAGTTTGAGCAGCACACAAATCGAGGGAAAAACATAACAACAGAGTTGCGCTCTTTGATGGAGAAAATGCTCAGGACTTCACAGGAACAATAGTATGTTACAACGATCAAATATGAGGGTTTACAGGTGTTTTTTTCGGTATGGAATTGGAAATATTTGCATCAACTTTTACCAGGTTTTGAAATTTTGATAAATAATTATGTTAAGTTGAACATGCTCAACATTTAACTGTTTAAACCATTTAATATTGGATTCTATAACTTCAACAGCAATTTGACATTGGAATGATAGGCGTCTATAAAAATAGCTAAAAAAAACTGAACTAATATACATTCGAAACCTGTTAGCTTGCTTTTGTTTGAAAGTATCAAATATATGATATTTTTCACTGTTTTGAAATTTAAGCATGCTTCAGTTCCAAATAAAACATCAGTGCGAACAGGGCTAGGACACAATTTCAACGATGTTACATGCGCATTCAAATAGTAACATTTTTCTAAAAATATGTAATAAAATGAATTTTAATTCCAATTTTAGGCATATAATAAAAAGAAAATTGTTTGTTTCAGTGTAAGATAGCGATGTATTTCACCTTGTGAACACCAAATATGAATATTTCACTGGAGGCTACACTACTCATGAAATATGAATTTTGGTGCGCATTTGATCAAATACATTACGACTTTACACTGAAACAAACAATTATTTTCAATATCTTATTTATACAACATATACATATTTCAGTGAGAGAGTCATTAATGAAAGGAGAGAAAAGGCCGATAAACTAAACTATATGAAAACACAACTAACTCTACTGACAACGGAGATAAAGGACAAGATTAAGAATACGGTGGAGTACGTAGAGAACAAGGTAATTGAGATATTTCAAGATGCAATCTTAACTTCAATTATTTACCACAATTTATACAAATGTTTGAATACACCAAAAAGGATGAATAAATGGGAAAAACAATGTTTTTTTTATGAAGGAAACCGAGTTTAATTTGAAATAAAGTTGCAGAAAAAAAGGTACTTCTACCTTATGAGACAATAGTAGATCACAGTAAATATTTTAGCTCTCACCAATCATTAAATATTTTTGCATTTTTAGCTATCAGATACAAGATAACAATCGTGTTTTCAGTATTAAAGTGATATTTTCCAAAAATGCATTATTTAGAAAGTAGTTGAAGGTTTATCATTCAAAATCAATGTTTGTTATACATGTTTATAAATGTATTGATTGTGAATAGAGTGTCACACACGCAAAGACTTTTCGATATAAATTTTAATAACTGTTTAACCAATGGAGAGATTTACTAGTCACATGATATCCCTGGACAAACAAATGCATGTGGACTGGGATTCAATAGTGTGTTTTGTCAATCAAAGCAGGTAATTATCGCGGCCAGTTGTTGTCTGATTGATAGTCTCACCTTAGGTGTTAAAGTGGTCTAGTGGTAAATGTGTCTGCCTTCACCCAAGAGGTTGTGGATTTGATCCCCACCAGGGGTACTTTCTCATGGCCTCTCAAAATGGACACCAATACTGGTTTCTGCCCAGGAAACAGACTCGTGAGTGATTTTATAAGCTAAAAGCTTTTATCACAATCAAGCTTAAATAAAAAGTATATACTAATCTGATTAACACATAGATTCAACAATGTTTGTATCAAAAAGAAAATCAACAGGGAATTTCCATTGATAAGAAAAGAAGCGGTTTTGACCTGTTAACATATATGGAATTCCTGTTAAGAGAAATAAGTATTGAGTATAAGTATAAAAAAAATACACCGGGTTACCCAGGTGGGGGTCCTATGACCTTTATGGTTGAGAAATCAGGGTTAGGGATATCCCTGGTTCTTCAGACATCCATTTCGTATGATGTAGAAACCAGAAATTGTTTACCTAAACCGCCCTCAGGTCTCAAAGTTAAAACATAATGTTCATATTCAGATAAAGGGTTATGAGGTGGAATTTAGACCTAAAATTTGAAAACTTAGCAGAACAGAAAATTATGTGGAAATTGCTAGGTATTTGTCATATTTAAATCTTTTTATGAAAAACATAAGTATTTGTTTTGTATTCCTGCATCAAATGGCTTTCAAAGTGAAAAATATCAAAATTACGTAACTCATAATTCTCTTTGAATTGCCACATATCTTTAAACAAAAAAAAGTATTTCAGCTATCTATTAATTTATCAGGGATCTGATTTGTCCGCACCTTTTGCAGATCTTATGGTTCCAGGGATAAAAAACATGAAAGAAAAAAAACTGATAAAAAAGTTAACTGGTTGCCTTTGTTGAACATTACTCTATTTGTTGTTAGTGTGGACACACCTGTTTGTTTCAAATAGCATTTGAAAAAGCCAGTTTTGCTGTAAAATTAAGTTTTGCTTCTGTGGCAGGGATCAAAGGGGGTAAAACACCCTGCCACAGAAGCAAAACTTAATTTTACAGCCCTTCAGCTGCCAGGTAGATGACATCCCTGTTTTTTATTCACCCAGGTTACCATGACAATAAAGGACGAAATTGGAAGACTTTCCATTCTAGTTGATGAGTTCCACAGGATTCAACCATTCCGCACTGACCAGAAATCCCTTGACACTTACAAACAGGTAAGGCCACTGTTTGTTCTTCTAGTGTTTCCCTGATCAGCCCAGCCTAATATTACTAAGATCAAAAATGAAAAGAAATTTGAGGTATACGACCCACAAACCTGTACGAAAAGAGCCGCCTGGTTAAGACACGTAAACCAGGCGTAAACCAGGCGGAATCAGAGCAGGAAACCAGCTGGTTTTTCACCAAAAACCAGTTGGTTTTGGATAGAAAACCAGGCGGAAACCTGGCGTAATACGGCGAATTATGCAAATGAGCTGGTCTTTAAAACCAGGCGTAAATTTGATGAAATCAGGCGTAAAAATAAATCCAGGCGTAAAATAAAACCAGGCGTAAAAATAATTCCAGGCGTAAAAATGAAACCAGGCGTAAAAGAAATCCAGGCGTAAAAAGCTAGGTTAAAACATATTATCCATGTAAGGTCTACAAACAGAACGATGTAAAATGTTAAATCATAAAGCAATGAATTTTATTGATTTAATACTTGAATGTATAAATTTTTCACAGTAACTGATTTGAGCATAATGCATTTCCTGTGCAGTATCATATATCTATTATAAGTGTTCAGGTACATGTTATTTATTACTATCATGATTCTTGAAAATAAGACCTGTTACCAGTATAAACACACATTTATGTTACTATCACCAGGAGAATGTTTATATTTCACTTTCTCCACAGTCACTGAATCCCGCCTGTGAATGGTGATGCTCATATGATTTTCAGCTTGGTCATTGTTTTCTGTCTAGTAGGTCATTCAGCATTTCTTTTGTAACAGTCATCTGTAAATATCAGATCACTTTTTATTTCACTGCAATGAAACATTGATCAAATGTTGTAGTCAAAAAAAGACAATGGTTTTACATACCTATAAGAAATATATGTTGTTACATTAGTACAGTATTATTAGAAGAATATACTTTTTATAAACTTCTCTAAAACTGTAACCCTTCATACATTGATTCCCCTATTATGCACAAATGTCTTATTGCCATGGTATATTATAAGCTAATTACATAAATAAGGAATATTATTGTTATAAAAAATTCATAGTCCTACTTCATGATACATGTGTTTATATTCATAAAAAGAATGAAGTTGGAAAGTTAAAATTAAATGTAATAGCAGATAATACAGCAACCCACCATGTGGTTGAGCAGGGACGCAACCATTATTTTCCTCAGCTTTCCCACTTTCCCCATCCTATCTTGTTTGGTAACAGGATTCTCATCTTTGCCACAGACACAACATTGGCCATCTATAGTATTAAAATAATGACATAATGCACATACATACACACCCACATGATCATCAATGATAACTTATGGGGGCTCAATTATAAAGAACAGTATATATGAAGTTTATTGCAGCTTAATTATACCAACTTTTCAAGTATTAGAACTTGTGCATATATTCATATAATTAGTTAATTACACACACTGTTTTACAATCATGAGGCTTGCATCCCAGTGATCCAATTTGTGTTAATGGAGGTTCACTGTCCTCACTGAGCAATTATTAAACTCAAAATGTTTAAATGCTGTCAGAAAAGAATATTATACTTAATCACTCACCATATTTATTTATGTTCTTTTTACTGTGGAATATTATAAAAGAAATATGTTGAATCTGTTCTTACCTTTTTAAATGATTAGGGAAAAGGTTGATCCACACAAAATGAGCTTCAGAAACCGCCATGTTTACATATGATTCTTCTCCATACATTTGAATTTCCTACACAGATGAATGTTAACCTGATGCTGATTGGCTTAGATAAAACTCTCCAGGAAGCTTTCTGCCTGACTTTTGATTGAACTGATAAGCCCAGGGTGTGATACAACTGGACTCATAGAGAGAGAAATTTTGATAACATGTAGCAGTATTAAACTTTTTATCAAAATAAATCATGAGTCAAATAAAAAAGAGTTAGAAATTTGAATTTTACTATAAAATAATTAGTTTTAAATAGCAATTCTAAGGCAAGTTGCTTATATACTGGAGATAAGTATTTTTCAATTATTTTCCAGTTTCATCTATAATATCCTCTACAAAAAGTCATTTTTTTTTTATCAATTTCTAACTGTATTCCTGTTAAAAAGATAAAGAGTTAAAACAAAAATTATTTAAAGCAAGCTTATTTTTGCACACTCCTATTTAAGCTTTGGCAACAGAAAAATGTCAAAGTATTATATTTAATGCCTAGTATGGAACCAAAAATATTCCAAGTCTCAATTTACGCCTTTTGCTTATTGCAAAAATGTCTAAGTCCAACTTTACGCCTGGTTTCGAAAAGTTACGCCTGGTTTGAATTTACGTGTCTTCATATCGGGATATTTTACGCCTGGTTTTGGGTTCGTTTTACGTGTCCTGCTCCTTTAGACACGTAAAGCACACGTAATACAGAAAACCAGTTGGTTTCCGCCTGGTTTCCGTGTCCCAACCAGCTGGTTTACGCCTGATTTTTTCGTACGGGAATATTTGAATCTTTGGTTGCCATATTATTTTGTGTCATTTGAAAGGGTTTTGTGTGCAGTTGTTTTAGAAGTCAAAGAAAGCATAAAATGTTTATGTCTGATTTTGGTTGCAACAGAGAGCAGTCATACAACCGTATAAACATAATGTATGGCGTTTTTTTTCAAAATTATATGGGGCATCAAAATTTGACATTAAAGTTAACAGACCTATCGAAAATCTACCTTATTCGTGGGTTGGATTCCATAAACAATCTTAGAATATCGGGGTTTTTTTTGAAGAAAAATATTTTTGTCAATGTATTGCCTATGCATTGGCATCTTTGTCGTCATCGGCGTCCACAAAATTTTATTTAGCAATAACTAAACAACCATGCAAGATTTTCAAATTGCATATTGTTAGTCGAATAAAAAGACGAGCTTCAGTGTTTCCTCTATGGGGCTTTTGTTTGGTCATAATTTTTCACAAAAAAGTAGATCTTATAATAATTATGTGCTCCTGTTCTTATGAAATTTAGCATACATGTTACCAGAGACAATTTTTATATGTGTAGCAAGGCCTACTACTCTTGCTTTACTCATTGTTGAGTTATGCCCTTTGTTCAATGACAAGACAAGCTTTAGCATTCGTTCCACTAAGGGTTTGTTTCCGGGGTTTTCTGCCGCGCCATCCTGTACAAACAAGTCATTTTCTTTCCATAATGAATGTTATTTTAACATTGTTTACAATGTTTGTTAAATAATTTTTTGAACTAAAAAGTTTGTGTAACTACACATTATGAATTATTTCTTCTGAGCAGTTACCTCAAAAACGATGTTTCTTTTTGATTAAAGTATTTGAAAATGGTTTAAGTATTGCATTATTCAATGTTAAACGGTTATAGATTTGATTGTTTGTACCGCATGGCACAAGTGGGAATTCTGGAAAAGACCAAGGATTTTGAGATTTCGACATTTATTTCCCCAGGGGGAAGGGCACTTCTTAATTATGCCACCCCCCTACAGAAGCAAATTTACGCTTTTGGGGTCAAAATTGGCGAAAAAAACACCCACCCATATACTAGGAAAATAATTGCCTTTCCACAGTAGGATATAGGTCTAGCTGCAATAGCCCTTAGGAAGAAGAATATCACCATGTTATTTTTTTTTTTACAAATTTCTTTCTGACCCCTGAAGGAGTTACATAGTTACCTAGAGGAAAGTATTATCCGTAACATGACAGGCCGATGCTCAGGGGCGATACGTCACCATAAGGATTCCATGGAGGGACATATGATTGGTACGACAAACATGGCAAATTGCTGTGATATGGTCAGCAAACCACTATCATATGGTCGGCAAACCACTGTTGTATGGTCAGCAAACCACTATCATATGGTCGGCAAACCACTGTTGTATGGTTGACAAACCACTATCATATGGTCGGCAAACCACTGTCGTATGATCAGCAAATTTGCTCGCACTGTTGTACCCCTCGTAATCTTGCAGTATTTCTCTGATCCCTGCTGACTGCTGAGTGTTGATGTATTCCCAAGTCTGCTGTGTTAAAACACTGTGACCTGACACAGATATTTACTGCTGCTTAGTTTTACATATTAGCAGCATGTTGGCTACATGTATTGTACTAACAAAAGCCTACAATAACGTTGAAGTTTCATTCCATGGTTTCAAGTCTCAGAATTTTGGTTTTTGTTCTTCTGAGATTAGCTTAGATTAGTTAGGATTTACTTCAGCTTTTTTGTCTAGGCTGAGTTTCTTCAAAGTTTTGTGAAAGGCATTGAAGGCTGTTAATTATAGATGACTGCATCAAAAGAATATAATTGAAATTAATGATTCATCATCTTAATCTCTTATGGGTCGCCTGCGAAGCATGGCAGACATGGGGATTAATTTGTCTGGTGGCGTCTTTGTCACATTTTTTTAAACAACGAAATAACTTTTGAACGACTTTTTGTTGAGTTTTCAAACTTGGTATACACATAGGTCATGGTTAGTAAATGACCTCTTATACTAGAAAAATGATGAGCACTCCAATTTGCAGAATTCTGGTTTATTCTTATTTTACGGCAGCGTGAAACCCTTTACAATTTTTTTATATATATTGTAGCTTATTTCCCTAATTTTTAACCTTATTTTATTATATATATTTTTTCATATTCAGGGGTTGATCTTTTTTTAATCATAAATTATTATTGAAAAGCCTGACACATGGTCTTTCATTCCTAAGAGAAGACAGGACTCCAATTTTTATTACAATGTTTTTGAAGTCATCAAGTGAACAGTGGATGGAAAACAACTATTTCAAATTCTATGAAAAATTATGTCATAAAAATGATGTTATCATGAAATAATGGCA
This sequence comes from Mya arenaria, assembly GCF_026914265.1. Lineage (NCBI taxonomy): Eukaryota > Metazoa > Mollusca > Bivalvia > Myida > Myidae > Mya > Mya arenaria. The sequence goes on from NC_069130.1 coordinate 23,837,788, forward strand.
TTATATAATTTAGATTTATTACTAGTGTAATAACTGAAGTGATGTGACATCATTGATAACTAGATTTAAAAAAATTGCGCCTTTTAAATTAACCCTAAATGTATTTCGCACTACAAATCTTCTAATTAGTATTTATGATGTAAACAGATTATAACATTCTTTGTCATTTAATGCGAAATTTATAAAAGGAGGTTTAAATTTTAGAAAATTTGTTTAATTATTCTGTATTGAACGACCACTATGTCAAATGCTCTTTTGGTTCACAAGTTTTCAGTATTTGTGGGCCATGATACCCTGGTATAAGTCCAAAACCTTATATTTTGTGTAAGGTGTTTGTAAAAGATCACACCGTGAATATTTTACATCATGTTCATTAATCACACCATTTATCATTTTAGATCATTGTTGCTCACGTTAGCAGCACGATTACATTGGCTAATTCACACTATATTGTTAGCCTTCCAAAACAGTCTTTGAATTGACTTTTGGTCATAAAACTCTTCCGATAACCTCAGTTTTTAATCTAATTTTGACGCTTGAATGATTGCGACAAATTCATAGGAATTTACCTCAAGGTCAAGGAAGAAATTGTATAGACAGAGAAACAGAGAAATGGCCACTCTTCTTGTGTTTTACCCAATACAGGGTTTGACATTGAAGGGATGTCCGGCAGTTGAGAATTTGCATAGATCTTTCTTTCTCTTGAATAGCAGATTGTAAAGAAATATTCCAAAGATAAAATAATTGTTAGTATTTATTGGAAAGGAAACAAAACTTACTTCAAAGACTGTTTACAGAGGTTATAGCTACTTAAAAATACACACTTCGCATCATTCATTTTTCACTCCATTTTCCCCTAGGAGTTACATGAACACATAGAAAACGGACTGAGGAAAAACATACAGTCCCGATGCTCAGCGACTTTACGGTCAGCCCTAGAAACCACGCAACATGAAATGACAGGTATTGAAAAGAAGACCGAATGAGTACTGTCTAAAAATAGAACACAAATTGTTGAAACAATTAACTATCTAAAACTCAGCTCCCTGATAATGATTAAAAGGATTGTTTTTTGGTAATATGATTATTTAAAGGCTGTTATTTGGGTTATATTATAAGAAGGCTTTTATCTGGATACAAATATGATAGGTTAAACTGGCTGTTATTTGAGCATTATTATTAAAAGGCTATTATCTAGGTAAAATTATTATTTAAAGGCTGTAAGTTAGGTAATTTGATTATACAAAGACGGTTGTTTGAGTAATTTGGTTTAAAGGCTGTTATTTGGGTAATATTTAAACGCTGTTATCTCATTCTGGGTAATATGATTATTTAAAGGCTGTTATTTGGGTAATATTTAAAGGCTGGTATCTGGGTAATATGATTATTTAAAGGCTTTTATTTGGTTAATATAATTATTAAAAGGCTTTTATTTGGGTCATATGATTATTAAAAGGCTATTTTGGGGGAAATGTAAATATTTGAAGGCTTTTATTTGGTTAATATAATAACTAAAAGGCTTTTATTTGGGTTATATGATTATTTATGGCTGTTTTTTTGGGTAATATGATTATTTAAAGGCTGTTATTAGGGTAATATAATTATCGAAGGACTGTTATTTGGGTAATATAATTAATTAATTATTAAAAGGCTGTTATTTGGGTTATATGATTATTTAAGGCTGTTTTTTGGGTAATATGATTATTGAAAGGCTGTTATTTGGGTAATATAATTATTGAAGGGCTGTTATTTGGGTACTCACTTTGTTGATGCAAGAAAACGACTGCTACCGCATATTAAAGGTGATAACTGTACCACAATTATGTATAAAAAAATGATGAATGAAACAGATGAAAAGAAATTGATAGATTTAGCGAAGTTTTTTTAAGATTATACTGGATTATTTTATTAATACACAAGGCTAACTAGGGCTTACCTCAATTTTTACTATAAATTGTTACAAATTAATATAAATATATTTATTATATTTGTCTTAGTTGACTCCAGAAGATAGAATATAGCGTTCTTCTTCTTTTTCTTTGTACCTACACAGCTTGACCGATTTAATTTGTGTATGTTTATTTGTTGTAAACCTCGTATCACATGTATTATATGTGCAGAGTGTACAATAAACTTTGAAACTTTGAAACTTTGGTAATAAAATTATTAAAAGGCTGTTATTTTGGTACTGGTAATATGATTATTAAATTAAAAGGCTATTTAGATAACAGATCACCTATAATACACGAGTAAAGCTATGTCCCGGATAGGCTTTTTAATAAGGGCAGGGTGCTTGTAGAAAGGGGACAGTGTGCTTAGAGAGAAAAAGGCACAGAACAGAAATTGTATTGATTTGACAAAACAACTTGATTACAACTGGATTATCATAAGCAGAATAGCTCTCATGCTGGTCTCTTTGAAGGCCGTAGAGTGCTAACAAAAAACAATACTTCTATATATATGTATTTTACACGAATTTCAGAAAGATATTTTTGTTGATAATATTTTGTCATAAACATTGAATGAAAATTTAGAAAAATAAATCTAATACATATTATTATGCCCATTTGCATAAAAATCTTAAGATATATACATAAAATGCTTCAAATTATATCCCTTTGTAAACTCTTCACAAATTACCTCCTGAATTAATTCCCTTTGTAAACTCTTCACAAATTACCTCCCTTTCAGGGCGGCTTTCTGCCCTCCTTCCTGAAGAGGCCCAGCAGCAAATTAACACTGTGATGCCCCGTCGTGATTTTGAAATCGCTTACCGACTCAATTGTAGAGGTGTGTGCGAGAATTTCAAGGAAGATATTGCCTTTCACTTCACACTGCGAATCCCTGCTCTATCCAAACTCTTTGATGTGGTAAGTGAATGTAGTATTTATTTTGAGTTACTAAGAAGGTTTATATCTAGGAATTTTCAGCCTGGGTCCAGGCACGATTATGTCTTGTGGGGTCCAAATATAGCTGTTTATACTTTGAGTGTTTGTTTTGAGGGAAACACAAGTAGATGGAAACAGGGGTTCATAGCCATAAAAGGCCTTACCAACCAAGAAGTTAACAATGTTGTTAATCCCCCACCTTGGAGTGGGGAGGGGATTACAGGAATACACTTCGTCCGTCTGTCCGTCCGTCCGTCTGTCAGTCCGTCCGTCTGGCTGTAACATTTTGTGTCCGGGCTATAACTTGCATATGCATTGATTGATTACCATATTACTTGGTACAAATGTTGTCCTCATTGAAACGATGTGCAGTGACCTTGACCCGGGTCCATACCTCAAAGGTCAAGGTCACACGAGACATTTAAAGGTCAGAGAACACATGCTCGTGTCCGCGCTATAACTTACTTATGCATTGATGTATTACCATATTAATTGGTACAAATATTGTCTTCATTGAGATGATGTGTAGTGACCTTGACCCGGGTCCATACCCCAAAGGTCAAGGTCACATCTGACATTTAAAGGTCAGAGTACACATGCTCGTGTCCTCGCTATAACTTACCTATGCATTGATGGATTACCATATTAATTGGTACAAATGTTGTCCTTATTGAGACGTGTTGCAGTGTCCTTGACCCGGGTCCATACCTCAAAGGTCAAGGTCACACGAGACATTTAAAGGTCAGAGTATACATGCTCGTGTCCTTGCTATAACTTACTTATGCATTGATGGATGACGATATTACTTGGTACAAATGTTGTCCTTATTGAGACGATGTGTAGTGGCATTGAACCGGGTCTATACCTCAAAGGTCAAGGTCACACGAGACATTTAAAGGTCAGAGGACCCATGCGCGTGTCCGCGCTATAACTTAATTATGCATTGATGAATTACTATATTACTTGGTACAAATGTTGTCCTCATTGAGATGATGTGCAGTGACCTTGACCTGGGTCCATACCTCAAAGGTCAAGGTCACATCTGACATTTAAAAGTCAGAGTACACATGCTTGTGTCCGGGCTTTTTACAATAAGCAGTGTAGACATGCCAATTCTTACCGGATTTATTGACATTATACATTTCATGTACTTTTAGCAACAATAACTGAATTTGATCCAAGACCTCGGACCAATTGCAATTTGTGCCAGTAATACATTATGAAGTTTCTGGTCCATATAATGACAATGCTAAATAGAGGATAAGATATAAATGTTAAATGAAAGTGTTAAACAAGTTGCACAGATTGATACATAGCGCACTCTACCAAGCATTATCATTATGTGCAGCATGTTTAATATTTTAAAAAAATGGACACAAATGTGATAATATATTTATAACATGTGTTTTCTCTTCAAGCAGTAAAACAATGTTATGAAGTCACCACAATATGTATGTATCACTTTAGCGAAAATACTTAAGGCTTGCTATCAACGATGTTATAAATCAAGGACTCATTTTCCTTTTTTTTAGCCAAAATAACCTTTACATTGATCTTACCTACACTACACTCAATATGACTAACTTTAACAAATATCCTTTTATAATATGTTCAAATATCCAAGAATATTTATGTTACCTATCAAACAACTTGTATTTCCTATATTCCCACTCTTGACCAGTGGTTGTGTACAATTTTGGTCAGATTCGAAGTACCAGTCAGGTTGCAAGAAAAACAAAATATACTTAAAAACAATGGAGGGGGATATAGCCGTCCTTTGGACTGCCTTGTTAACATTCACTTAAAGCTCTGAACAATCAGCGCATATATGTACTTAATTGCATGTTTATCCTAAGTATATAAATCCTATATAAGATGCTGCATTTGACATAATTTAAAGAGTAATCAATATTTTCTTAAATCAATGTTTAAACTGGCAATGTTAATATTTAGAGTAGATTTGTGTTAGTGTTTCAAGTTGTAAATTGTAGAACATGGTTAAAACAGATGGTATTTACTGCTGCCAAAACAGGAAGGCATAACATAAAATGGTAATTTAAATCTTTTAGATTCCCCAAAATATACCAATGACTCCTCAAGAGCCTCAAACATTTCAGGAAGCCGACCCAGATAATGCCAAAATGCTGTTTAATCTCGTAACCAGTGTCATTAATATCAAGGAGAGCACTGCACTCGGAGTGGTGAGTACAAGTTTATGAAAAGTCAAATACCCTAGCCGGATACTTTTTACAGATATTTAATGGTACAGTTTGTGCTAATTAATCGAATAACACCCCCAACTGAATGAAGCACGACTAATTAATCAGTTAACAACTCAAACATGCATGCCTGGATTAAGCATATCAAACCAATTATGGCATGTTGGGAATCCAGCTCTGCCTATGAAGGGATGTCTGAACCGACATCTGATATGGCCCTTGTGGAAGAACTGCTGTTGACCAATCAAATTGCCCTGGTGTAAATCAGCCCAAAGATAACCTTGTAGATAACTTATATTCACTTTGATACTATTGGCTTTTGGTATATAAAGCAGTATGCCGAAGGATTCTAGCAGACGGGGTTCTTATTATGGAGATCTTCATTGTTTCAGACCCAATTATACAAAGTTCTTTTTCTCCCTGGAAGGTCCTAGCTGTTGGGATTCTCTGCTATGGAGGATTATACTGCTTTGAAAGAATGCATTGGACGTCTAAGGCCAAGGAACGAGCATTCAAGGCACAGTATGTCGACTACGCCAGCAGCAATCTGAATTTGATTGTTGATTCTACGAGCTCAAACTGTAGTTATCAAGTACAACAGTGAGTATTTTCAGTTTAGTTTTTTATGAAGCTTATTTTAGCTTTAGTTGTACATGTACATGTCACTGAAGTTGTAGCCACTTTGAAATCACAGATAAATTTATGAAGCAAAAATAAAGTTTACCATAAGTGTTATAGAAAACTTGGTAAAAATCAGTTTTTAGCTCGACTATTCGAAGAATCAGGAGAGCTATACTACTCACCCTGGCGTTGGCGTCGGCGTTGGCGTCACACCTTGGTTAAGGGTTTGCATGTAAGCACCTTTAAGTCATTATCTCAGTAAATACACCAGTTATTGCATCGAAACTTTGGATATGTATTCCCAACTATCTTACAAAATGTTTTACTAAATTAATGAAGTTAGATAACAATATTTTGAATATAATGCAAATAATAGGCCTTGTTCAATTGAAACTTGGTAAAAAAATAGTGTTTCAAAGAAAAAAATTGGAACACAGTTTTGAAAATGCAAGCATAGACTCGTTGAATATTCGAAAAAGGTAATTGACAATCTTTGGCAATATGAAGCATTAACAAACAAAAAAAAGTTCATCATTTTTACAAGCAGTTGGACACATTTTACAAGAAATTAAAATAATGTTTGATTTCAGACCCTATCAGAAGTCAGAGGGTTCTTTTATACAAAAGATTTTTAGATATCAACATTCCTGTGTTCAGGGGGCGTTGGGGATATTTGTATTTCCAGCGACAGCTCTTGTTACTTTGTATTTCACTAAACCCTGTTATGCCTCTAGTGAGCTGAGTTCCACGTTTGACCGGTTGTGTAGCGTGGCTGACATCACCAAACGAAAACTAGAAGATGAGATCAAACAGATGGACATTGTCATCTCACAGCTGAGGGATATATCTGCTAAGTCTGAAACATACAGGTACGTCTTTTTCTCGACTTTTGTCGGCAGCAGCATTTCATCAGGCTCTCTAGTGGAAGAATTCTAAACACAGGGATGCCAATTTCCTCTTTTCAGCTGATTTCCTCTTTTTTGGCCACAAAACTTTAAAATTAAAGTTGTTGCCTTTTATCTAATCTATGCAAAAAAATGTGTTTTTTGTTTATATTGTGATGGGGATACTCCTATTTTGTACTGGTTTCCTCTCTCTTTTACAAATTTGTGTTGGCACCCCTGTAAACACTGCTGACGAAGGACCGGATCACTTTTTTCATATTTACGTTAAAAAATTGATGTTTTATGCCGAAAAACCTTTTTTCAGCGTAATTAAGTAACACTTTTACCCACAAAACTTCAATTTAGAAATTAATGTAAATATTAAAAACTGCGATCTGATCTTTTGTCAGCAGTCTTATATCACTGGTTTCCAGACATTTACGAAAAAAAATGGCTCATTCCAAGACAAAAAATATAGAAGCTGTCATAACGGTCAATCTGTAGGAGTGCAGCTTTAATATCAGGATTTCGAGGGAAATAGTTCTTACATTGCAATGTTTGTTATTTTCAGGAACAAAGCAGACGAGTTGGACAAAGCCCTGGACAACTTCAAGGAACAGTTCCTGAACACTCCCACGTCAGGTGTATGATGTGTAGTCTGTGTGTCATCCATCGATAACACTTTGTAAAATATGACTACTGTTATTGACATGTGATATATGTGCAGTAGCGACATGTGATATATGTGCAGTAGCGACATGTATTTCTTATAAGACTGCACTGTTCTCGATATGAACATGCGTGAAATACATGCAGTAGCTACTAACTTTTTTGGGGAGATGTCACTTGGGGAGATGTCAATAGCCAACATTTACATGTTTATTTAGTATCATTGTACTTAAGTTGTAACCAGCAGGGCCTTGATCTGTCCTTTTCAGTGGTGGCGGGGGGGGGGCTAATTTAGCCCCATTGCCACCTTTTAAAAAATGAAGTATCTTTTATTCCCCCCACACATGAATGTTTAATATTGTGAAACTATTTTAATGTAGGGTGTATAAGGTTGAATTATTAATGTTTTTGTTCAGTTGAGAATCTTTCTTGAAAACCCACATTCTATTGGTTAAAAATTCACCCATATAAGGGCTATGACCCCTTTCCTCAAAAGTGTCATAAGGGCCCTGTCTAAACCTCTTCAATTAGGGGTCAATTTTCACTGGCCTGCAAGCAGTAGAACTTGTTAATATTTGTAGAGTTTAAATTCAATGACTAAACAGTTAGATTCGCCAGCTATCAGTGATTATAACCAAATTATAATATACATTTTATGATTTATTTGCTGTTAAACAGTTATTGAATGAATTTTACGCTTAATTTAATAGTATTATTGAATGAATTTTATGCTAAATTTCATATTATACATGTACCAATTTTCTGTATATTATATTTTAATGAAATGCTATATTCGACAATATTAAATAGGTATTCAAATGAAATGATATATTGTCAATCAAATTGAAGTGGTATATTGTAATTGTATAAATAAAAAGTCCTATAAGATACATGAGTGTATATACATGTAGTTCATAGTGATACTAATTGGATGTTAATAAAAAATAAACGATTTCCTGAATTTATTTGCTCAGGGGTTCTAAAAATCAGGATTTATTCTGAAACAGGGATCAAGAGCTTTTAACTTTAGACTTTTGTACAGTATTCGGAACTCCTCGTTCATTTTCCATCTACCTTGGATGTATACCAGTTGATCAGAAGAAATAGTTCATAAAATTTTAAATAATTATACAAGTTGATTGTAGTTTTCTAAAGTGTATTTTGTGTTACTAAATTGATTGCCAGTGAAGTGTATTATTGCATATTTAATTAAGATTCTTCGGAGTAAAATCATTAAGTTCAGCTGCTAAATTAAAATTACTACTAAATTATTGGAAGTATAGTTAAATGTGAAGATTTCTGACATTGTAAACTGTCCATATACATTGGAGGTTGTTTTTGATGGAAAATGGCTGAGGAGTTCCAAATCTATGTATAGTTATAAAGATCGTTTTTGCCTGGAAATTTGCATCAAAAACAGTAGGAATTACATTGAAATAAACATGAATTAAATTGGAAACAGTTTCAAATCAGGTCCAAGCCCCTTCACCCTGCTTTGCACATAAATCCTTTATACTCAAACAGACCCCCGGCTATTTTTCAGGATTGACAACTAACAGCTGTTAGAACCCCTGAATTGCGCTGTTCTTTAAAACTTTTAAAAGGGGTCTTAGCCCCTTTATCCTGCCTTGGGCATAAATCCCTCAAACAGACCCCTGGCTCTTTCTTGATCGAGAATTATCAGCTTTTAGAACTCCCGTTTATTGAAAAAATTCAGATATTTGCAATCTAAATTATGGTTGTGAATGACAGGATAGTTGTTTATTGTATGACATATATTTTTCGTCTTATTTTTAGCTCGTAAAAAGGTTAATGAATTGTCATAATCTTGGTGTTGATGTCACCAGCAGCATTGTCATGCAAACACTTGTTCATAACTTGAAAAGCATTCAAAATATAGACTTAATTTCAATGTCATTAGTAACATCATTTTGCAATTATTTTCCTTGTTTTAAGCTCTAAAACCATTCAAAATATAGTCATCTAAGTTTTGATGTCATCAGTTACATTCGTCGTGCCAAAATTTCAAACTTGTTCATTACTCTAAAACCATTCAAATCATCGTCTAAGTTTTGATGTCATCATTTTATCATCATCATGCAAAAACTTGAAACTTGTTCATAGCTCTAAAACCATTCAAAACATTGTCTTAGTATTGATGTCATCATGCACAAACTTAAAACTTGTTTATAACTCTTCACCATTTCAAACATAGTCTTAATGCTGTGTCATCAGTAACATTGTCATGCAAAAATTCCAAACTTGTTCATTACTCTAAAACCATTCAAAATATTCCAATGAAACTTGGCACACATGTAACCAGAGACAAAATGCAAGGCCGGTCACTCTTACTTTAAAAACTGTTATGTCAGTTATTTGATTGAAAAATAAACAAGACGAGCATTTGCATTCTTGTTAAACGTTCAACACTTTAAGATATTGAATGTTGCACTGTACCATGTATTTGTAAACACATTTTAGGCCACACCAATTCAATTTTTTGTTCAACGTATTTTAGCTGAATTTTACGTTTTCAGTATCAGTTAAAAACAGGAGCAGGTGATAGCAAAACTTTTTCCGCCTTCATAACTTAACACCTCTTATGATAATTCCACAGTTACAGCATTATTTACCATTTCTTAAGAAAAACAATACACCATGAAATATTCATTTTACATACATGTTTCAGTTTTCTTGTCATGCAAACAGGGATAAAAAAAAGCAATTTTAAACTTCAATGAATTTTGTATCAAATTATAATTGGGTATACATATTATATAATACTTTATACTTTATTTTTATTTCTGTACACATGTTTAATATTTATTTTAATTATTTTTTGCAGACTTTGTTTAATGAATTAAATGTATACATTTGGGTAAGCTATGGGCCGATTGGTCAAAACTTTGTTAATGTTAACGACTGGCTGATTGGTCAGAACTTTGTTGGTGTTAACGACGTTGTTTATGTCATCATTGTTAACTTTCAAATATCTCCTCTTAAATTTCATGGAGATCCTTATTATCTTCAGTACTTCTTACAAATTTTGGGAGTCCTGTTTCAGCCCTGCTTGATTAATTGAAATATATCAGTACAGCAGAAAGTAGTTACTCTTTAATACTTATATACTAAGGGCTATTCCATTTAAACATTTAACCCCCAGGGGGAAGGCATTTTTAAATTATGCCACACCCCCTACAGAAGCAAATTTACCCTTGTGGGGTCCAAATTAGCGAAAAACACCCACCCATATACTATTTAAATATTTGCCTCCCCCCTGGGGTTATATGTTTTACTGGAATAGTCCAAAGTCACAATGTCATAAATAATGTTATTACAATGTTCAGAACAAATGGCCAATTTGCATTGTCATTAAAATGAGGGACACAATTTGCACATGTATTACTTTAGTCTTTCATTTTGTTGTTTAGATTATATATATTCATCGTCAGGTACCCGCGATATACTACTTCGCTATGCTTCGTTGTGTACTGTGGACGATTTGGCTAGAAAAATCTCGTAATCATGAATAATTAATGAGACAGTTTCATTGGTTCTGCAAGGTACTAATGCCGAAATACGCACAGACACTCGTACTTTTTGGAGGAAAAAATATTCTGGCGAACTCGGTCCACTGTTTCACTTGAAGTTATTTATAAGCAGCCTAAATCACTCGCCTATGGAAACACTTGACAATAATGGGTTATTGAAGAGTATGTATTGTTAACTGCAAAATCATTTGAAGAGGAGTTGTCTCCCCTGCCTCATGCATATTCATTAAAACGAGATTTTGTCAAGTAAATTGTCCCGAGGTAGTTATGAAATGTAACATAATGAATACCATGGTTGTTGATAAGGTAAATATTGTATGATTGTTTTACTTTCATGTACCTCTAGATGTTTCTTATTATTTATCTTTCGTTCTTTTAGGGGTAGCTAGATAAGTTATACATGATTGCATATTTGATGTCATTTAACTTTGTTACCCAAGCGCCTTAATGCTTTTCAATTATACAATGACAACTTGCTATGTCGAACTCTGTTATCTCGATGTTCTGTTCATGTCAAACATTTTTTCAAATGTTTTGGGTTTTGTTATACATTGTTTGAATTTCAGTTATCTCGAAGTTAGTTATCTCGAAGTGATTCTCGAGATCCAAACGACCTCAAAAAAGCAAGTTTTGACTGTTATACTGTTAAAAAATAATACAATCCTACAAACTCGGCACTGGTAAAATGCTTTCTGGAATTTAGAAATATCATATAGCGTGTTCATTAAAAAAATCCTGGTAAATATAATTTACATGATTATACCGAGGAAAATATGGTATGATTAAATTAATGATTTGATGCCAGGTACTTGTTTAAGAATTCTAGTTTGTTCATCTAAGTCTAGTTTTTTTTGTGACTTTTTACGTGGGAAATATATTATGTTTTAGTTGATGTACTTCATTTTCAGCAAATGAAATGGGTTTTTTTCTTCTTCTTGATCTTGAAGTAACGCTATTAGTTCTTGATTGTCTGGAGTGTATTTCAGAAAAAGTAAAGTGAATCTGATAGCCTTGTTGTCGTTTAAGTCTGTGGTGGGCAACTTAAACCATCGCCAAAATATATGTTTCCATATGCTACCAGAGACAATTCATGCATATGTAACCCATAACTCTATATTTAATGATAATTGTTGAGTTATGCTTTATTATCGGGGGAACATGGGTAGAACAATAGTGTAGGATAGTTGGCATCCGCTTTTAATGCTCTTGTTTATGTAAGAGTTTCTGTCTGTTGAAACCATGAGAAAATGCAATGCAATTTTTCCTACAGTATGTGTTAAAGCTGCATTCTCACAGATTGATTGTTCTGACAACTTTTTTTTATTTATTTTTTGTATTGGAATGAGCCAATTTTGCGTAAATGTCTGGAAACAAGTGATAAAAGACTGCTGATAAAAGAGCAGTTTTCATATTTATGTTCAAAAATTGATATTTTATGGCTAAAGGCATTACTTACTAAAGTTGCGGCATTTTACCAAACAATTGAGATCCGTTCTATTGAGAGTTATCTTTTATGACTGAATTGAAGGCACTGAAACAAAAATCAGCCGATATTGAGGCCAAAAAAAGAAGGTCAAAACTGTCAATTTGTGAAAGTGCAGAGTTAAGGTATTAATTACACGCATTTTATGAAATCTCACTATTTAATGTCATCTTGTCAAATTATTTGTAGCAATAACTGCTGTTTACATTAGTTTCATAACATTGCTCATCATTATGATGGGGAAAGATGATTTTCTTTCACTGTCAATTCCTGAACCATTTGGTGCTTTTAAGGCATTTGATGTACGCTTAGGCATTAAAGAAATAATTCTGGAAGGTTTACCCGACCCCTTCTACAAAATAAAGGCCGAATCTTCTGTTTATATAGTCATAATTTCCATACAAACCAATTAGAGTTTGATCGGAAACTTAAAGCTTTTTTAGAACAATTTCTTAATGAAGATATATTCCGATTTGGGTTGAAATATAGAACAAAAAGTATTAACTCAAAAACTTGATGCATGATGTATATCGGCCATTTATTAAAGACATTAAACCATCAGCAGGCACTATCCTTTTTAATGATACAAACATTAACATGGGGTCACCTGTGATCAGAATTCAACATCATTGCTAATGGCTTAATAAAGTAACAAGATTATTTGTACATCAAATATCTTTAGTATTCGGTATTGCGATGCTTTGCTATTTGTTTTGTGTTAGTGTATTATGTTCTTGTATTTTGTTATAGTTCATGCCATAAAATCGAACAATAAAAAATTACATAAAAATCTCGACTGTCTTTACTGTCTGTATTGAGCTGCAATATTTAAAACAATGGAAACAAGAGATATCACTGATTGTGATCAATATCACTCAGCACCATGTAATCAATATCCCTGAGTGCCGTGCGATCAATATCTCAGGAAATACCCCAGGTGAAAATATTTGGAAATCCAACTTAAAATTGACAATGCTATGGATAGAGTTATGGTTCTTGTACACTGCACTTCCTTTGGTTGTGCTTCGTACAATTGTATGAAGTTTAAATAAATTCCATTCAGTTGTTTTCAAGTTATGCTTTGGTAAGGAAAAAGTAACAAAGGGCAATAGCTCAGTTATAAGCTGAAATAGAGTTGTGGTTCCTGCTCTTCCTCTTATTGTGATTTACTATTGTATTAAGTTCAAGTAAACTCTTGACATAAAAAAGGTAACAAAGGGCAATAACTCTGTAATTAGCAAAACTATAGTTAAGATTCTTGTACACTTCACTGTTTTCATTGTGCTTTAACATTGTATGAAGTTCAATAAGAATTCATCTGGTAGTTTCCAAGTTATTCTCTGGACAAGAAAAAGTAACAAAGAGCGATAACTCTGTAATAAGCTGAAATGGTGGGATGGTTCTTGTACACATCACTTCCACTGATTGTGCTTGATCATTGTATGAGTTTATTTAAATTCCATAATTAGTTTGCAAGTTGTGCTCTGGATAGAAAAATCTAACAAAGTAATCGCAAAATTCATGAATGTATGGAATACTGTTGGTGGTATATGCGACACAAAAAAAATGTCCATAGTCAAGGGCAACAACTCAAAAATCCATGCTGACCAACATATGTATGAAGTTTCATGTGATTGTGCAATACTGTTGGTGGGACATGCGACACAAGATTCAGACCACCCTTTACTAAGTCAAGGGCCAATACTCTTGTAATCCAGAATGGCATGTAAAAAAATTGCAGGTGCACAACAGCCCATGCTGTCCAACATACTTATGAAGTTTCATGAGTGTACGTGCAATACTGTTGGTGGTACATATGTCTCAAGATTTTCAAACCATTGTTTTACTAAGTAAAGGGCTCTAACTCTATTTAGCCCAAGTGATGTGACAAAATATGCAAGTTTAAAAAGCCTTACAAACCTATTGTCATGAATTGTATTTGTATAGTATTATCCGCGAACTTACGTAACGTGACGTCGCGGCGTATGGACTTAACGTCGACGTCACTTCCGTTGATTAGTATATATGATTATTGAGTAAAAGGATCGAACCTGACAAGACATGTTATTTACTTACTCAGTCTTACAAAGACACCTATGAAGTTTCAGGGATGTATGTGCAATACTTTACATGAGACGCAAGACCTCTAAACTATTTTTAACTACGTCAAGTGCAATAATTCTTGTAAGGCAAAGAAGTTGTCTGGTTAGCGCAGTTGCTAGCACTTAAGATACACAGTTTTGTTTTGAACGGCACAGGAAAAAAGAATACATATTGAAAAACTTAACATTTATTGAATACAACTCTTACAACAGTATTACAATCATCAGGGTTTGTGATTCTACTTTATATTGTCAAACAATAGCAGAGTTTTCAGCTGACATAGGGTGCCAAATCCAGTTTAATGACCAAATAGATTTGACGTTGACAACTTTTTATTAATTTTTGTTGAAATGAAGTCATTCTACTTATTTCAAAATCATTTTGTAAAATCACAGCAAAATAAAGCATATTCTGACTGACAATTTAGAATGATAATTAACAATAAAAATCTTATCCAACTGTTCAGAAGGTTTCATTATTGCAATATCACTTCAAAGAGGCTTTATTTATCTATGTTATGCAAGAAGACATATTTACATAATAAAATTTACAAGTTAAATACATCTCATTCAATATATCAAAGTATATGTATTTCCAAGAACAGTGTCTTTTGATATATCACCCTTCTGGGAATGAAGCTGGGGCTTTTCTGAATGGGGAAAAATGTATCATTTCAACTAAAATCTGGATATTTCATATTTGTCTTAATATAAACAAGATTCTTTAAAAAAAATAAAAGAATGTTATAAAATTTTGTTTCTGGATACACAAATGTTTCCATAGAAAATGTGGTTCATTTTTTTTCAAAGATTAAAGTACTACTGGGTATTTGTTTGTCAATATTGAAGTTGGGAAATTCACTTTTTATTTTGGGGAAAAGTGTATGTTTTAGAGAAAAAAGTGTATTTATTAGCCACTCTTTCTTTATTCTGTTTTAAATAGCATTAAAATCAAAATAATAAATAATTTAGTTTTAGTACTATTAAAAATTAATCACTTGTCTGTAGCACTATTTTTTCACTTTCTTGATTTGAAAATATCAAATCCAAAAAGTTTATTGAAGAAACCAGCTTCTTCAGCATCCATCCCTGGCTGTGGAGGTTTAGAGGTTATTCCTGACCCCTGGGACTGGCTAGGCTCTGGGGGCATTATGGCGGGTGGGGAGTCATTTTTTAGTAGGGTCGGCACATCACCTTTGAAAAGAAATAAAAAATATAATTAATTATATAGTGCACTATGGAAATAATAAAAAGTGATATAGCATCAATCTCCCATCCCTGTGTAGGGGGTTTAGAAGTGAAACTTTATCCCTGGGGCTGGCTAGGTTCTGGGGGCATTATTATGGTCGGAGAGTCAATTTTCAGTAGGCTTGTTATATCACTTTTGAAACAAACAAAAAAGAATATAATGATATAAATTGTGCAATATGGACATATTAAAAAGTGAAACATTGTATTTATCACTGGCTCTTGATAAGTATAAGTTATTCCTAATCCATGGGGCCATTCTCATTTATCAGAGGTTTGATAATGAAAAATCCAATGCATAGTATCATCATTCTGGTGAACGAGAATGCCATGGGGCTGGCTAGGTCTGGAGGTATTACTGTGAAGTGGGTGGAAAGATTATCTACGATAATTTGGGAGTTTCTGACCTTTGAAAAGATATATAGAATATAATTAATTCAATAGTGATATATCATTTATCCCTGTTTTAGCGGTGAAGGTGTGGTTCAAGATCACTGGGGCTCGCTAGGCTCTGGTGGTATAACACCAGGGGGAGTCATTTTTAAGTAGGCTGGGCTTATCATCTGTGCATAGAAAGTATTACATCTTGACTAAAAAACACTTAATCTGACTTGGAATTTAGGAGAATCTTCTCTAAAATTGGGCGAAAATGTCTCTATCTGTGACATTGTAGATTGTTAAAATTTTAGAGAGTTTTATATTCGCGAATTTCCATGAGTTGACCAGATCGCCAATTGAAAACAGTGAAGATTAAGTTATTAAGCTATAATTCTTTTTACACTGTTGTCCAGGTAGCACACTTGCTCCTCTTCGAGCATGTGAGTTTGGTTTGTGGACAAAAAAACGGACAAGTTGGGTTCCTCCTGCTACTCTGGTTTTCACTACAACACTTGACCACACTCTTGCATAAAACCGTGTCAACAATAGTGATTAATAAAATGAGTAATACCATGTTTCACAATCGTTATAATTAAATAAGTTTAAACTCATTTATTAAGTAATTGTATGACAAATTTTAAGTAATCGTGAAAGCTTACTGACCAGCAGCTGGTCTATCACACGTTGTGTTTGAGGTCATCACCCCGTTTTTGTCCGTGTGAGTGACGGTCGTACAAGTGCGGCCATTTTCCGTCACTTTCTCAATTTTTTCAACGGTACCATCTGCTAATCTCTTAATGCTGGTCTGAATATGAGAATAAATAATGTAAATCCATTATCAAATGATAGACATTACTTTTATCAACAAATAAAAACTACCTAGTAATGGTCTGAACAAATTAATGAACGCTTCAAAATGAAATGATTACCTTTTTTGTCTTTCTTTTTTGAAAATAAAAACAACACAATTATCAAATTTGAGATCTTAATTTTGTCACAAAATATGAAGTAAGAGAATATTTTTAAGTGATAATATTTTCAATTTCGGCTTGAAATATCGTAACATTTTTTCATGTACAAACATTACAATAGCCGTAATACTTCATGTATGAATTCATAGATACATGTATGTTGAATATTTCTTACCATTTTGTTAATAATTAAAATAAATGGATACACTAGTCTTAATAATAATTATGTTCAACCCTACTGCACAACAAAACAGGTGCATTTTATCTAAAAGCCTACATGTATAAATAAATTATATATTGCATAATCTCCGATTTGACTGACAAAAAAAGGTTTGGTAGGTCAGGATTTTCTTTTTCTTTTTATCTTTCAAGTAAGTTATATCTGAACATCATGTTACCACTGAAAACCGTCCCCATTTTTCTGGATACAACTAAGTGTAAAACCCATTCAAGAATATATTGAAATGTGTCTTAAAAGGAGGAAAATAAAACCACAGTCAGAAAAAATTGTCTGCAGGCAAAAATTAATAAAAGTTTGGTGCAAACAAATGAGGTAAGTTGCGAAAACATAAGCGACTTAGCCTCCACTACATTTAACAAGTATCTATTTTAAAAATATACCTGGCTCATTCTGCTTGATCCAAAATGAAACCCTTGCGACTGGCCGAAGTTGGGTCCTGAAAACATTGTATAAGTAGTTGTTATGGCACCCATATCCAGAGTTATTGAAACTATACACAAGCAATTTAGCATCAGTGTATAGTTTTATTCATGAGGGTAGTGGGTGATATAATTGTCTTTTACCTCGTTGTCAAGGACAATGTTCAATAACTAGCATGCAGTATAAGTGAATAGCATTGCAATTTATCAGCACACTTGTTACTGAACGGTTAAGCTCCGCCTACTTGTTATGGTTACGATATAAGAGTAAAGGTATAGAAAAAGAACACCCTCTCAAATATGGTTAATTTTTTTATATATTGAACTTCTGAAAGTGACCATGGCAGTCACAATTTAAAAGCTGGGGTTTCATGATATACCAGTGCCAGTAGATCAAGTTTTGAAGCAAAACTTTACTGCAATACACAATAAACTTAACAAGTATTTGGCCGTATTAATGTTATTTTCCATTTCAATGCACAATAACAGCATTTCAATGCACAATAACAGAGAACCAGTTGATACTCTTGTTTACAGTGACAGTACATTATACCTACGGTAGGGATTGAAAATCGGTCTAACATCAAAATCAATTGTAAGAAAAAAAATACAAACCATTTTGATAATTTTTCATTTATGTAATCAAAAGTTCATAAAAGCTTTAAGAAATGTGGTATTAATAAACAACACGCTGAATTTAAGTGTTAAAAATGACCTCAACTGTGAATTATCATGTAATAAAAATAAGTACCAGGGGTACTGTGTTTTTGTTAATCCAAAAGTAATTTTTCCAATGAAAGATTGAGATTATTAGCTTATTATGCAAAATAATTAATTTTGTTGTTCGAACACTTTTTCTCTATTTTAAGAAAACACTGCCACATAGAGATTCTAGATTCTCAGATTACGCAATAATTTTTTTTTATCAATGTTCAACATAACTCAAACATCGTTTTATCCCTACCGATCTGTGGACTGGCGAAAACAATCCTACTCTCTGATCCTGGAGAAAACACCTCTTTCTGCGAACAAAAAGAATCAATTTCACAAAATTATAATAAACAATAATCCCGATACAATTGTCAAACCATGGGCAAAATATTTTTTGTAAATTGCAGTATCTCAGTATAAAAAAACTAGAACGTAAAAAAAAAAAAAATAGCCTTTATAAATGTGTTTTTTTCAATAAATAGCTACATAGCCACTTATTTCCAAGTTAAAAAGGGGCAAAATATTGCTTATATTTTATTTAACTCTTCACAAACCTTTTTTTTTTTTAGTCATTAAAGTCCAATGAGTTAACATAAAAAAATACATTAAATTTTTATTTTTTATTTTGTTTTATCAAGCTATTGTGGGCCCCTTTTAACACGTGATAAATTGCGTCATAAATGGCTTAATGCTACGTCTGAAGGCATTATTTTGCTTCGAATGAAGACTTTAAAGAAATATTACATCACTATTCCTATACCATTTTAATTGAAAAATGCGTACTCTATACCGCTTACCGAACCATGCCTTCAGTCTTTTACCAGAGTTTGATTGAGAGTTTAGTTTCTTGGAACACTTCAACAAAATTGTTCACAATACGGCCGTCTGATGGAGCACTGTCAAAACATTATTTTTGGAAACAGGTCTTCAAACTAAGGAAATAAAACTAGCATAGAATGCCCTTTGTTTTAATTAAAATGGTGTAGTAAAAGAAAAGTTATCATTAATTTAAGTTTATTTAAGTTTTCATTTTAAGCAAAATGTTGCCTTCCGATGTAGCATATATGACGTAATTTTTTGTGGCATACCATCACTGTTAAAACTGAGTTCAAAACCTATTAGGGTGTCAGTGATACCTGCTGATCTGCACATGGCTGACAGGGACTGGTGCTGGTGGTCCCCGACTGGCCATCATCGTCGGGGTCTTTTAGCATCATTTCTCTTGGGCTCCGTCCGTATGATGGGACACTTCCCCCTGGCCCTTCAGGGGTGTGAAAACCTGTAAACAATTCAGAAATTCAACAACAATATCAATATTGTTACACAACATTCTAAATTTTAAATAATAAAAAAAACACAAATAAGATGCAAAATTCTGAATGATAAAAACGTCAACATTTGTTGACAATTTACACAAATTTTACAATTTCTCAAAGGAGAGAATTAGCCGAAACTAACCGAATGCAAATAACGAGAGGAAAAAAGAAAAACAAATCGCCGGTTAGATTGATGATCAATTATGACTAAATGCAATTGATTGTCGCCGTTTCAGGTCCAAGGCCAAAAAAAAAAGGTTTGGTTAGGGTTACGTCCTTTTCAAAAACAGGTTGGGTAGGTAAGGTTTTAATTAATTATTTATTTCCTTTAATTGGGCTTTAAATAAGAATATTATTGTCATTATTGGAGAATAGTATTAAAGTAATCTTCTGCATAAAGCTTTTAAAGGTTTTAAAAACTACAAATCAAGACCCCCCCCAAAAAAAAATTTTTTTTTTTATTAACAACTGACTATAAAAAATGGTAGGGTCAGTGTCTATTTTGTAGGTAGGGTTGGGTTACCCAAACTAAAAATTTATTAGGCCTAATTACCCTGTGAGAAGAATCCTCTTGTGTCACCCTCAATGTCATCCATATTTCTACCCATGTTTGACATTTCTTCCATCACCTGTTTGAGCTCCTCGTCGAATGATCGGAAAATGTTTTGGAACATCCCGCCAAAGATCCCAAACCCGTGCGGGAAATCATCATCTTTTCCATCCATTGCTTATAAACCTATAATGATAATTAATAAAATATGGATACTTGGGTCAAGGGTGAGTTGCATTTGGGATTTTTGAGAGTACCACTTAACAGCACTCTTTACGGTAATACCAAGTAACAACTGCATAAAAGAAGCGCTAACCACTAAACAATCAAATTAGTTAACCCAGTGTTTTTTTCTCACTCTTAATTTTTCATTGGATATTGACTTTTCTTGCACAGAACTAATATGAAATAACATATAAAGGTAATACAGCTTGTTTATATGATCTTGTATAGACATTATTTGCTTTAACCCAGTGATTTTTGTGTGTGCAATTTACTGCCTTCTAAAAGCTGTTTCCCCTTGCAAAAACTGTCCAATTTTCCCCAAAATTTTATAAGTTTTTTCCCAAATTGATAAATGTAGATTACGTTAATAAATAAAAAGGCAAAGAATTTCTTGAAATATAAACAAAATCTGAAGTTAAAACATGTATGTTTGCCATTATATTAGCTATTATGGCCGGATTTTGAATTTTTCCCAAAGTCAACTTTTTTTCCCAATTTTCAAGGCATAGGCGGTAAAAATGATTAAAAAAAATAAATCACTGTAACCTGGAATCACAATCCGAAAGAATGGCTCAAAATTGGCGACAAAACAATTTGTTTGTGAGGGGTTTGCCATATAAAATATCATATTTTACTAGCAGATATAAAGTGTGGGGGGGGGGGGGGAATAAGTAACCCAATGCCCCCCCCCCCCCCACCATTGATGTATTTTTATGTCAATATTGGAGAAAAAGAATAAAAAAAACAATATATTGGACTAAAAATTGTTAAACTGTTCTTTCAGGAGTACTATCAAATAAATTCTGGTTCTGAGGGAGGGGCACCTGACTAAGGTATGCCCTCTCTAACGTCAAATCCAGAACCCGCCCCTGATATAATCTGCATGTATCCATGAACACTTATTTGAACTACTATGCTATGATATGTATGTATGAATGTATGTATTTCTTTAGACATTGCGGTCAAGGATAACCCATGAAAGTGCAAGCACTATTTTCCAAAGGGGTCCTTTGTTTTTGCTGAAGGGACAGCATTCTTAAGAGTCAGTGGTGGGATACAAGGAAGTCTGGGTGCGATATCCTAGCTCATTTTTCGAAGAGACCCCTTGGTTCTTTTACGTGCTAGGGGTAAAGCACCAATACACGAGGTATTAAACCAGTACGGAGTACACCACTTTTCCAAGCACTACCAAGCAAGTTACTTGTACCAACTTTAAACGTCTATTGGTATGACGCGGCCAGGGATCGAACCTACAACCTCCCTTTAAATAGGGGGATGCTTAGCCACTAGGCCACGGAGACGGTAGCATCCCGTTACATGGCATTTGGTTGTTGGCGCTTGATATTAATTTTTTTGAAGTGACCATAATCTAACCTGGTATCATAAGATTGAGATTGCGTTTTAATGCTTTGCTGAACGGATGATGTTCCAACAAACTTTAGTTTAGCAGATGTTCACTTTTTGGTAGGTAAGAAGGGAAAATATTCGGAATAAATAAAATAAAATAAGCATCCAGAACGGTATGTTAACTAGCTTGTTGATCATCAATTACAAATAAGGATAAAAATATTCTTAGAATAATCTTACGCAATATTTACCTCAAATGATCTATTTTGTCTTTTCTTGACTTTTCTTTAATCTATGTCTTTGAACGCTGTATTTAAAGTAGTCAAAACGGCGTAAAGCAAACGGCCCGTTTGTAGAATAACCATTCAATGCGGTTTAAATTAAGCTTACCCACAATTTATTAATAAAGACATCATATTATATATTATTTATTTGTGATTTTTATAGAGTCGTCTTTCATTGAGTGTCTATTAAGAATTTTACCTCGTATATTCAACATGAGTTTGCCCTGAAGTGCGACCACAGTGGCGGGCTTGACTTCTGGTAATGGCGTTTTTAGTATTGACAAATATGTGCTGTGACCATGCTCAAAGCCATTGCTCATCATAAGAATAATTAAAAGTTATGATAATCTTATTTAAAAGTTTTTCACGTTGCATTTCAGTATATGTATTCTATACACAGTGTGGCGCAACCATTTTTCCCCCGGTTTCGCAGCCGACCTTAATTATTTTGCACCATTTTTTTCATTGCCAATGTAAATGTAACTTGACAAAGATGCGACGGTGTCTTATGTGAAAATAAAATTCAAGAAATTAATCAGTGAAATAAAAGTGATATTTCACTACTTCAAACATTGAAAATATCAATTTGATAATTTTCACTGTTTTAAAAGTTTAGCCAATTTTCAAGTCCAACTCAAAATTCAGCGCGTACAGGGCTGGGACAAAATTTCAAACGTCGTCATTTCCAAAATTGTCATTACGTTGGCATACAATTTGGTGCGCTATTCTACAAATGCAATTAAATGTCATTTAATATCCTTTTTATTCATATAATAGAAAGAAAATGTTTATGTCAGTGTAAGATTGCAAAATATTTCTCCTCGTTTACACCAAAAGTGAAAATATAACTTTTGGTGCTCACTAATAGTTTCATATATTTTCTCTCAAAAAAGTTATTTAGACATTAATGTCACTTAATTGTTTGTTTACATCGATTGTGACCCGTGATGACCCATGTGAGAACCCCTTCAAGTCACGTGATTTCTTACTCTGATAACGTTACTGCACACTTCCTGGTTGATTTTCTAATATTTCCGCCTAATAGTTTTCAAAAGCATACTTTTGTAGTAACAATAACATCTTTATTTTCAGAAGTTAACACAATACGATACAAGTAGTATAAAATACATACAGAAATATTAAATACAGCATACACAATATAGCCACTATCATATGACCATCCATATGAAACAAAAATCAATGGTTACATACCAGCATTTACTCGTGGAATTTGAACAACAATAACATGGTATACTTGCACTTTAAAGTTAAAAATAGCAGGTTATTTAAAGATTACTTATTTGACATTCATACCAGAAGTAATATAACAAACAAACATACAAACTAAAAAGCAATGACATGCACACAAACTAGTGAATGTACAGATAATATGAAATGTAATACTGATGTATGGGAATGATGAATTTGAGCAAAACATCACATTAAAACAGGACTAAACTATTTATCGTTAAATATCTTTCCGTCTAATAAGGTAAATACATAAAAAATACTTATAAAATGCAACTCGCCTTGTTTATATATCTAAACTATCAAGTTATCGTTTAATATATTTCCATCTAGAAAGAGAAATACATAAAAATACTTATAAAATGGAACTCGCCTTCTATATCTATCTAAACTATTTATCGTTTAATATCTTTCCATCTTATATGATAAATACATAAAGAATACTTATAAAATGGAATTCGTCTTCTATAGCTGTTGGTTAACAGCATTATTATTATCTACCGGGAATGTTCAGAATTTCTTCAAAGGAATATACGTAAGCCTTTAGGTAATATATCCCCAAAATTTCATATTCAATGTCAATTTAATTTCTTTATACAAAAAAAAACATGGTTATCTAAACAACTTTTGCCCTAAAACAATTGATTATTCTAGTTTTGATTCACACAAAAATGACTTCTTCACATCAACATAAAATGTTGCAGACAAACGATTGATCCTAAACATAGTGATATTATTTTCTTTTTTTTTATAATCTCCTTTTTTGTATTTCGCAATTTACATCGTTTCTGTATTAAATAATTCATTAAATATTCTCACTTATATAGACACCAAATGGTCCAATAATCGGCAAATACAGTATTTCCCCAAAACAAACCTAGAACTGTCAATGCGAGCTATTAGGAGGGCGAAAATACATCACTTTAGATGGTTTAAATAATAAACGCAACAAACATGTTGCTATCATGCATGTTGCTGTCTCATCTGTGTTTCCCCGTTTAAAAATAGCGCATAATGGTTTCCCAGTTTAACTCTGTTAATGAGTTTAGATAAATAAACCGACGCTCTGATTTACGTGGTAGACAACCCCAGTAAATTTTGAATTCGAAAAATGCGCAAAAACTGCAAAAGATTCATGTGTCGTAAGCAATGTGATAGATCAGTAAGTACGATTCAATGCGTTGTACACAATGATGTCAATTTTATGTAAGTCTTTGACAATTTTCTTTTTCTTTTGCAATTGTATCATCTGGTGTCTAGTCCCTTTAACAACACCAGCTATAGATTAGTACCAATAAATGTAACAGAGTCAGCACAACCGTGAACGGAAGTGTCGGTCGTTGTCCGCCATTAGTCAATGGTGTAGTTGTAGTCCGATACGTGCTTGTAATCCTTCGGGTGGTAGGCGGGGGTTTGGTTTTGGGTTCCACGGTGTAGCATTCCTGACCTTGGTAAGTGACTGAGTCAAACCTGCGAGTCAGCCGGTCAAAGGCGCCAACATTGACGGTCTGTGACTGGATCTCATTCAGGTGTGAAATGGGCGTGCAGTGGTCGGTCTGGCCGGATGAGAGGGAGCCACATCGTCTTGACACGATTTCAATAATCATCTGGGCATCTGGAGATAGGAAATAAGCCAATTATAATGAACATGAATGTCAAATACTTGTATTGTTCGTCTTGAAGAAGACTCTAAGTTTCGCCCCCTCTAACGTTAATTGCTGGAACCGCCCCTGGATAATAAACATGTTGTAGGGATGGTGTTCGAGATATTTTGACGTTCATGCAAGCTAGTCGCTTAGATTTATGGGTATCTTTTCTTTTTAGTTTTGCTTTTAATATTTTCAGTTATATTCCTTTTTGTCTTGAAAACAAAAATCTACAAAAATGTTTCCATTTTAACGATTCTAAGACATGAGATCCACTACCCATAACGATATGTCTCGTCCGAAGACGAATACTAACAGGATGCGGAATCACGTGACTCCAACGGGGTTCTCAAGTGGGTCACGACGGATCACAACCGATGTAAACAGACAAAAATGACGTTAATTTCTAAATGACTTTTTTTAGACTGTGCTATTTAGTGCATCTACGCGACGTGAGAACTATTTTAGATTTGCTTGTATTTTAATGATGCAATCATTGATAAAATATTTAACGTTGCATCTTTCTACAAAATTCCGTCAAGTTGAGTTATTATTGTTATTCAAAATTCACCATAATATCCAAGTCGTCTTATGCCCGTAGCGTTCACTGTGAGTGTTGAACTTGCACAAGCTGGGATATCACTACCCCAGGGATCGGAGCAGTACTGTCGGGAGGCTTTGTCGTTCTTGCAAGCGGCGTCAGTGAAATCAATGTCGCCAAGGACACTGCTCATCAGAGATTCTATCAGATCTGCTTTCACGAATCTGTATTGTATGTGGGTACATGACTGGCAATCTGAAAACATGACAAAAGGTTACTTACTGGTCACGAGATTTATGCATTGTATGTGCAAGAAAGTTATGTTATGAATACTTTTAAACCTAAATATTTAAAGATGCACTCTTACTCCCAAATAAGATTTACCACAATTAATAATATTGTTTTAATATTCAAAAAAGGATGAATAAATGTCGAAAACAATGGTTCTTATGAAGGATGCCGAGTAATTTGAAAGAAATGGGTTGAAAACACGGTATATCTACCATATGAGACCATAGTAGACCACAGTTAATCTTTTAGCATTCACCAATCATCTACTATTTTTGAGCTCTCTGCTATTTAATACACTGTTACAATCTTGTTATCAGTGATTAATATTTTCCATAAATGCATTATTTAGGAGGTAGTTAAAAGTGTATCAGTCAAATTTGTGTATGTATTGATTTTGAATAAGAGTGTCACTTTAAACAAATTTATACTGGCATCAGCATCGAATCGTGCACTCCAGTCTAAGTTTTGTATAGTAAACAAACGATCCCCTTCCCAAAATGATTTATTGCCTTACAAATATAAATTGCTTGTAACTACGGTTGAATACTTACACAAGTATAAGTAATCGTAATATTAATGAATAATATATATAATTAAAGTACTAATGATCCGATCAAATATTTTTTTCCTTGCACATGCAATGTGTATTTAAAATTTGTACGCGTATATATATCAATATAATCAGATGGATTTTGTTCGTACGTGATTATTTCTTTAAAAACGCTAATCGGAATATAGTCGAACGACCTAACAAGTCCCAATATAATATCGTATTTTTAAAGCGCACTTTCTAATAAATAATGTTAATACAAATCTTTGGTCAATATTCCACATAATATAATTTTATATTAGTTTAGGTATAAGTTTCTATTCTGACTTCTCACTTTAATGAGAGCTTTTAGCGAACGTGATTATGTTCATTGTTGATCATCAGTTAATTATACACAAGAAAGATTTCTCCTTTTTGTCAACAATTCAGAAAGCAAATAAGAAACTTGCCTAACGCAGACACCAATATTTCACTGGTACAGAACACACCAACAAAAATAATTATAATAAGGTTGTGAGAAAATCCATTGTATTTCACCATGTTAAATAATTTCTTTGAATGTGAAAGATTTTCAGCAAACTTCTATATATGAGCAAAATTTCCAAAGTATTTCGAAAGTATAATCTTTAAACCTCAATATTTTGAAAGCCCGATTTATAAACGGGGGCTGTCAAGTATTTCGAAAGAATTAACTTTAAACCTCAGTATTTTGAAATCCCGAATTAAACGGGAGATGTTAGATATTTCAACAAAGCTCTTCCTAGGAAGGTGTTTACATATAAGCCATTGTCTTACTACTCCTTAATCCTAAACGTATATCATGCTTATTTGTAAAATTTCTCACTTGATTGAAATAAGATGCTGTTTATACCAACTGGCGTTCCGCTTCCCCGCTTTTAGTGTATGCGCAGATACGTGATATCGATAGTAAACAAAACTGTTTGCACATTTAAAATGTAAACATGCTCTTGTTTACGGCTTGCAAACCGACAATGAGTAAATTGTTGTTATTGCTAATAAATGTGTTGTTCGATTCTTCATTCCAACCACAAGTCATTATGTTACCTACGTGATAGGAACTAAAACTGAATAATGTTACCAAGAGACACAACTCTCACTAGCGGATCCGGCGTGTGTGTGGGGGGGGGGGGGTCATTACTTTTTATTTCAATATAGGAGAAAAAGTTAAATACACATCTTTGGACTAGAAATTGTTAAAAATGTTTTGGAGTAGAACCCCCAAACCCCCATGCAAACATTTAAAACCAAATATATTTCGGTTCTGAGGGATGGGCGCAACTCAAAAGGTAACGCCCCTAAGCTACGCCTCCCTTAACGTCATATCCTGATCCTCCCCTAAATCTTGATCCTTTTTTATGGTTCGACAGGAATATATGCACACCGCAATGTCTCGTACATAATACATATGTATTTGGTTATTGTATGTCACTTGCTGCTTGCTGGGACCAATAAACATGTTAAAACATACTCCAAGATGGATTGGTATAAACACTATTTCGTAATATCTTTAAAGGGGCTAGACACCAGATGATACAAGTGCAAGAAAAAAAGAAAATTGTCAACAACTTTAATGCAATTGACTACACATTGAATCTTACTTACTGAGGTATAACATCGCTTACAACACATCCATCCATCGCAGTTTTTGCGTATTTTTCCAATTAGAACTGGGGTTGCCTACCACGTGTATTCCAATTAATTTGAAAATAAAGTCGGTATATTTATCTGTACTCATAGACACACATGCTTTAAAATGGGAAACCATTATGCGCTATTTTAAAAGGGGAAACATAGATAAGACAGCAACTTGATTGTTGCGTTTATTATTTTAAAGTGACACTATAATTCAAAATCAATGCCTACATATTTTTTACAAATATACATTTTGAGTAATAAACCTTTAACTACTTACTAAATAATGCATTTATGGAAAATATTAATTACTAATAACAAGGTTGTTACCATGAAGTTAATAGCTTGGAACGCGTTTTTTTTAAATGATTGGTGAGTGCTAAAAGATTTACTGTGATCTACTATCGTCGCAATAGGTAGAACTACCGTGTTTTCTGCACATTTTTTTTTTCAAATTAAATGCTGTATCCTTTATCAGAACCATTGTTTTCATCATTTATTAATCCCTTTTTAGTATATTAAAACAATATATAACAATACAATGTATTCATTGTGGTAACTCTTATTTAGGAGTAAGAGTGAATTATGTAAAGTATTGTATTATCTGCCTACTACTAGCTTACATTGGCACTTCTATGCTTGTTTTGAGGAAATATTGTTTTTACCTAATTTTTGGACAATCTGTTGTCTAGTCCCTTTAAAGCACAGTATTGAGATAGCCTGCTATTTACTACAACAACAACAACAACAACAACAACAACAACAACAGCAACATCTTAATGATTAAGCCTAATACCTAACGATTGTATATCTGCAATTTTGTTGGCTGAACATAAAGGTTGTATTCTAATATAGGATATACACTGTATACTATTATGGTTGCTAATAAATGTGTTATACGTGAATTTTTTTATAATACATTTAATTTTTAAAATACCATCATGCTGTGTTAAAGCTGCACTTTCACAGATTGAACGTTTTGACAACTTGTTTATATTTTGTCTTGGAACGAGCCAATTTTTACAAAAATCCATGGGAACAAGTGAATAAAAATAAGATCGCAGATTTTTATATTGAAGTTCAAAAATTAATGTCTTATGCATTTTTCTTAAACCGCTAATAACGGTTTAAGCCATAAAACATTTTTTTTTTCGAACGGAAATATGAAAATCTACGATCTGATCTTTTGTCAGCAATCTTATATCATTGGTTTGCAGATATTTACGCAAAATTTTGCTCTTTCAAAGACAAAAAAGCTGTAAAATGGCATATCTGTGAGAGTGCAGCTTTAAGACGTTCCGTACGGCAATCTCATTTAAATCATGACGTTCGCTTCATTTCCTTACGCTCTTAGCGTATCGTTGTGGGTGTTTTTGAAGCCATTTGAAGGCTGATGTATTACCGGTAACAAAACAAATTGAAACTTAATTTTTTTCATATGCAAGCACCAAGTTAAAAGCATATTAGAGATATTTTGTCGTGCGCACGATATAATCAGCCAAAAATATATTTATACTATACCTGTGTAGGCAAGCAGGTATTGGCCTTATGTCGACAGCTCGGCAATATCTCGGTTAAAATAAACAATGAGAAGTGCGGTTCAGATGTTATGATATGTTTTACTTTCGGTTTTACTTTTAAACCGATTGATTAGTACATCTGTGCGTCCAATATCAGCATATACATTCGGAACTCCTCGACCATTTTCCATCTAAAACAACCTCGATGCATGCCGGTACATCGGTAGAAGTAGTTCGTAAACTTTTACATAATAGTATTAATTAATTGTAGTGATTTAACGTGTATTGTTTAACCGCAAAATTGAAATTACTACGCGGTCTACTTGCAGCGTAGAAAACTGTTAAGTGTTTGACATTGTAAACCGTCCATGTACATCTGAGGTTGTTTTCAATTGAAAATGGCCGATAAGCTCCGAAGCATATGCTTTATATTTGAAACAGTAATCTCATATTGTCATCAATTTAAATATTACATCAAACAAGGGGCGATAATAGATAGCTCCATTTTTCTCTCTTTTTGTAAGTTTATTCAATTGAAACACACTTTTTATCTTGGTTATATATAATACAGTAGATGTAAATGTTTAGAAAATAAATTAGCTCTAAATAGGGCGGGTTATCAACCTGCACCATACCATTTAAATTTAAATAAAAAAGCCGCCATCGTGGATGTAAAAAGGTAAGTTTATGACTATTTCTTCGTTTGTTGAATACATTTGAAGCATAAATATAGTTTCCTCACTTTTCCAAATCTTTCGGTACCTACATCGATTACAAACTATTACAAACTCATTTTAGGACAAAGTTAAAGTGACACTCTTATTCAAAATCAATACATACACATGTATAACAAACATAACTTTGGAGTGATAAATTTTAAACTTAACTTACTAAATAATGCATTTATGGTAAATATTAATTACTGATAACAAGATTGTAACCGTGCATTGAGTAGCAGAAAGCGCAAAAATATTAAATGATTGGTGAATTCTAAAAGACTGCTGACAAAAAAATGAATTCGCAAATTTTTATATTTAGGTTCAAAAATTGATGTTTTATGCATTTGTCTTGAACCGTTAGTAACGGTTTAAGCCATAAAACATTAATTTTCGAACAGAAATATGAAAATCTACGATCTGAATATTTGTCAGCAATCTTATATCATTGGTTTGCAGATATTTACGCAAAAATTTGCTCTTTCCAAGACAAAAAATAAAAAAAAAGTTGTTAAAATGGTATATCTGTGAGAGTGCAGCTTTAACTCATCAAATATATAGTGCCATTTTCTTTTTCATGTTGACAAAGTTCTTGTTCAAATAAAGCACTAGTTTTTAGTAAAATTGTCGTGTGTCATTTTTTGGTATGGAGCAGTGATATAAAGTACAGTGAAAACTCGCTACGTCGAAGTCATTGGGACCTTGGGAAAAAAAAACTTCGAGATAACGAACATTCGATATAACGAAATACAAAAATGTCTTATTAAACTAAAATATTCGACATAACCGGAACCTCGAGATAACAGAGTTCGACATAGCTAGTTTGACTGTAAGACATGAAATACAGACATATGGACATGATCAGTAAGCATTCAAAGTTGTTTTGTTTTAAACAAATACTCGTCAATATAGCTCCTTTGATATTAATCTATTTGATATTTATGTATATTGTATACACTCGTCAGATGTTTTTTTTTGTATTTATCAACTGTATGAATTCAAACACAGACGAACGAATACAATCGTATCGTTTAATTTATTTTCTTCCGATAAAGTCAAAACATTTAAAAATTGTCTCCTTTTTCATGTCACTTTAATGGCTCGCCCATGGTTTTCAATCACGAAATAAAGTGTGGCAAATCATAAGGAGTGTTAAAACAAAACTACTAAAAGCTGAAGCCCTTCAGCAAATGTTGATATTTGCTCCAATATCGTCTTTGAAGACCACAATTTCCATAAGCGTTAAAAACGCGATTGCAAAAATAATTACGGTTGTGGTGTTGCGTGATTGGTTGATTGACATTATCACGTGATGTTATCAATGTATCCTTAACAGGTCAACATATCCACCACTTTTTTTTTTTAAAATACCGATTGCCGTGTGGATTAGGCGGCGGTTTTCTTTTTTTTTACTTGACTTTTCAGGCGTGGATTCGAACCCCACTAAAACCAAAATATTTTTTTATGCTATAACAGTATTTTTTTTCGGCAATTTCGATATCATAGAGTAAAATAATGATAAAATATCGGTTTTTCACAGTGTTTACCGGGAAAACTAATTTTTGGTCAAAAACATTAGCTAACAGGCGCAGGATATAGGTTGCTGCAAACAAATATTTCTTTAATTTTAATGCATTTCATACTTAACCCATTTGTCTTAAATTATTAAAAAAAACATATGATGTTGGTACAGATTAAGATATTAACCTTTATAAATGGGTCTTTGAATTAAAGGCTACGTAGCCAGACATTCCACAGTTAAAAATCGCCATAATATCGCTAATATTTTTATATCTATGCCTAAATCATATGCCTATTTTTGTTTTGATCACTAAAGTCAAATTAATTAAAAGATGATAAAGCATTAAAATATATAAAAACAATTGGCACCAATCTATATTGTACACTTTTAAGTTAACAATGAATTGGATTATACTTTGAAGTGGACAGGCGTGTCGCTCACTGCATAGTATAGTTGTAATGTTGATATATTTATAAGCAAATTTAACACACAAAAAACGGTTTACTTGTAATCATATATGTTCTGTTCTGTTCTGTTAATATCGTTGGTGTCATTTTTTTCAATGACCCGTCAACTGAAATGAAAAGCGAACTTAACACCATAAGCAGTAGTTTAGTACCAGTAAATGTAACATAGTCAGAATCGTCGTGAACGGATTAGTCGGTCGTTGTCCGCC
The DNA here is from genome assembly GCF_026914265.1 of Mya arenaria. NCBI lineage: Eukaryota > Metazoa > Mollusca > Bivalvia > Myida > Myidae > Mya > Mya arenaria. The sequence goes on from NC_069130.1 coordinate 23,870,258, forward strand.
ATTAGTCCACGGTGTAGTGGAAGGTCGATGAGCGTACGAATACCTTCGTGTGGGACTCTGCACACCGGAAGGATTCAAGTTCTCGGGAGGCGGGGTTTTAGTTTGGGGTTCCACGGTGTAGCACTCCTGACCTTGGTAAGTTACTGAGTCAAACCTGCGAGTCAGACGGGCAAAGGCGCCAACATTGACGGTCTGTGACTGGATCTCATTCAGGTGTGAAATGGGCGTGCAGTGGTCGGTCTGGCCGGATGAGAGGGAACCGCATCGTCTTGAAACGATTTCAATAATCATCTGGGCATCTGAAAATTGAGAAGAAGGTCAAAAAATGAACATGTAAATAACATATCATATTTTAACATTGTACATAACAAGTCATACGACTCTACCCCCAGCAGTGCGGACAAGGAACGAAATTTTGAGTAATCCAACTAGCCCATACATTGTATGTAGAAAGGCCATGATAATAATCTAATGTTTATCTATCGGAAAAATATTTCTATTATAAATCTGTAATTATTTATTAATTAATGCATTTATTTGCTCACTAATATATGCAATACACTTATCATCGTATAAGTCAGATACAGTTACTCGTTTTTTCTTCAAAAAAGAAAAACTTGTACTGTATCCATTACATAATGATATGTTTTAAAATCAGATATACATTGATGTTGCCTTGTTTGGTAAAGAGATTGCGCAATTCTCAAAATTAAATAAAAACATGAAAATACAAAGCACTAAATGTTTGGTTTTGAGGTGCACAAACTTTCGGTCGAAATGCCAATTTTTCTCATTCGCTTTGCTCGGCCGTCATTTATAAACTGTATAAGTTAGATTTTTAGCAATGATTGTCAAAGGTATTATTGAGGGTAAGGGGGCGACACCCTCATTGTTCCCGCCACTCTACCGAATAACGTAAAACCTCGTAGAAGTATCCGGAGCCCCTCGGCCATTTTTATCGAAAACTAATTTGGATATAGCAATGGTGACCATGCATTTAAAATGAATTTAAATATATATGTTTAAAATATAACTTAAAAAAATGATCTCTCGTTTTTGTTTATTATTAAATTCCAATCGGTTTCATTAGCTATTTATATTGTTTATATGTATCAGTGAGACAATGAGATTATCTACTCTAGCCAATAAACAAATACACAGGGAAATGGCCCCTACTGTGACACCAGCGCAATAAACAGAAGATGCACAGCAGGGGATTATCATGCCAAACATTCCTTGGACTAGGCCTTTCCTAGTGTGGGACCACTCTAGATGTCATTCGTCGTAGGGCCCGCGGCATTTGGGGTTCAAAATTGCTCATTTAGCAATTATCCCACAAAACGGTGGGAATAAAACTCCTCCTTTGGCATCAAACATATGTTTCAGTCACACTTGGGGATGTGACAGGGTCAAGCCATAATGCAGCCACTATAGGGCGCGGTCAGACCTTTATTAACTTAACAACAACAGCTATTTACTCAAAATGATAAGTCTAGTGGAATGTGTTTACCGATTTGTGATGGTGTTCAGATAGTATGACGCTCATGTCAGATAGTCGTTGAGAATTAAGGGAATACATCAATAGTTTTTTAGTTAAATTCTCAGCAAATGAGTTATTATTATTACTCACCATAATACCACAGTGTGCTTATTCCCGTAGCTTTAAAACTATTCCCAATAATACCCCCAGAGTGCTTATGCCCGTAGCTTCAAAACTACTCACCATAATACCCCAAAGTGCTAATTCCCGTAGCTTCTAAACTACTCACCATAATACCCCAGAGTGCTTATTCCCGTAGCTTCTTAACTACTCTCCATTATACCCCCAGAGTGCTTATTCCCGAAGCTTCTAAATAACTCACCATTATACCCCAGAGTGCTTTTTCCTGTAGCTTCTAAACTACTCACCATAATACCCCAGAGTGCTTATTCCTTAAGCTTCTAAACTACTCACCATTATACCCCAGAGTGCGTATACCCGAAACTTCTAAACTACTCACCATAATACCCCCAGAGTGCTTATTCCTGTAGCTTCTAAACTACTCACTTTTATACCCCAGAGTGCTTATTCCCGAAGCTTCTAAACAACTCACCATAATACCCCAGAATGCTTATTCCCGAAGCTTCTAAACTACTCACCATAATACCCCAGAGTGCGTATACCCGAAACTTCTAAACTACTCACCATAATACCCCAGAGTGCTTATTCCTGTAGCTTCTAAACTACTCACTATTATACCCCAGAGTGCTTATTCCCGTAGCTTCTAAACTACTCACCATATAACCCAGAATGCTTATTCCCGAAGCTTCTAAACTACTCACCATAATACCCCAGAGTGCGTATGCCCGAAGCTTCTAAACTACTCACCATAATACCCCAGAGTGCTTATTCCTGTAGCTTCTAAACTACTCACCGTTATACCCCCGGAGTGCTTATTCCCGTAGCTTCTTAACTACTCACCATAATACCACAGAGGGCTTATTCCCGAAGCTTCTAAACTACTCACCATAATACCCCAGAGTGCTTATTCCTGAAGCTTCTAAACTACTCACCATAATACCCCAGAGTGCTTATTCCCGAAGCTTCTAAACTACTCACCATAATACCCCAGAGTGCTTATTCCCGAAGTAGCTTCTAAAGTACTCGCCATAATACCCCAGAGTGCTTTTTCCCGAAGCTTCTAAACTACTCACCATAATACCCCAGAGTGCTTTTTCCCGAAGCTTCTAAACTACTCACCATAATACCCCAGAGTGCTTATTCCCGAAGCGTTTACTGTGAGTGTTGAACTTGCACAAGCTGGGATATCACTACCCCAGGGATCGGAGCAGTACTGTCGGGAGGCCTGGTCATTCCTGCAAGCGGCGTCAGTGAAATCAATGTCGCCAAGGACACTGCTCATGAGAGATTCTATCAAATCTGCTTTCACAAATCTGTATTGTACGTCGGTACAAGACTGGCAATCTGAAAACATTGCAATAAGTTACATCATCATCATCATCATCATCATCATCATCATCATCATCATCATCATCATCATCATCATCATCATCATCATCATCATCATCATCTCATTATCATATCATAATCATATTATGATCATCTTACCATCATCATCATCATCATCATCATCATCATCATAATCATCATCATCATCATTATTATCATAATCATCATGATTTCAAAATAACTCAGCGCGAAAAATAAGAGAGCGAAAAATAGTCAAGAAACTTACTGAACGCAGCAACCAAAGTTTTACTAAAACAGAAAACTCCAAAAGTAATTATAAAAAGAGTATAGGTGAATCCATAATATTTTGCCATGTTGATAATGTGAACGACTTCTATACACGAGCGAAATTTCGAAATGACTTCGAGTATTGTGAAAGCCGACGGCTACCAGGACTGGTATTTAGGTCGACAGATGCTCTCTGAATACAGATATCTCGCGTAAAGGTGCTTTACACCGAGCACGTTTAAGGACCAAAAGGTCTCTTCGGAAAGAGTTAGAATATCGCACTCGGATCTCTTTTATCCCACCCTGTTTCTTCAATTCTTCCAAAGGTTGGATTTGACTGCGAATTGCTGTCACTTCTATCTCATGTCACTTATGGAATTTAAACACAATTTAAGTCGTGATGGCGTCACGGCGGAGTTAAACTATAATGTAGTTAATAGGCGCGGGCAGACCTTGATAAACTGACATAAAATAAACAGAATACTGATAAGATAGATATATCGAGCTTGACTTGACCTGTACAGATTCTGTACTGTAATAATTATGCTATTTTTGCTAGAGTTACGCTGTTGGTTTAATTCTTACAACTACATCCAGAATTGATCTTAATGATTTTTTTCTTTCATACCTAACGATGCACTCTTACTCCCAAATAACAGTGTGGACATACCACGTGGTTTGTGACGTCACATTTAGTTATAACGTGAAGTAAAATACCTCTCGACTAAAAAAGGATTTTCGCTGTAAGTGTGTTATTTTTATATCAATTTTTATAAAACCTAGCGGAGGCTAAGCGGAAAAATGTACTCTACACTCGGTTACTAAGCGACATGTTGAGTAATTTATAGTTTTTTTTTCAAAAATCGTGGGCAAATGCTGAAAATGGACAAAGTATTGTTTGTTATGACGAGAAGCAAATTACGTTTCTGGTCCAAAAAGTTGTCTATATATATATACTTACCATGTTGGCCTTAAAACGGAAGTCTCGGAATGGATATTCTATCCTCAGGGTATATACATACCTACAAATAAGGCATACAGTATATAGAAATATCAAATGTTTGTATTTTGTTATGACGAAAAGCATAACCTATTTGGTTATGGCGAAAAGCAGTTTTTAGGAACAATTGCCGACCTCGCTCCATCTTGCAATGAGCCCACTTTGAACCTGTCTTGCATCGAGCATCGGTTATGTTTTACAGCAATTAAAAGACATATACATATATGACAACTACATGTCACTGCTAAGTATGTCACTCAATTTATTGATCAGAAAACTTCATGATCCCAACAACACGTTGCATGTTCTTCATATGCTTGTCTGGTAATTTTTGACAAAAATGGAGTTTATGTGTCGTCGGTAGGTTAGAAGTGCAACTTAATTAAATGCATATTTATAGACACATGTTAAAGTGGATACATAGTGATAAACCTTGATGTCGAACAACTGAAGCAAAACCATGTTTACCGGCACAATAAAGAGGGTCAATGATTTAATCAAACAAAATGTTTTCTTTTTTCAGAATGATGCGGCCTCCCCTTGCCATGGGGAAGCGCTGCAGGCTAGCAAAGAAAAAACAAGGGGGAGGACGTAATTTCGTTTCATGCAAACATTAAATGAGACATCTTAGTTAGGTATCAAAACTTTAAAGATAAAACAGTTATTGAAAAGATTGTGGCTTAGGAGGCAATGTGTACAAATAAACGTGTTGATTTTATCCACAAGTTTTCGTATTTTCTCGGCAAATATGGCATATCGATCGTGTTGTTACGGTGCTTGCATGTATGTATTCCTAGTTTCAAAACTTGGTTATTGCTCGACTGTACACGTTTCCTGGCCGATTTTTTTCCCCTTAACCCCCCCCCCCCATTTTGTTTATTGCAAGCACATTATCAACATTTTGGTGAAATGTAAACAAACTTCTGCACAATTGTTTAGCCTTGAGAGGCTACGTTTTTAGTTTTATAACACAATGTTGTTGGTTTTGCTTCAGTTGTTCGACATCAAGGTTTATCACTGACGTATCCACTTTAACATATGCCTATTAATATGCATTTAATCAAGCTTGATAATGAAAAAAGACAAAATGGCAACGTTAACTTCAATGAACGTTTGTTTAACTTACATTCAAATGTTTTAAGGGTTTTAATTGAAACACAATTAATGTAAACTACATGTAGGTGCACTTCTAACCTTCCGACGACACATAAACTCCATTTTTGTCAAAAAATACCAGACAAGCTTATGAAGAACATGCAACGTGTTGTTGGAATCATGAAGTTTTCTGATCAATAAATTGAGTGACATACTTAGCAGTGACATGTAGTTGTCATATATGTATATGTCTTTTAATTGCTGTAAAACATAACCGATACTCATTGCAATACAGGTTCAACGTGAGCTCATTGCAAGATTGAGAGAGGTCGGTAATTGTTCCTTAAAACTGCTTTTCGCCATAACCAAATAGGTTTTGCTTTTCGTCATAACAAAATACAAATATTTGATATTTCTATATACTGAATGCCTTATTTGTAGGTATGTATACATCCTTAGGATAGAATATGCATTCCGGGACTTCCGTTTTAAGGCAAACATGATGAATATATATATAAACAACTTTTTGGACCAGAAGCGTTATTTGCTTCTCGTCATAACAAACAATATTTTGTCCATTTTCAGCATTTGCCCACGATTTTTGAAAAAAAAACTATAAATTACTCAACATGCCGCTTAGTAACCGAGTGTAGTGTACATTTTTCCGCTTAGCCTCCGCTAGGTTTTATAAAAATTGATATTAAAATAACACACTTACAGCGATAATCCTTTTTGAGTCGAGCGGTATTTTACTTCACGTTATTACTAAATGTGACGTCACAAACCACGTGGTATGTCCACACTGAAATAAGCAGTACCGCAATTAATACAATCGTTTTGATTTACCGAAAATGAAGAATAGCTAACGAAAACAATTGTTCTTTTGAAGGATGCCGTGTTTAATTTGAAAGAAAGATGCAGAAAACACGGTATTTCTACCTTATGAAACGATAGTTTATCAGTGTAAATCTTTTAGGACCACCAGTCATTAATATTTGTGCGTTTTAAGCTATTAAATACATGGTTACAATCTTGTTATCAGTAATCAATATTTTCCATAAATGAATTATTTAGTAAATAGTTAGAGATTTCTTACTCAAAATGTACGTTTGTTATACACGTGTATGTATTGATTTTAAATATGAGTATCACTTAAGCATCAGGTGAAAAAGCACATAAGTATCGTATACATTTATCAAAATAGTATAAAATTATGATACATTCGATACGGATAACTACAACGTGCAACTACACAGTAGTATCACTATTTATGTCCCTTGGTTATGTTAAAGCTGCACTCTCACAGATTGACCGTTTTGACAGCTTTTTATTTTTTGTTTTGGAATGAGCCAATTTTTGCGTAAATTTCTGAGAACAAGTAACATTAGACTGCTGACAAATCAGATCGCAGTTTTTCATATTTACGTTAGAAAATTGATGTTTTATGTCGAAAACTTCATCTTTCTTAAAGCGTTATAAACGCTTTTAGCCACAAAACTTCAATTTTCGAACTCAAATATAAAAAAAATGTGATCTGATATATTGTCACCAGTCTTTTATCACTTGTTTCCAGATACGCAAAGACTGGTTTATTCCAAGACAAAACGAAAACGGCCAAATTGTCAGAACGCAGCTTTAAGCTTTAAGATTATGCAGGATCGATTCATCATTCCTAATGTTTTGTTCTACGGACAAGGGCCGAAAAAGATTGGAGCGAGCGAGCGAAAAAATGCAATGTTTTTGCCCCCCCCCCCCCTTAGAGTTTGTAGACTGTATTCTCAATACATACTTTAGTATTCCTGAAGGTGTCACCGACATACTGTTTTAGAATTGCTTTTATGCAACATGGTTTTGCAAGAATGCGTCATTGTTTGTCTTCTTTCTTTCTTTCTTTTTTTTTCCATTTTTTTTTATTTCCTGTAGCTAACAAGGTAAATTTGTAGGTGAAAGGTAAATTTGTAGAACGAAACCACAACTTGATGTGACCTTAAATCTGCACTTCACAGATTGACAGTTTTGACTATTATTTTATTATTTTGTATCGCCGGAACAAAACATATCAGAACAGAACAGTGTTAATTCGACTTAAAGGCCTAGTTTAAGCCTTCTATAAGTGACCCCCCTTTAAAAAAAAACAAAAAAACACAACAACAATAAAAACTGTGTACAGTACACAACCTCTGTTTATTGATCTTAACCTTTTTGCCTTGATCCCTCTTATCAGATCTCCGATCTGAGTATCCTGCTGTGCAGTTTTGGAAGTTTTATTATAGAAATGGACCCTAAATGGCCATGAGCCAATAAACGAATACACAGGAAATCGGCCCCTACTATGACACCAGTGCAATTAGCAGGGCATGCACAGCAGGGGATTATCATGCCAAACATTCCTTAAACTAGGCCTTTAAACTTAGGAAAAAATGCGACTGATCTTTTGTCAGCAATCATATATCATTGCTGGTTTCAAGATATTTTGCAAAAGTGGCTCATAACAATAAATAAGTTTACAAAAATGTCAATCTGTGAGAGTGCAACAATAAAAATGCGTTCTTGCGTACCCTACGCCATCCCCCACCACCTCGGCCATTTATCCAACAAAACAACCTCGGATGTATATGGATGGACGGTTTACAATGTCACAAGTCTTTACATTTAGCTACAATGCAAGTGGATTGGATGGTAATTTCAATTTAGCAGTAAAACCTTGACTTGTAGGAAATTTTATTATTTATACAATTATATACTTCACTGGGGATCAATTTGAATCAAGTTATTCAAATTACACGTTGAAATACTACAATTAATTAATACTATTATTATTAATTTAACGAAGTATTTCTACCGATATACCGGCATACATCCGATGTTGTTTTCGATGGACAATGACAGATAAGTTCCGATTGTAAGAACTGAAGAGTGATTTGTGTTGTTTATCGGAACATTTGTTACGCTTGCTGCCTACTTCTGATATACGTTATTAGGACCGGTACAAAAGCATTAAATTGTTTATTAACTACGATTTATATTGATATTTACACGGGAACAAATTAAAACGCTTCCTACCAATCGGAGTACGCTCGGTGTCCGACTGTCTTCCGAGCTTGCCGGAGATTGCCGAGTAGTAACGATTTCATACTGTGCGGATTCCGACTAACGGGAATGACCGGTGACGGTCTTCTCCAAAAACAAAAAAGTAAAACCCATGGGCGGTCCAGGAATTGACGTTAGAGGGGGCGCAACTTTTTGACATGAAC